>NW_026542612.1:2400000-3004404 GCF_028750875.1 Macrosteles quadrilineatus
TATAAGAGTGCTCAAAATCGAGCAATTGTCAAGTACCGTTATTATACAGGCGTTATTTAAAACTGCAGTAGTAACAGTTATAATTTTCAATAATGATAATTTAGTTATAATTTTGATAAGTTTAAAAGACTCAAAGCTTATGTAACTAATTGAAATACTCACTCTATTAATAATGGGTTGAAATAATAAACAGTTGTTGTAAAAATATTTGATCATATTTTAGAAGCCGGCCTTATTTTTTAGTGTTTTGACAAATGTTTCCCGAC
Source organism: Macrosteles quadrilineatus (assembly GCF_028750875.1). Classification (NCBI taxonomy): domain Eukaryota; kingdom Metazoa; phylum Arthropoda; class Insecta; order Hemiptera; family Cicadellidae; genus Macrosteles; species Macrosteles quadrilineatus. Next base: position 2,400,267 of record NW_026542612.1, read on the forward strand.
TTATAGCTGTTACCAGTAAACATTTCTTTCATGTATTAATTTGATCTGACATTAGTTAGATTTTCTTTACCACTGTGACAACATGATTTGTATATTCTTCATGATTTTTTACTTGCAAAATAAGTTGCATAGCAGAACTGGTAAAAATTATTAATCTCTCCAAGTGATTGTGTGGATTCCTTACTGTACTGACCATGCACAATGTAAAATATTCTTTTTAACAGTTAGATAAAAAAATCAATTATTGTACAAATCTACGCATCCCTGCCTCCCCACACCGGGATAATAAGCTTATTAATTATTTATGATTTTGAGTAGGATAACTTATTTTGCTTAACACGGATCCATTTGCTGGTCAGAACATTTTTATTTTCTTTGACTGATATATAAAATAATTTTTTAAACAAGGGTTTAAAGGGTGGTTGATATATAATACTACATTTACGGCTTGCTTTTTTTTACGCTGGAGCGCGCTCAGGGGTCTAGTGGACCCCCAAATAAAAATTGGTAGACTATATTTTAAACAAGTTTATGATATTTAGCTCTTAAACTTTAGACATAATATCTATATTCATTTTCTCATATTGTTGCGTACATTTTATGATCCTACCATATCCTTTAACTATTTTGAAAACAATAGTTTTAACCTTTAATTTTTTCATGATGAAATGTAATAATGGTGTTGAAGAGGGGAAAATCGTAGTTAATCATGTTTTTATTGCAAACAAATATTATATTTTATTTTACAAAAGTTTGATAGGCCTACTTGTAAAAAGCCATGGAAGCAGTAAATATTTCATGAATTAATACATTTCCCGGTTTGTAGAAAGTACTGAAGAAAAAAAAAAATTAAACACTTTCTTTGTTAATGTGTTTTTCTTTGAAAATCCTCGTCCAGTGGTTGGTTTAGAAGTCCTTTTAAACACACTTCACCAATACTTTACATTTGTCCCTGGCACAATAGTTTGTTTTTTAAGGTTTTACACTTAAATTTGGTCTTGGCGTACTTTTTTACCAAGGCAGACGGTGCACCGGGCCTTTGCACTGGGAGGCTAGATCAGTGGACTCTATGGTTGGACATTTCCATCCAATTGGCTTACAGATACTAAGTTTTTTGGCAAACTTTCAATACTATCAAAATTATAAATAATAAAGTTATTAATACTTATTATGATAATAAATCTGAGACACTACTATGTGCACGGGAGTACACTAGACCCCCAATAAACACTGTACTGGTAACATAAGCACGTGGGTGGGGGTATGCCAGACCCAGGGGGTGATAACAGGTCAATGACTCGGTCAAGACTAACAACTCTGCGGCCAGATGATAGCATATGCTATTTTAGGAAGCTAGTGTCATGCTCACCAGGGTTGCCACCATATTTGAAAAATTATTAAAAATTACCATTTTTATACGCACGTGCGTATTAGGGTTTACATGGGAAAGAGTAAAAAAACAACAATTTCAAGCTAGCAATTATTTATTTTATGTACAATAATAAACTTAAATCTGTAAAAAATCTGAAGCAAACAACAATGAAATTACAAGGCACTGAAATTAAATAATTTATTGCCCTGATTTATATATGAGACTATACAAAGACTAGATTTATAATACTCACTACATGAGAACATGCATAATTACGCACATAAAAAAACATGCATAATTACGCATGTTTTTTTATGTTTACAACAACATACTTATTAAAAAAGAACATCATTTGATTTTATTGACTGTTAAAATTTTTGATAAAAAATAAAGTATAATATTAATTTACTAAAATGAATGTGACTTGCAAAATATCATTTTACTATTAACTACTTGATTCAGATAACTAGGAAACCTTCAACCACTTCGATTGACAGATTTGACAAGAAAATAAATTGTTAAATGTCAAAGTTACTTTGGGACTTTATGCCACATCATGTGTCATTTAATTATTTCACATTACTTTTTAAGAGTCAGCATGAGTTAATAGTTTTGCATTGTTGATGACTGTCAGATGCCAGGCTAAACAGTGGTTGTCCTAGCGCCGATCAGCAAAAACATGCGTTTTCGTTGAAGCACTGAAAGCTTTATTACTGAGCAGAAAATTTTATGTGGTTCTTAAATATTTTTTCCGTGGGAATTGCTTTTTGGATTTTTTAAATTTTTTTTTGAGAGGTTGAAAAAAATCACAGTTTAAGTCAATATATTTATGTAGTTTGACAAAATAATAACAATTAAAATTTAAAAGTAGATAACAAAATCAAATCTGCTGTTTCAATAGCTTTAAAATGAGATATTTTGCAACTTTTTATAAACAATGCTTTAATATGCTTCAACCATTAACATTGCCGTTATGGGCATACAATCCAAGCTGGCCGGCGGTCTGGCCGACTCTTAATAGATTTGCCATCCTGATGGATCACCTGCAATATGACAATATGTGTTGATGTATGTTTCGTACCGTTTATATAAAAGGTGTTTATTATTTGTTTCTTGTTTTTTAAGTATTGTTAAATGTATTTGAATAAATAATTAATTGTACTCTCGTTTCTGACAAAAATCTTAAAAAGAGTAAAATTTATTCAGCATAATTAAATGCACTGTATAACCAACAAGAAGCCTACATCAAAACAATTCAGATGTGACAATAGGATGAGACGTCAAGCCTTGCACTGTTCTCAGTCAGTGCTGAAATTCTAAACCTTAGTATGTATTGTGTTTTTAATTTCAAATGTAAAAACAAATTATTTAAATTTTAACGGGGAAAAACTGTTGTTTGTAAGAGACATATTTGCAATAGTTGGAGGTTAATAAAATGTTAACAAATGATTTGTCATGGAATTCAGTGATTCATTTGCCTATTGAAGGATACCTCAACTAGGTATTAAATGTGTTTTTTCCAATGTTCACCTATGATATAATTAATACAGTATTTAGTTATTAACTTAATACCTTGCATTATTGTAAGCAATAGACTTTAGGATAAGAAATTCTTAACATTTATTTGTAATAAAAAAATGTCTCCTTTCCAGTATGGAATTAATTAATTGTTATACTTTGAACTTTAACAAATTGTATAGCCTATTTCAAAATACAAGGGGCATCCAGAAAGTAACAGACGTTTTGCATTAGTGCTGCTAGGAATGGTGATATCGCTACTACCTTAGTATCAGAGCGTTCCTACACTCTGACTCAGTACGCACATCATATCTCACTTACTTTGTCTGCAGTGTGCAGTGGCGTGTTAAAATCAATCCCAGTAAAAAAAAACCTTTTTAGTTTTAAAACCCCACCCGGTCCTAGGGTTACTCCTGGAAAATTATTACAATTTAGATAAATATGTTAATGTTTACGCTTTTTTAAACCTAAATTTGCTTTGTCGATTTATATTTTTTGCAATATTTAAAAATGTGAATGTTAATACTACTGTGTCCAATGACATAGTGTGACTTTTAAGTTTTATATTTTTACCAAACGATCCAAAAAGATGTGGTTATTGTGGGCAGAACTCCTAGACAAAATTCATCAATTTTTCCAGATTTACCGAAAGAAAAACCTGGTTATCCCGGGCATGATTTCTAGCTGCCAAGTGTACCTTTTACTCGGGGTCTGCGGGTACTCCATATTTTTGGGTCTGGTCGGACCAACAGTTGGCACGAGAGATCTGTACGGACAGAAAATTATCATCCGGCCAAGCTTGGAACGAGTTGAGCGCAAATTTCTGCGACCCCGAAAAACATTTATGAAGATTCACAATCTAAAATTGACTATTTTACCGTGATCATGGGAGACGAGAATGTCCCGTTACTGCAGAAGATGTTCAAGACTTTTCATTAACCTTGGAAGATGTGCGTGATTTTGCAAAGACCATGGATGATGATCTCGATTTTACCGTGATCGCAGATGGAGTTTACATATTAGCTGTGACCACGGAAAACGATAACAATTTCACTGTGACCGCAGACTTAAACAGGTTTTACCCAGTGCAATTGAAAAATTCCTGCACAGTTCCTCATTGTCCTGGCTCAAGCCCCCCATTGCCCATATTGATGGACGCCCATGGCGCACGCTTTAGTAGCCGGATGCGTAATGAGCCTAGGAACGCTCTGATGCCGGCGAATGCACTGCTCTAAGCAGTGCCAATACTAAACTCTGCTACTCTCTGGACGGCCCTCGTAGCTTTACCGTTACATCCTTAATGTAATTTTTAATTTATATTCTAAGGCATTGCAAGAAGTAATAATATACATAGTATATAGAAATAAAAAAGTAATATTTACAAAATATACAAAAAGATATACAATAAAATTTAATAATAAATATATTACTCTCGTCACAATAAATAATACTTAATGATAGAGGTATTACAACATCATAATAACTTGTAAAACTAACAGTTAAAAATAATCTTTGTTTATGAAATCTGTTAACTTATACAAAAGTTCAGCTTTGATTAAATAATATCATACGATCAAGATTTAATGGAATGACAGATTATAGGGTTTAGTCTACAAAAAAAAACTTTGACAGTTTTATTTTCAAATCATCCTACTGATAAAATAACTTGAAAATACAGTAGTCTGTTTGCTATGTGAGGATACTTAGTCATAAGAAATTTTTTGTCAGTACTTTGGCTTTGAATATAGGATTGAGGTTAGGAATCAAATTGTTTGCAAAGTGGTTATATGCATAGTAAATATTATAACTTTAAAAAGCCTACAATTCTAATAACATAACACAAAAAATATAATGTTATTTTAATGATTATTGTTGAATTGAATTGTATCAAACCAACGTATTGAACAATTTATTGAAAATTAAAATACTATTCAGCCTTTGTTTTCTTAATCTATTTTACTTAAGCTTTTGACATAAAAAAAGTTTTGCCATAGGTTCAAACATTTTAAATTTCTATTGAATATTTTTAACATAATTTACATGCCCAACTATAATGCTGTTTCTAATGTCGGACTAATTCTGTTTTTATCTGTTGGGCTTGCTCTGTGGTTATCAAAAGCTTTGCATTGTTGATTCACTAAGGCACTGGATTTAGGAATACCCCCGCTATAACCTGGTGATCTATTTTCTCCAGACATATTCTCTAGAGTTTTTCGATCGGATTGTTCATCGTCTTCTCGACAATCTTCTGGTATTGTCGAAGAGAGAATATCCGATTTCCACGATTTTGGTTTTACTGGCGACGTTCGGTTTTTTAATCTTTCAACAGCAGATCCACTTGAAGGTGTTGTACCCCAGTTGGCTCGAAGAAGCAGTTGCTTAAAATCGTTTCGGGAAGTGGGCTGTACTTTTCCAAGTCGATCAGAAGCAAAAGAGGAATGTTGAGGAGAGGAAATCCTAGCATCCTGTGAGGGAGGATCTCTCGGGGCAAAGACATGTTGCCTGACAGGACTCTGAGGGGTGGGAGAGTTCCTATGAGACATCCGAGGCAGAGACCTGTAGTCAGGGTAGCTGGGAAACTGGTTAACATCCAGCAGAGGGGAGGGTGATCTGGTCCTCTGGTAATGACCTGATGGACTTAAATTTAAATAGTCATAGGAAGAAGGGGATTTTCTAAGGTTAGGAACTTGAGAAGCAGGAATGGCTTTGGGCCAGTTTGGCCCTTCAGGAATAACTCTGAAATTTTTTTCAGGTGTTGAACTACCTGAGCCAGGAGCAGTCCTAGCATTCCTTTCTATGAGACTCATTTCAGGAGTAGAACTTCTAGAACTAGGCGAGGCTCTCATTAGTCTTTCAGCATAATTATTTTCAGGAACATTTGATCGAGGGTCTCTCAAATATCTTTCACTAATAATAGGACTTATTCTTTGTTTCACAGAGTTATCTGGAGTTGAACTTCTTGAGTTGGAGTTCATCTTGAAAACGTTGTCGCTAATAGGTATGTTGGCTTTACTGTTCATCAGCCTATTGACTTCCTGTGTCTTAGCTGGAGCCGTCTGGACCGCGGAAGACTGTAGTTTGGAGATCTTTTCAGTCAGTGTTGGAGAGCAGTTGCGCTCACGAAGCTTCATGATCTTCTTCTTGGACTCGTGTATGATGGCGTAGAGGTCCATCGCATTGCGAGACGGCTGGGATGACACAGGAGTGTTGATGGGTGATAGGTTCATGCTAAAATCTAGGTTGGAGCTGGTGTTAGGTTTGGTGGGGGTGGAGCTCAGCAGGTGTGAACGTGCAGGGCTGACAGTGAACATCTGCTTTACTGGTGTAGAAACATTCTGCTCTGGCAAAGAGCCATCTGAAACATTCAAGTCATTGCAATAATTGTTAGAATAATATAACTAACATTAGAGAGTGACTTTTTAATTCAATATTTAGAAGTAATGAAAAAGTGTTGATATTTAATATATTTCATTTTGGATAAAAGTGGTTTGTACGCCACTGAAGAAGTTACATGTCTAGCATGATAGTGGTGTTTAATTGTGCAAATTCGAATGGATAGGGACTATTAAAATAAAATGTTTAATGTTTCAAAAACAGTATTGCTTTAACTAGAGAAATTCTAAACTGATTCTACAGCACATCCCTGCTGATTCTTTGTTGTGGAATAATTAAAATAAAGGTTAATAAAGGTTAAAAAGTTTATCTCAAAGCTTTATCAAAGTTTATCCCAAATTAAAATCAATAGTTTGAATGTTGTATATTCTTTTGTTATAGTCACAGAAACCAAGCAGAACATTTACAGTTATACTTATAAGTACCATTGCTTAAGTGCACTTACCTTGATATTAATAACACAGACAGCCACCATTAAGTGCAAGCAACACTCAAGCCGTGCAAATTTCTAAGCTGTGCAACTATAAGTTAAGCATTGCACAAATTCACAACAGATTACAGTATTGATTTTAGAAACAAATCATGAATAACTAATTTTGATGCAATCAAACAGAAGAGGATTTTGTATGTAATAAGTCTAAAGTGTAATTAAGATTTCAATTTACAATATAAAAACTGATTAAACTACTAAATTTAATAAGATTTTGAGCAGTGATTTGTTTTAAAACAGAATATTACACTCTTTCAATCACACAACCAAAACCCAAACTACAACTTTTAACGTTTGTTTTATTTTAGACACATAACTTTCAAGTTACATTATAATGATATATCAGGCCAATGTTTGAAAAGTCCCATTATTTTATTCTGAAATTCAAACCAGAAACTAAATCTGGTGAGGAAGCCTAATCTGTCCAAAGCACCCCAGCAATCAGTAGATTATAATAACTCATCAAGCTCAGGTGACAGGGATTATGTTTACCTTTTTTGGCTTCTTAATCTGGTAATAAAATATCAATCCTCCTAAGCAGATCAGTGCCAAACCATGTCCCCCAGAAACCACCATGTTAAGTTACATAACAAGTAGAATAATATAATGGCTGTAAAATATTGGCTTGTAGGAAATACTTTGAAAACTTTACTAAAATCTGAATTTATGAAAAGTTATGCTAAGACCAATTTGCATTATTGTTTTCTGTTTTGATACAAAGGAAAAATTAACCTTTCAAAAAACAATTGTCATTTAAATTTGAACATTACTATTTACTACATAAATGTATTTGTGCTCTATAGGTACTAAAAATATTTTTTTTTTAGTTTGTCTATTTTATACTTAAATAATAGAATCTACTGATGAAACCCCTGTTATCATAAACACTTTATAACTTGCCAGATCCTAACGTGAACACAAGGTAATTGAATGCTTGGGAAACAAAGGGATTTATTGTAAAGTGTAATATATTTCAGAGATAAAAAATCAACTTAGAAAAATATATACAAAATATAAAATATCCATATCATCCAAGAAACACCTGTCCATTTGCTTTCTTCTTCAAGGCAATCTTTTATAGATAACAATTTTTACCCTTGGATTTTTTACAAAATAATTTGTATTTAAATAACTCATAAAAACTAAGAGGATTCTCCCAGTCAGTTGTGGTTGTGGGTGACTAATTTGTATCTGTTTAAACATAAGCTATCGCATTTTGAAGATGTAACACCAAATGTAGTTAATATCCACCAACAGTTAATTTATTCCAAAACCAATTAGCACTTAATGTAAAGGTTGTTGAATTTTATAATTAAATTTCAATTAAAAACATACATTTGGAGTACTTTTGATACTTTTTTAGTTGTCAATTAGTAAGAGTTAGGAAAATGTAATTTTAATTTTAATCAAAGTTAGTTTTAAAACATATATATTTTTAGGAGCCACACCAAAGCAAAATCAGCCTAACTTAAATGTTAGAAACCCAAAGAAGGAAATATGTACAATTGGAGAAAGCAAAAAGACAAGTGAACTACAAAGAAAACCCATGCTCTCATTCATATACACACTATACATATTGCAACATGAGGAAAACCTAACTTATGTATCAAATATCACAAAAGAATATTATTACTAGCAACAATAAAATATAAAGGTATCATAAGAAAATATGAATAACAAATAAGTTTTTGAAAAAACAACTTTTAACGATGCCCTTATAGTGATGTATAGACATGGAAATTTATCTAAATCATTGAGAAAAACTATATCTATACAAACCCTGGTTGACACTACACACCCATTTGACAGGTAAAAACTAGTTTAGAATTTATTCATAGGGACTTTGTATGAACATCGTCAATATCAAATCTTTTCCTTTTTTATACAGACGGATGGTTTTTGTTAGTTTCAACAAATGTTTCAAATATATCAAATAAAAAAAATAGTTTATTATTTGGTGGTTGAATGTAATCCGGTGAATGTAATATTGATCATAGGGCAACTATAATATAATATTAGGTTAAAATAGACCTATTGCGTCCCCATCTCAATTAGTAATGGTAATAAAATATAGGTACCAACTCTTAAAATAATCAAGTTTGACATAAATGTATTTATTTGATCATAAAATCAGACCAATTTTCAAAATGTATTTTTTAAGTGACTCATAAATGTAAAAATGAAATATGTGGCACCTAAGCCAATTTTTAAAATTACAGATATTTTGCATTGTGAAACATAGTCAAGCAGGTGCCGGATGTGCAAAACAAACCATGCAAATCAGAATCAACACACAGACTAAGGCTTACAGATAAAAGTTACATGTACAATCTAACTAATGACACAACTATGAGCAAACATCAGTTAGAAATCAGTCTGTTCATAAATAGCATAATTGAATAATCAATTGTAGCTAAGACTTCGTGAGGAACAAAACTGTATAAAGCATAATGCACTTTTTCTTTCAAAAAAGGCAAATACTCAGTCAGAAATATGACAAAACAATAACAAAAATGTAAGTAAGATATAAAATAGGACTCTCAATTTATATAAGGGTGATTTAACAGTGATGTTCGACAAATCAAATACATATCGTGTACTTTCATCTACATAGTAAAAAGACCTAGCCTACTAATAATAGTTGACACTACATCAATTAATTGAAATTTAAAAAATAATATTATATTTAACTTTAATCATAATTTTATGTTTTGTGGATTAATGTAAAACCAAGTTTTTTTTTCAATTTCCCAGTGATGCGAATCTACACAAAAAATAAACATGCAATGTTTCCTCAGTAAAATTTTAAGTTATTAATTAATGAAAAACATTACTAACATTCTAAGAAACCCAACAAATTACAGCCATAACTGGTAGTGTAAAATCACAGCTTTACATTGAAATGTAATTCAGGAAACAAGTAAAATGAGTAATTCTGAACAAGTTGGTAGGCCTATATCCATACAAAATAGGATGAACAAAATCAACAAATATATTAATTTACACAAGGATTAGTAAACTTTTTATCCGTCAAAAACTACAGATTGACAAGAACCTGACACTTAAAATTGCAGGATAGGATATTTAATATACGGTGTAAAAAAAATTGAATCTACAGTTCCGCTGTTAAGGAAAATTTTCTGTCTCTTCGTCCTTAGTTCAGATAGAGGTGTAGGTAATTTGAAGTCAACTATGATTAGGTTCAGGCCAATTTTCTACTGGAAAATACAAGCCTCTTTAAAGTAAAATTCTATTTTATTCTTAAATAATCAAAACTAAATTCACTAAAACAGAGTAAACTGGATCTAAAGGCATCTAAAACTCAAAATCTATGTAAGAATATGGACGGAATAACAAATTTACACAAAAAGCTATTTAAAAACTACAACACAGTGCGACGCTACCAAATATCAGTTTTATCGTACTTAGTGATGATATTACCTTTGCTTGGCCGAGCAGTCTGTATTGCTGTGAGCAGGTTTGGACCTGCCATTACGTTTACACCTAACTGCTTTCTGTTGGTACTGATTGGGGATTTTGTATCATTGTTTGCCATTCGATAACTATCACTCCTCTTCACGATGTTTTTAAGATCATCTTCAACACCATCGTGCTCCTCTTGTACTTTGACATAGGCTCCCCTTTGTGTAATGGGGCTGACCGCTTTGGTTACTTGCTTAGCTCGAACAACGGCCTTCGGTGACATTGATCTGTGGCTCGGATAAACCGCTGAGGGAGACAGTGGTCTGGAGTTATCTCTCTCATTTGGTGATTTTTGATTGGCTGAAGAAACCAATGGTGACATTGGCTTTGTTGGGGACAAGCTTCCATATGAAGATTTTGGAAAATATTGTTGACTTCTACTTTTTACCAAGGAATTCCTCTGGTTGGATGCCGACACTAGTGGAGATATTGGCCTATTTGAAGAAACAGGAGATAATGGTTTTCTATTAAAATCTGTTTGACTAGATAAATTGACTGAATCCGCTTGCTGTTTTGTATTTCCATTGGAAACACCTGGTGATTGTGATCTTTGCCTGGTCAAAGTCGAGGTGGGAGATATGATCCTCGTGGGGGATGATGATTGAGCTCTTCTCTCACTAGTGATAACTGGTCTGACATTGGCTGCTCTTGGCATTACAGGACTTGAGACCTTATTGACGTTTGGACCAGGTTCGAACGTTTGAGTTGTGTGAATGGCTTTTCTTCTCCTGAGACTGTCTGAAGAATAGACAACTTTTCCTTCAGAATCCAATGTCACTCTGGCACCTTGCCTTCTTTTCCGCTCAAGAGAATCGTTTGGAGGTAATTCATTCAGGGACACATACTCTGTTTCTCTAGTCAGTATCGGAGAAACAGTGTCTGGAGTCTTGACATCTGATATTGTGACGTAATCACCCATGTCCACTGGTCCTCTTAGGGCATTCAAACTCACCTCATCATCACTCACAGGTGGTGTGATCACACACATTGAAGGGATTCTACTTGAATTTATTGTGGTTTTAACTCGTATCCTCTCCACCCTGTCAATACCTTCTAAATCTGAGCATTCTGACATCTCCAAGTCAATTGATGGGCTAGTGATGGAGTCCACTGGAGAACTACAGGTATTATGACCAGAGTCTGGAGAGTCTCCACATTTCTCAGGTCCTAGTTCACTATCACCGTTGTGGTGCACTTCAACTGTTATCATACCTTTCTTCTCATCTACCTGTTTCAACTTTGCCACATTCTCTTTTGTAAGGTTTGATTTATGTTCTTGAAGTTTCTTGAAATCAACCTTAATGTAATTTTTCTTTTCTATTTTTAAGCTCGACGTTTCTTTGACGTTTGGATCTTTAGAGCTCAAACTGTGCAGTGCCTTGACTCCTCTCTCAGGCAAGGACGCAGACAGCTGGCTGTTGACTCTCTCAGGAACACTCGGAGCTGCCTGAGGGTGCAGCAGAGTGGTACACACTGTACCAGCAGAGCTCGCTGTCGTAGATGTAGATCCTTTACCAAAGAGTTCATACTCTGAATCAGCCGTAAGTGTAGATCCATTGCCCCTGCTACCGGACAAAGCTGACATTGAATGCAATGCTGGTAGAGGCTCTTCTTCTCTAAGAGTTTTGAGCCCTGAGTCCAAGTGGAAGCTGGTGTAGTAACCTTCAGTGTCACAAGAATACATGGAACAAGTCTCCCCATCGTCTGGTGTCAGGGTACTTTCACTTGTAACGGAAGAAGAAGTTGAAACCATTATTGTTCCTCGGCGGCCATGCTTCTGACAGGTACTGCCACTGCTTATGCTTGACCTATAACATTGTTTTATTACTCATACACTATTCTTGTAACTAAAATTGTAATCAAAAACTCTTTTCTGTTCTTACAAAATGACTCTAAATGTTACCTTTATCCTCAGACGAGAGATATTTTGACACAAAGAATGCATACTTTTCAAGCACATTTTTATACAGATTTCATTTTAATAAAACCTACTTCTTTTAAAATGTGCATGTTTATCTTTTATGATTAGCATTTCTTAAACTCCTCCATCATAACAACACAAAAGGTTATTAAAACTATGCATGTTAAAAACAACAGAGATAAATTTTGTTACTGAATCGGTTAAACAACTAGTTAAAACACATAGTGTGTTTGTTAGGACACAATCAGTAAACACAAAGTATTATTTAACAGAATCAAAACAATTCACAAGCACACATTAAACATTAATTTAACTTGACACAGTATTATTGTGATTGTGAAATAAAATTACAACGAGCATGAGTTATAACTGACATCTCAGTTACCTGAGATAGGCAATAAGTAGGGACAATGCAGCCCAGGTGTTTTGGAGTGAGGTAATGTAGAAGAGGAGTTTGTTGTTGTTTGTCAGTGTTGTTGTGTACCTGGGATGGTGAGAGGTGGCAGTAGAGCCATTGTCTGAGGAAACGCTCCAGTTTCCACTGCTGTAGTGAGGTAATGTAGAAGAGGATTTTGTTGTTGTTTGTTAGTGCTGTTGTGTACCTGGGATGGTGAGAGGTGGCAGTAGAGCCATTGTCTGAGGAAGCACTCCAGTTGCCACTGCTGGAGTGAGGTAATGTAGAAGAGGAGTTTGTTGTTGTTTATTAGTGCTGTTGTGTACCTGGGATGGTGAGACGTGGCAGTAGAGCCATTGTCTGAGGAAGCACTCCAGTTGCCACTGCTGGAGTGAGGTAATGTAGAAGAGGAGTTTGTTGTTGTTTATTAGTGCTGTTGTGTACCTGGGATGGTGAGACGTGGCAGTAGAGCCATTGTCTGAGGAAGCACTCCAGTTGCCACTGCTGGAGTGAGGTAATGTAGAAAGTTTGTTGCTGTTTGTTAGTGCTGTTGTGTACCTGGGATGGTGAGAGGTGGCAGTAGAGCCATTGTCTGAGGAAGCACTCCAGTTGCCACTGCTGGAGTGAGGTAATGTAGAAGAGGAGTTTGTTGTTGTTTATTAGTGCTGTTGTGTACCTGGGATGGTGAGACATGGCAGTAGAGCCATTGTCTGAGGAAGCACTCCAGTTGCCACTGCTGGAGTGAGGTAATGTAGAAGAGGAGTTTGTTGTTGTTTATTAGTGCTGTTGTGTACCTGGGATGGTGAGACGTGGCAGTAGAGCCATTGTCTGAGGAAGCACTCCAGTTGCCACTGCTGGAGTGAGGTAATGTAGAAGAGGAGTTTGTTGTTGTTTATTAGTGCTGTTGTGTACCTGGGATGGTGAGAGGTGGCAGTAGAGCCATTGTCTGAGGAAGCACTCCAGTTGCCACTGCTGGAGTGAGGTAATGTAGAAGAGGAGTTTGTTGTTGTTTATTAGTGCTGTTGTGTACCTGGGATGGTGAGACGTGGCAGTAGAGCCATTGTCTGAGGAAGCACTCCAGTTGCCACTGCTGGAGTGAGGTGTTGGTTCCTCCTTGTCCCACTTGCGCCGTGTCGCCTCTCGTCGTAGCCTCACCACAGGCTCGCTAGTCCGCAGTAGCCTCATGCCCCACTCCTTCAGAGACTCCACACGAGACTTCTTCTCTCCCAGGCTCGGCTCTGGCTCGGGAGTTGCTCCAAAGTTACCCTCTGATGAGTCTCTGCAAGGCCAAAATGGTTGAGTAAATTCTTGACAGGAATATTTTTTATAGAAACATAACCATTTATCATGGAAGCATTTATTGTATTATTTTTAAACTGTTTGAGGATTCACAAATACTATTAATGTTTCTATCTGCACACATCTTGGTAATGAACACTTTCCTCGTGCACCGGTGCCAAATTGTTCAGATTTTCCAAAATATGAAACTCAAAAAAGCTTAATTTGGTTTTTGTTTAGCTCAAAAATGTGTTTAGGTATGGGAAAAAAGTCCCCTTATAACTTTAAATTATTTATTGCTTTTTCTAATAAATTGGAAATCTTAATGTAACAGTAATAGAATATAGCAAAACGTAAGAGAAACTTTTTGTATGTAAATTAACCCTTACCCAAGTAAATTGGATCGCTGATATTGCTCTGTAGTAGCTTTCTGGTTTATAATTAGGTATCACAACTACTTTCATTTACTGCATTCTTATTAGCACATGTTAACAAACCGAGAAAAATACATGTAAAAATAGCCCCACCACAGAAAACCTACAGAATAAGGGAATTTCCATTTACCTGGCTGGATTTCTACTAAAACATTCCCTGAATTTTTTTCAGATTGATTTCTTATTTAAATAATAATAATTTTAATGAGTACCTAGGTTTGCTGCTACTGGGAAGGTATTGAAGTGTGGTTTTATTGAAATGTTGATATCTTAGTATGAAATAAACAAAATTGCCAAATTTGATTATAATATATCCATAAACAAGCAAACTACAACAGTTTATTCTCCATAAGAATAACATGGGAATTTTACATTTAAAGTTTATTCAATCATCTCCGTAACCATTAGGCATACAACAACACTTCAATAAACAAATTTATTTCTCTTTTTAAGCTCTACAAAATGGTCTGGAAAGAAATTGTGAAATTTTATGTTTTTAGTCAAAAATGGGAAAACCCAATTTTTACCCCATTAACCCCCATTCCCATAGTCCGATCATGCTGGTTCGCGAACTCGTTAGAATATAGGCCTACGTAGGTTTACATGTTTCTACAAAATTTCATCAAAATCAAATAATTTTTGCGAGTTATCGCGCTAACGGACATATATATATGTATGAATTTGAACGGATGGTGTTTTTGGCCACTGGGGACCTCAGAACAAAAAGTAATTCGGTCCCGGGTCCAGGTCTTCCCATGAGTACTCCGGTAATAGCTTATTCCCTATATAGGGAAATTCGCTAAAATCAGTAAAACTCAATATTATTTTATATAGATACGAAAAGCCAAGATTAGCTAGCCTATAGCATTGGCATCAGTAGCCTAACTAACAATAACATCTGTACACATCTGACGACTGGGACCATTTGCCACCAAACAGTAGTTGGGTGGTTGGATTCAGTTTCTACTTTAGTCAGCTGATTGATACAACATTCAGTGTTCTGAGAAACATTCAACATTTAACACTCTGACCTCACATTCACATTCCTGGTAAAATGACGACAACCGTGACTAAACATTGGTTGTATGGTTGTGTGTTTGTATCAGATTACAAGACAATAAGCTTCCTGTTTTTGTGCCAATTCACCAAAACCATATGTGTAAAAAGCTTCAACTTGCTTTCTGCAATGATTATTAAGTCAGTGGTAGTATTTTGTATTTCTTTTATAGAGTTTTCCAAATTTATTTTATAACATAAGTTAACAGTTTCAAGACTACTGCAGTACAATTTAATAGAAGCGTTTAAGACAATAATAATTTAGCAATTAATCATTTTTGTAATGTAAGTGTTGAGGATTAAACTAGATAAATGAATAAACTCAATCATGTTAATTCTTTACTAAGCATGCATACCTTAACTTGTCATTTGTGAAGTACCGGTACCTAACAGAAACTTTTCAATTTTGTCAACCTTTAGCATCTGGTATGACATGAATATAAGCCCAAGTAAGAAAAACTTTTCAATTTTGTCAACCTTTAGCATCTGGTATGACATGAATATAAGCCCAAGTAAGAGAAACTTTTCAATGTTGTCAACCTTTAGCATCTGGTATGACATGAATTCAAGCCCAAAAGTAAACTGGATTGCTTCAAAATTGTACATGATCAGATTTGAACATTTTCTCTTTCTTATGTAGCATTGGCTACTAAACACTGATGTAGACATTCCATCTATATGGATTATGGATTAGAACATAGTTGAGTGAGCCAGTCTCTAAAATTTGATTTTCTAACTTATCTTTTGTTGCTGACATAGTTAGTGGGTCAAATTAGAAACAGTTTCTATAGCTCACTTTAAGTCGTTCTATCAATTTGACTTGGTAAAAAACTTATTTGTGTATTTGACAGATGTCAGTAATTTACATCAGAACAAGCTGTCTGTGGCTCACTCAGTATGTCAAAGTGGAGAGATTCCAGTATATATACTGAAGTTTGAAGTTTTACACTTTAAATATTGAATACTCCTAAACATACTGAAAATGTTATGCTGTTCTTAACAATATTCTTGATAGTTTTGTGTTGCTGTTGATCCTCAGAAACAACTATGACAATTTTGATTTTAAAACTGGCGACAACTTTAACATGGAGATGTAATGTCTAGTTTTATTAACCGACTTCCCCACTACCAACAAAAGGAGGAGGTTCTCAATTTGTTTGTGGCAATGTTTTTTTTTTTCTATGTATGTTCACCAATTTCTCTGTGATTCTTTTACCGATCAGTGTGGTTCCACCACCAAAATAACCAGGAGAGTTTCTATTTGGTACCTTATATATTATGTTTAAGTATAATATTTGTTTCGGTGAAAAATTCTGAAAACCTTAAATTAATATTCAACATTTATTTTGTTTACATTTGTGCAGATTGTTTACATTTGTGCAGAGAAGGCAATAAATAATAATAACATTCCTACAGCTGTTAGTTGAAACAATTTAAATGAAGCTACAGACAATTCTTCATGAAACAGTTGCTTCATATTGATCAATAAACTATTTCTTGCCATGGAGCCTAAATGAATTACATTGAGAAAAATGCATTTTGTTTTGGTTACTATAAAAAACTTATTTTAACGTTTGACCTGATTTGTGTATAGGTATAGTAATTACGTTTTTAGTATTGAATATTCTGACTTACAAAAACATATATATTTCAGTGAATATGATATTGACAAATAAAGGTGTATTGTGAAAACCAAAGCATTCGTAAAACAGGTCTAAATATAAATTAAATGCGATTATTCCTTACACGACCTAAGAAGTGTGACAGTGCATAATCGTCAATTGTTTTAAAAGTGTTAAATATTTTAATTACTAAACATGCATTTGCAGATGTGGAATGTTTATTGATATTCTCTACCCAGTTACTTTATCATATCAATACTATTATGCCTACTTCGGAAAGTCCTAGAGGAAGATGATTTGCAATTTCGACTAGGCTATATCTTGATCAAACAAAACCACCTACATGGCTTGCACAACTTTTAGCTGAACCAATCTTTCATATACATATTTCATTTGCAGATGTGGAATGTTTATTAATATTCTCTACCCAGTTACTATAACATATCCATACTATTGTGCCTGCTTCGGAAAGTCCTAGAGGAAGATGATTTGCAATTTCGACTAGGCTATATCTTGAGCAAACAAAACCCCCTACATGACTTACACCACTTTTAGCTGAACCAATCTTTCATATAATATTTTCCAAAGGTACTATACGTGTTAACGACCAATTTTCCACTTTTGAGAGATTTTTTAGTGCTGGTGGCTGAGGAATAACTTTCATATATTGTTCCAAAAGGCTTGAGACGTTACTGTATTTCTTTTTATAATGTAGAAGTACACCGATTGCAGGAAACGATGATGTCTGACATTTCAATGTATCTAAAAAATACAATTAGTTTTTCACTAGGCCTAATGTAATGGACAACTCTTTCTTTCTTAAGGAATATCTAAAAATGTTTATTTTCATCATCGATGTATATAACTCAACTCAAGTTGAGTTATATACATCGATGATTTTCATACCCATTGATTATGTAACCTGAACAGGTGACTCAAGCAGTTTTAAAATAATGATTGTTCTGTGGAACTTTTGATTGTTTCAAACAGTTTTGCTTATCAAAAAACCTCAAGTAATTAATATATAAAAAATTATACAGTCACTAAAAATCATGAAATAATTTATTTTTGTAAAAAATACAACCGACTTCAAAACGCTCTAAAAAGAATGAAATAATTTTAATAAAGTAAACTTTTTTATTAGGCAAGCTCACGTATTTCAAGTCGGCGCGGCTCAAACTGCAAATATGATTGAAATTAAATATTGTGTGTGTATTTTGAAAATCAATAAATTGTAGCTGGATAACATATATATATATGAAAAACATACTGAACTGTTTTGTTTATATATTAAAGGAAATATTTTCTTGTATTTTATGTTTACTTCAGAATAAATGCATTATGAAAATAACACACACAAATGTTCTATATGAATAGGGAAATAATTTAGTTTGATGTTATGATAGGGAAAAGAAGCTAGTTTAGTATTAAAACGTTACTTTTCCAAGTTAGAAACATTGATTACGGTAATAAAATAACACTTAACGCATAACTATGAAAAAGACATGCAGATTAACACCTTAAGTTATAGATGGTCACCTGCAATATGGACACCCTCTTTCAATTTTGTATCAAAAATCATCATAGAGCCGCGCCGACTTAAAATACGTGAGCTTGCCTAATACAAAAGTTTACTTTATTAAAATTATTTCATTCTTTTTAGAGCGTTTTGAAGTCGGTTGTATTTTTTACAAAAATAAATTATCAATATTCAAAGGTAATACAGTAGTCAAACATTTAAATCAAATCACTAATGCCTAAAGTATAGAGGATAAAGGTATCATGTTTTCATTAGATGTGCATTATAATTTTCTTGCAGTAATGATAAGTTTTAGGTTTTTCAAAGAGCTGTACAGCAACCTATATTAGAACATAAATGTCTTTTAGTGATATTTATGTGGTTGAAACATACCCGCAAGCCTGAGCGAGTTCCTTGGTGTCAACGCCTGCGATGGTGTTGCGCCGTTTGCCTCGTGGTCTGCGCCGAGACCTCCTCCTGGTGTCTTCGCCAGGTACATGCACCAGTGAGCGGCGCAGATGAGACATTCGACTGAAACTGCGACCGCTTACATCCACCGTCACCACCTCCGACGGGAACCTGGGTGCACAAACCATCAGTTTAGTATGTCAAAGTGCAGAGATTCCAGTATACATATATATTGCAGTTTAATACTTTAAATACTCCTAAATATACTGAAAATGTTATGTTGTTCTTAACAATGTTCTTGATAGTTTTTGTTTGTTGTTGATCCTCAGAATTATATCTCATACAAAAACTTTTGCAGTTGACAAAAATCACCTGAAGTGAGATTATTATTTTATAGACAGTTATTTATTTTATCTAGCTTTTAAGATCCCAAACAAAAAGTATATGTTTTAAACATTATCTAAACAAAAAAAGGTTATCCAGCCTGATAAAACTTAGTTATTTTTGTTACCATCCATCCTATTTACTGCTGCTTACATCCATTTCTTCATCGAGTGCAGAGACATATTATATTAGGCTTAGAAGGCTGCTCTGACTGCCTCCCCAATACACATTTTTCCAATTTCCAAATCTAAATTTGTATATAAATTGTTTTACTATACGAGATGTCCAAAAAATAACTCCCTAGTTTTAAAAATTATTTATTTATTGTACAATATACAAATTACAATAGCTGATACATTAAATTAAAATGAAAGGTAATGAAATTACCGTTTTTTTTTACACTAGTACACCTCGATATGCGAACCATTTGTAGCCCTGCAGATATCCAAGCAATTTTTACTAATTTTTATCATTATTTTATTATTATTATTATTTACTATAATAACTACGCTCAAGGTCAAAAAGGTGTAACAAATTTATTGCTAATGTTCCAAAATAAAACTTTTAAGTATACTCTACAGCACCAAAGGATTATTACTCATCCATTTATTCTAATACTATCGTGAGGTATTTTTAAGACTACGGAGTTCTTTTTCGGACACCCGGTATATTATATTGTCAAGAATAATTTTGAATATTTGATTAAAACGTAGTGAAAATCATTTTTATCTTAACATGTAGAGGTTCTTTGACATCCCATGTCTCTACTACCCTGACCAGCATGTAAGGTGAGTGTTTATAGTGTATTGTTGTAAGCGAAGTATGTTGTACAACATAACGAAGGCTGTTTAGCTTACTTGAGCGCGATGGCGTGGACCTGCTCCTCAGGGGAAGGAAGTCGATGGTCGACGTCGTCCGTGGTGGACATGGTGACACGGTGGGTACAGTCCAGGTCTGTAGTGACGTCACCCATCGCCTCCAGCGATGTCCACCGTCGTAGCAGTGACACTTGCGCCGGCTGTCATCAAACACACAAAGTTCATCAATAATACTATATAACTATAACACAACTCCAAAAACATATAAGGCTATAACATAGGATAACATTTTTTTGATGTTCCTTCAATAGCAACTCAGTGATTTATGGACAAAGGTATATATTATATGTTTTAACTTGTATGTGTAAAGTAACTGAATTGGAAAAAAATAGCCTACCATCTTAAATATAAAAATATAAAAAAATATTGTTGATTGGTTTACAAAGGGATTACGAACAGGATTAAGTTATTTCTACCAAAGAGTTACAGCCTTAGATCTACATACTACAGTACAAAAGCGTACTTGGACGAGCTAATATACTTTATAGACAGTAGTGGCGAACCCAGAAAGAGCCATCACTTTAGGCACGTTTTCCCCATAAGAATAACATGGTGAGCTTTTTTTGACCACTTTTTTAAAAATCCAGCTCTCGGCCTATACAAGCCTATATAAATGTTCAATACCATTGTATAACACTATTACTATTTCAAATCCATATGCATTCACAAAATCGAGCGAGGTTTGTACGCGAACTCGGGCGTGCTCCCGGCTCATGGCGCGCTCCCTTGGACATCCTTAGTGGAAATCCATGAATTCTGGCTACTTGGGAACCCAAGCCATTTGACATATAATAAATCACCTTTTCTCCTAATAACCTTTTCTATCAAATACATGTCTTTATATTTGGTCTTTAACAATTCCTCTGTATAGAAGCCTCCCCTGATTATATTACCATTTTCATCTTTCAAGATATAAGTCACAGGCTTGGTATTCTTTACTTCTGCTATTGTAAATAGCTCCCCTGTCCAATTCGGGGTATATCCTTTACTAAAAACATGTTTATACTTGGAAATTCTCACACTATCACCTACCTTATATCTTGGCTTTTTAACTTGCACTACTTTAGAAGTCAACCTCTCATGCACATATTTACTGTTCTTAATATTCACTTGGTTAGGCTTCATTCCTATAGATCTATGCACCTTATTATTATATTTTCGAATTAACTTTGGAAGTAAATCCAACCATTTATAACTCCCCTGAGCACTAAATTCCCTATATAACCAATTCTTTAAAGTTCTCTGAAACCTCTCCACAATTGCAGCTTTAGTTGTAGAAAATGTGTGATAGTGATTAATATTTAATTGTTTCATTAGTTTGCTAAAATATTGATTAAAAAATTCTTTTCCATTGTCAGATTGAATGTTTTTAACCCCCTTTGGTAGAATGGTTTTAATGGCTTCTGTAACCACCAAACCCGTCTTATTCTTTAGCGGAGCAGCATAAGCTTTTTTAGAAAATGTATCTATTAAAGTTAAAATATATTTATTGCCAGAATTCTCTCTAGCATAGTTTTGCATATCAATTAAATCTATTTGTACAGTTTCGTTTATACCTAATACTTTAAAAGACCTTCTAATGAAATTCTTTCTTGCAGGCTTATGAAGTTCGTATGCAATTTCATTCATTTTTTATAACATCACTCTTTCCTTGTACTGTAAATATATTACCATTAGCCCCAATCAATAGATTATCTTCCATTCTTTTAAATACATAGTTTTCTGGTATATATGGTCTATTATCTATATACTTAAATCCACTCAAAGATGTGGGGTCGGCAACTAATAAATCAGGATTGTATTCCATCAAATTAAATTTTCTTCCTCCATATACAAATTTTGATCCATCATAATACATAGCTTGTGACATTAAACAAATATCATCTAAATATTCCCCCATTGGCAGATTTCTTATATATTGTTTTTTGGCATCCCAACATTTTTCTTTTTTATCAAAAGTTATAGTCTGTTCTTTTGTAACACAGTCAGTGTCATCAACGGCAGGTTTAACACGTACTAACCTTTTATTATTAAAATCCCAATAGCCTGCTTCCATTTTTGGAACTTGTGAAACATTCACAGCATCCTTACTATCTGTACCTTCTATCAAATTGCTAAGTTTCTGTTTCTTAGCATTCCAAACACCATTCTCTGATTCTAAAAATTCATAATTATTATCGTCTTGTACAAATTTACCATCTTCTTTTCGTATTAAAGTCTGTTGTAAAGTGGGCACATCATTTAAACTTTCACCCTTTTCTACATTAGTAATTTTCCGTTTCTTAGCATTCCAAACACCATTCTCTGATTCTAAAAATTCATAATTTTTATTGTCTTGTACAAATGTACCACCATCTGTTCGTATTAAAGTCTGTTGTAAAGTGGGCACATCATCTAAACTTTCACCCTTTTCCACATTAGTAATTTTCTGTTTTTTAGCATTCCAATTTTTATTCTAGTCCAGTCAAGGAATGAGGTGTAGAGTGCGTGAGCAGGTAACTAAGCGATTCCTTCAGAAACTTGTTCAGGGGGCTTAGGGTGTTAACATACCAAAAGTCCTGACTCCTAGGTGGTGAGCCAGGGGGTGGAGGGGGGGAAAAGGGGGGGAAAAAGGTACGCATTTTGGGCTTTTTGATTATATCTCGAAAACTATCAACTTTTTGTATACTATAGTAAATTATAAAATTGAAGAAGATTAAATTTTCTACAAGAAAAGTATATAATGTATTTATTTTGGTTCAACAGGTTACGAGTTATAACTTATTTAATTGATATCTTATTAAAATACTCCTTCCATAAGAAATACATGTAAATTAGTATGCGAAATGGGGCAAATCCTATCCTCCCAAAGGAAATATAAATGATATTCTGGAAATCTTAACAAAATTTTTTAGTAATTTGACACTTTAATCATTAAAATTGATCCAAAATTAAGGCGAGGGCGAGGTAACAAAATGTCGAGTTTTGGTGTTTTTTATTGGAAATATAAAAAAAAACCTTAAATCATCCCATTTTTAAACGCTCACCCTCGCTTTAATTTTTGACAAAATTTCATGATTTGAGTGTCAAATTACTGGAAATTTGGTCAAGATTTCCAGAATATCAGTTATATTTCCTTTGGGCGGATAGGATTCGCCCCATTTCGCATACTAATTTACATGTATTTCTTATGGAAGGAGTATTTTAATAAGATATCAATTAAATAAGTTATAACTCGTAACCTGTTGAACCAAAATAAATACATTATATACTTTTCTTGTAGAAAATTTAATCTTCTTCAATTTTATAATTTACTATAGTATACAAAAAGTTGATAGTTTTCGAGATATAATCAAAAAACCCAAAATGCGTACCTTTTTCCCCCCCTTTTCCCCCCCTCCACCCCCTGGCTCACCACCTAGGAGTCAGGACTTTTGGTATGTTAACACCCTAAGCCCCCTGAACAAGTTTCTGAAGGAATCGCTTAGTTACCTGCTCACGCACTCTACACCTACTTTTGGATCATTCATTGACTGGACTATTCTTAGATTCTAAAAACTCATATTTAGTTTTACCTTGTAAAAATACATCAACTTTTCTAGTTAATGTCTGACCCAAAGTTGATACATCATCTACAAACTCCCCATCTTTAACATTACCAATTTTACGGTTTAAACAATTCCAACTATCGTCTTGTAAATTTAAAGTAGGTTCATTACTAGCCCTGGGTTCTGTAGGCTTATTATATGGATTATATAAACGATAAAATTTATCTATAAACATATTTTTATTTAATAAATAATTCCACTTTCTCTTAATTCCTCAATAATGGAATCTATTTCATTATCCACTCCTGAGTTACCGGCTTGGCGACTTAGCCAAAGAAGTCTTAACCTATCTACAAGCTCATTAGGATCATCCCAATAAATATAGTCTATTTTATTACCAGTCACTTGTCTCAAACCTTCACCAACAGATTTAAAAAGAGGTTTAATTATATTAAGATATTTAGTATGTCTATTACTTGAAATTGGTGCACCATCTTTGTAACTCTTTAAATGTCCATTTGTGGTTTCCAAAATCTCTTTATAATTTTGCAAATCAACCTGAGTATAATCCTCAGGTTCTTTTAAAGTTAACAACTGCCACAAGCCTTTTGTCCCCTTGTAGGTTTTATTTGCAACTGTGACATCATCATTGGCAATATCAACTTCCTTATTTCCAATAAAAAATTTATTTGCTTCTCGTCTAATACCATATGTAGTGTCTGTCATACTACTTTTACTGAGGTAATTTCCTAAATAGTCTGATGCTAAAAGACCAAAATCTAATTTCTGTGGAGTGGATTGCTGTAATGGTTGTAATGGTTGTAATCTTGGTATCATTGATATTCTAGATGGAGTCATTGGGAGTATCTCCATTTGAGGCCTCTCTGTTTTGCCAATAGCTGTGATTTTTTTTAATTCTTGTAATGGCTCTATTAAAGGTTGGAATGTTTGGAACCTCTCTTCAGCCTCTAGAAACTTGCCACGTTTTAAAGCTCTATATTTCTCTCGTATTTGATTTGCAGAGTCAACCAATTCTTGTTGAATGTTTTTCATCTTTTATTTACATTTTATTTATCTCATTTGACAAAGGATTGTACTCAAACACTTTATCATGTATTATCAAACAATATGCAGATGTATTTGCTGGCACATTGTCTGCAGTTTCAATCTCTAATTTAATATCAACAATTCCTTCCTTCACTGTTTCATTCTGTCTAGAACAGTCTATTATAATTAGTGGATATTTCTTCATAAACTCAGCCCTACTAATCATAGGATCTGGGATAGTATTATAGTAAGTCTCTCTAAACCTCATAAACATCTCATAAGCTTTAGAGACATCTCCATTTTCAAAGTCAAGATTTAAATCACTATAAGGATAATATTCAGAGTTTAGAAATACTTTGAGATTTTTTAATTTACAGTGATCAAATTCGTCAGTTCTTTTTCGTGCACTATTATCCCTAGCTGTTTGGAAACCAAATATAATATACCTAGGCTTCTCCAAACTTGAAGATGTCTTTACTGACCATGTATGTCTTGTGGTATTGGGATATGATGGAAGTTCATGCAGCTCTAAACTTCTAAATGCAATTTGCAAATTTTTATTTTGCAATAACATCTTTTGTAATTGTAGCTTCTCCCCATCTGATGGTATCACATGTGGCATGACCCATTGAATAGAGTTAAGTGTAATTTTGGGAATTGTATCAGCAGTGCCACTGGCTGGAGCACTAGTGGTTGTTAATATACAATTCAAATCATTTTTGGATCTTTTCAACACCAATTCTTGTTTGACATTTACTAAAACCTTATTAAAATCCTCGAATACACCCATTAACAACTCTAATGGCAAACAAGTACTGAACTTGCCACCTTTATGGAACTCTTTTAAATTCGTGTCAGAATCAAATGCTACATTTGACAATTTAGTAGTTTTATTGTAAGAGCTCAATATTTTCATAAGACTAGAAATTCCTGGGTTTCTTACAATGTCTATTTCTTTACCTGCAACTTCGTATCTAATTTCATCAAATAAGAAAGCAAATGCATTATTTATAAAATGACCTTTATCATGATTTTCAATTTCTCCCTTAATATACAGATAACTCCTACATGGGAGAGTTAGCAAATCTTGATTATTAATACATATTCGAATTTCATCAGAATTATTTATTGCCAAAGTGTTGTGGGGAACATAGGAGTGATTTGTAATTTTAACCACACTATCGTCGAATTGGGATTTCCCTGTAACGTCTAGAAAATCTTCCATTTTTATTAATAGAAAATTTTAACTTTAGTCCTATTGACTTTAGGAACCTAGCATTTTGTACACTTATAGATAAATTCTTATAAATTCTCATATCTTTTTTATATGACAAGTAATTGTAGTTTCTTCTCCGTTAAAGTCAATTGCCTTGTCGTGTTGATCGGCAAATGTAATACTGACAACATCTAAACTTCTCTTATTTACAGGAAAATATATAATATTTCTTGGAACTTCAATAATTTTGTAGCCAGGAGGAGCTTCTGGATAAAAGCTATGTATGGTGTGTGATTTGTTGCCATTTAAATAGGACCCGTTTGCAATATTACATTTTACTCTAATCACATTTACATTATTAATGTTTATTTTATTTGTAGATTCAAACTGAACACCAGGAGTAGAAACACCTTTAAATCCCAATAAGACAGACCCTAAACATGGTTTTGTAAAATCAAACACATGGCTAGAAAGTAATGTCGCTTTCATAGTTTTATTATTAGCTGTAAGGAAAAAGTCTGGGATTTGCTTTTGAATTTCCTTTGCAAGCTCAACCACCTCATATGTTCCTTCAGAAATTTCTATTGTAACTGGAGCATTGTGATCATAATAGAAAACATCATCACCTTCTCCAATGGTTAATTTGTTGCCTTTAAGTTGATTTAATTTTGGAATAAGCCCTTTGAATAAAAGTTTGGATTTAGTATTAATTAATGCGTCTCCATTTTTATCTATTATAACTTTAAGTTTACCATCTAATAACTAGTTTAAATCATCAACTGAGATATCTCCTTTTGGTAATGTTTTTTTCTCTACTTTATAATATGTTAAAGTATTTAGAGGTTTTTTAACATTAAATATAGAATTATAACTTTGAAAATCTACTAATCCAATTACATAATCATCATTTAATTCTATGGGAGGAAAGAACACTGACTTAAGCTCTGGCTCTGTACCCGAAAATGTTATAGTAAATGAATCCATTTTTATAAACAAAAAGTTTTTATGAATGATAAACATAAAATTCCACAAATAGAACTATTTAAATCTTGTATTTGATCGGTTGTATAGAAGATTTTATATCCCTCAAAATATTTAATTACTTCTTTTGGAGGTTGGATTCCAAATGGGTCAAAATAAATTACAATATCTTTATTTTTACGATATGCTGTCCAATGTGTGCCAGATGAGCTATCCAAATTAACTATTCCGCACTCTTTTACTCTTGGTTTTAGATTTTTTAGCTCGTTTTTTAGGTACACCCCCCGGAAGTGAGGCACGTCTTTTGCGGCCTCTAACAGCTGGTAGTTGTCCATCTTTTTTATTAAATTTTAATCCCATTCCCATTTTTGCTTTTGCCTTCATCAAATTTGTCACGGCATAAGCAGCTGCTCTTTCAGCAAGATTTGCGTCCTTGGCCGTTACTCTAGTCCAAGCTAAGTCTGCTAATCTCATGTCTGCTTTGTTCCGAGCAGCGGTATCAGGATTATTCATGTAGAATATGTCATGCTCTTTACAATAAGAGTCTAGTTTATTTTTTGGAGGTACATTTTAAGCTAAATTCTCACGTACATTCGTCCCAGGTCCACAGTACTGATAAGATGGTATGTGAAGTGGAAATGGAAGGTTATTTATAAGAGTATTCAATAACCCTCGACCCCTGTAAGGTTTTAAGAATAAACCTTTCCCCTTTTTACATGTTTTCTTATTAACATTTTTTACCATTTTTATTATATAAAAAATGTCTTTTATTCAACAAAAACATAAATTTAAAATAGTACATACTAAGGAAAATATACCAAAGAAGTTGGGTCTATTTCCTACCAATATTAGATGTGTTATTTGTGGTCCAAGTGGAAGTGGGAAGACGGTTGTAATTTATAATTTAATTGTAAGAAAGGAAGGATTAAAATTTACAAACTTATATTTAATATCTAAATCTTTAGAACAAGAAAAATATAAAAAAATAATTGAAATATTTAGTTTGTGTGACGAAGTGAAATTACACACGTTTACTGACTGTGAAATCACACCAAATGATGTAAAATCACAGTCAGTTGTTGTATTTGATGACATAAATAATCCAAATATTACACAATTTTTCTCAATGGGTCGACATAAAAATATTAACTGTTTTTACTTGTGTCAATCTTACAGCAAATCACACAAACATTTACGTGATAATGTAAATTTCCTAATATTATTTAAACAAGATGATTTAAATTTAAAACATGTATATAACAATCATGTTGGTAATGACTTTTCATTTAACCAATTTAAAAATCTCTGTCATCAATGTTGGGATAAAACTAAATATGGCTTTTTCGTGATAGACAAAGAAAGGTCAAAGAATAATGGCAAATATAGATTTATGTTTGACCAATTCTATCAAGAGGATGGTAAGGGTAAATAAATAAAAGACTTTTTTTAACATTTGCATTTATTTTGCATCTACATACATTTTATGTTTGATCAATTTTATAGTGACCAAGAGCAAGAGTATTGATGCCATCTTCCAGAATAAACCTCTTGTCATCGCCAAAGGATAGTACTTTCTTTTTCATGGTCAAGGTTTGAAGATGATGATTTGTAGATTTAATTCTTGTCACATTCTCATAGTAATCTTGCCCAGTTGCAAGGCAGTTCAAATAATGTTGATGTCTGAGGAGATGTTTAACAGTGGCACCATCAGCTCCTTTAGCTTTCTTCACCTCTAAAGCTTGCTTGTCTTCTTCATATAACCATTTTAGAGGAATATAAGAATATAACTTTGGTCTTAAACCACAATATTCATACATAATATGACCACCTAATTCGTCTTTAAACTTGCCTGTGACTTTTTTATTTTTATTAGAGTATAAGAAATGGTCTTTACTATATCCAGAGGTATCAAAATAGTGCAAGTCACATTCTATTTCCTTGTAAAAGTCCTCTGTAACTATAGCATACATTAATGAATCTGTATCTGTCATTAGAAATCTTTTATTCTTAAATTTTGACATATAATTATAGTGGAAATCATACATTATTACTTTACTAATATCTAAAATTGTCATTCCTAAATATATTGATTTATTAAACTTTACAACTAATTTATTTAAATGTATAGCATGTAAATTGTTATCGAACTTTTTGCTACAGTCAAACCTTGGATTAGTGACATATTTTGTTAATAGTGACTCATCCTTGAGATATATGTCACGGAACTTTCGTTGATTCATAATTGTTCGACCAAAGAGACTATTATTTAACAATTTGTAAAAGTCTTTTTCGAAATCATTATAAGCACTTTTTCGTTTTTCAATATTAAAATTAATATAGGGTGCAAGCCATTTTGATTGTCTAAATTTTAAAATTCTATGGTATTTTGTAACAACCAACCCCAATTCCTCATATTTTTGTAATGCTTTATAATGTAAAATATATTTAGTTTTGTCATTTAAATTTGGTATTAATTTCCCATTCATTTTCTCTGGTGCCAATGGATAGTCATTATGTAAATCATGTAAGCTTTTATCATATTTTAAATCAACTTCTAAAATGTAACCAAACTCATAATTTTGATTGTATTTGTAGTCTATCTCATTAGTCCAACGGAATTCATCCACAGGCAGTGGCTCGCACATTGCTGTAGAGTATAGCGAGTTACAATCTAAATATATTAAATACACACTCTCTTGATTGGGATCATAGTGTTCACCCATATATCTATTATTGGCTTTAGCATAACGTGTAGAAATCATACTGACTCCTCCTCTGATTGCACTTTCTATGAACAAATGCATGTCAATATCTTGAAATAATTGTAATTTTATACCAGTCATTCTAAGACAGGCCTCCCATGTTAATCCAGGAAGTGAATACATATGTACGGGGTCAAGTTTATAATCCTTTAAACACAGGTCTCTAAAAGTCTCAAAGACATCAGCCAGTAGCAATACATCTGTTTTAAGATATAAATCATGATATTCTTGTAAATTATTTATATTAAAATGGGTCCAGACATTTTTAGCATGTTCATATTCAATGGGAGAGATATGTTCTTTAGTTAGAGTACTGTAAAATGCTTCAATTGGGGGTAGAGACTCTGCAAACTTATCTGGTCCCGTCATATATTCATAGGGAAATACGCCTTTACGCTGTAGTAGAGGATTGTCTATGAATCTAAATGTATTTAAATTGGAAGCCAATTTATATAATGGAAGTGACAGAAAGTTATAGGAATCTAAAAATATTAAATCATCAACAGAGAATGAAATGTACTTTTCCATATCTTTGGCTATGCAATTTAATTTACAATCATATTTTCCCAAGTGTTGCATTATTAAATGTCCATCGTAATTTTTCAAGTTATGGAAGAATACTGGGATTTTCTTTGTTACTTTATAGTTTAAATTACAATCATTGTGGGCAGCTCCACGGTATCGGCCAGATGAATGACAATGATCTCGCACCCTATCAAAATATAGGGGTTTTTCACAAATATGACAATGCGTTGAGTTTTGGAAAGATGCCTCTTGTTCAGGAGTCATTACAAGAGGAATATATATCGACATTTGACGTTTAATGAAGTCATAAGTCTCAAATAACCTTTTGAAAAATACATCCATAACATTTGCACCACTATATAACTCTTCAGAAATAATCTTAGAATCTCTCACTAAGACAAATGCAAATCCAGATGGAGTATGGTTATTAGAGTTTATAAAGCATTCAAAATCTGCATAAATCACAAATGGGGCTTTAAGTTGATATTTATAATTTTTAAATTGTAATGTATCTTGTTTAGACATTTCCACTCGTTGAGCATCAAAATTTTTACAATATGTTATGTGACGTTCTAATATATCATTAGTGTAAAAATGTTGCAAACACAACTTACAAAAATACTTCTTATTGTTATCTTTTGTAGATCTCAACATTAACCTATTAAAATCACGAATTAAACAGTAATGTGATTTACGACCTTCTTGTAATAATAATAAATCGATGTGAGTATTACTATTTAGTTTGATTGTTCTTAATGGATATATACATTTATCATCTTCAACCCCAAATACATTAACGCTTATATTATTTTGTCTTTCAAATTTATCTATATCAGATATTTTCACAGGATACTTTATGTTTGTCATATTCAGATGACCTATGTAGGGTGCATAGTTGGAGACTCTATTAGCATTTTCATTAGAGTTCCTTGGATATAAAGCTGCTAATACCGACCAAAGAAAACATTTATTATCATCATTTTTTATATTTAAAACTGCATGTTTTGATTTAATACTCTCTGGTGTGGGAATATATGACTTTGGAGTTAAGGGCTTATATTTGTAAACGTGCAACTTCCAATACTTAGTATGGTCATATATCCATCCACTGCCTTGGGCTTGGTATTTGTGTATGGAAGCATCAATCTTTAAAAGTGCATTTTCAATTTGAGGCTTTAAATCTCTTTTCTCAATAGTTAAGGTAGTAAGGCTTCTAAAATCTGCAATACATTCTTTTTCATTAACTAATTGTCCACTTTGATCCATTGAATATTTTATAAATTTAATTCTCCTTACTAAAGTCCATTTTATTGGTAGAGGACAAGACTGAAGAGTATTTTTAAGTTCAGTTCTAATCGATTCACCAACAAATTCAATCATTGTATATGGACAATTATTGCAAGAATTGACATGTCTTTTAAAATGACCAACCACATTTTTCTTACAAAAATTACAATTCTTATGACTTTGTAATATATGCGATTTTAGAACCACATTATCATCACAGATTAAATCACATACCTTGCACAGTTTCACCTTCATTTGATGTACTAGCTTGTAGTGGCGGACCAAATTGCTCTTCTTGGACAGCGAAGCGGAGCAGTGTTGACAGGTCGGCATCACGCTCGAGAATGAAATATCACCCGGATGCCACTTCTATATATAGACTCGTCCCCGGTGACGTCACCACCTGAGGATTCCCCAGTCTCGTGACCGCTTCACTTGGCCCTTGTGACAGTGCCCGTAAAACTGTCTAAAAACGCTTATATCTCGAAAACGGCTTGAGATACGGCAAAACGGTTGAAATTCTGGCAAACGTAGTGGGTGTCAACTTTTGATTATAAACAATATTACAACATAAAAAAATCAAAAAGTAAGAAAAAAATTTAACATTATTTTATATGGGTACAAATAAAATTTACCATGAAAAATCGTCTAAGTCCGTAAAACTATCTAAAAACGCTTATATCTCGAAAACGGCTTGAGATACGGCAAAACGGTTGAAATTCTGGCAAACGTAGTGGGTGTCAACTTTTGATTATAAACAATATTACAACATAAAAAAATCAAAAAGTAAGAAAAAAATTTAACATTATTTTATATGGGTACAAATAAAATTTACCATAAAAAATCGTCTAAGTCCGTAAAACTATCTAAAAACGCTTATATCTCGAAAACGGCTTGAGATACGGCAAAACGGTTGAAATTCTGGCAAACGTAGTGGGTGTCAACTTTTGATTATAAACAATATTACAACATAAAAAAATCAAAAAGTAAGAAAAAAATTTAACATTATTTTATATGGGTACAAATAAAATTTACCATGAAAAATCGTCTAAGTCCGTAAAACTATCTAAAAACGCTTATATCTCGAAAACGGCTTGAGATACGGCAAAACGGTTGAAATTCTGGCAAACGTAGTGGGTGTCAACTTTTGATTATAAACAATATTACAACATAAAAAAATCAAAAAGTAAGAAAAAAATTTAACATTATTTTATATGGGTACAAATAAAATTTACCATAAAAAATCGTCTAAGTCCGTAAAACTATCTAAAAACGCTTATATCTCGAAAACGGCTTGAGATACGGCAAAACGGTTGAAATTCTGGCAAACGTAGTGGGTGTCAACTTTTGATTATAAACAATATTACAACATAAAAAAATCAAAAAGTAAGAAAAAAATTTAACATTATTTTATATGGGTACAAATAAAATTTACCATGAAAAATCGTCTAAGTCCGTAAAACTATCTAAAAACGCTTATATCTCGAAAACGGTTTGAGATACGGCAAAACGGTTGAAATTCTGGCAAACGTAGTGGGTGTCAACTTTTGATTATAAACAATATTACAACATAAAAAAATCAAAAAGTAAGAAAAAAATTTAACATTATTTTATATGGGTAGCATGCATTTTATATGGGGGATCATGCCCGAGTTTGCGTACAAACCTCGCACTATCAAGTTGATGATTTTGAGAATATATATGAGAATGGATGTGGATTTGAAATTTTAATAGTGTTATACAATGGTATTGAACATTTATATAGGCTTGTATAGGCCGAGAGCTGGATTTTTAAAAAAGTGGTAAAAAAAATCTCACCATGTTATTCTTATGGGGAAAACGTGCCTAAAGTGATGGCTCTTTCTGGGTTCGCCACTACTATAGACATTTAACTAAAAGACAATGATGTTCTATTTAGACGCTAAAACGTATTTTCTAATTTTAGCGAATTTCCCTATAGGGAAGTAGCTATTACCGTAGGTGGCACGGTAAGACCTAGACCCGGGACCGATTTACTTTTTCATTTTGATGTCCCCAGAGGCCAAAAACACCATTCGTTCAAATTTTTATATATGTATATATATATAGACTTATATATATATATATATATAGACTTATATATATATATATATATATATATATATATATATATATATATATATACGTCCGTGAACGCGATAACTTGAGTAATTTTTGTCCGATTTTGATGAAATTTGGTTTAAAGGTGTAAAGCGGGATAAACTTGAATGAGTTCGCGAACCAGCACGATCGGACCATGGGAACGGGGCTTTACGGGGGGTTTTACGGGGTAAAAATTGGTTTTTCTCACTTTTGACCCTCAAAATACAAAATTTCCCGATTTCTCTTTAGACCTTTTTAAAGAGCTTCAAAAAACAAATAATTTAGTATACAAAAGTATTTTGTTCGATTATTAGTAACGGAGAAAATTTAAAAAATTGTAAATTTAAAATTCCCATGTTATTTTTATGGAGAATATTGTCAAATGTTGTAGTTTGCTTGTTTATGGATAAATTTTGATCAAACTTGGCAAATTTATTTAATTTGTACTAAGCTATCAATATTTTCCTCAAAAACACACTTTATTAGTTTCCTTGTAGCAGCAAACCTAGGTACTTGTTAAACCTAATGTTATTAAAATATATTTAACTGAAAATCAATTCAGACAAATGGAAATTCGCTTAGTCGGCAGGTTTGCTGCGGCGGGGGTATTTATTCCTTCTTGTACAATTAAATGAATTTCACAACTTCAACTTCAAGTGACTTCCGCTAAAAAGCCTGCAAGCATAGTCTAATTATTTTTGATAACAAAGAAGTAATAAACGGTATCAGCAATCTGAAACATACTTTCTCCCACAAACTTGTCAACAACCTTTATGATGGATAAGCGGTGGGAGAAACTATGATATTTTATAAGGAAAAAATCACAAAAGTTGCAATAGCTTTTGAACCGTAATTTTTACAGCAATGGGGCCTTGCACTATTTTGTTTAGTATTATAAGTAGGCCCCTACCATAACACATTAATTTAAA
This sequence comes from Macrosteles quadrilineatus, assembly GCF_028750875.1. Taxonomy (NCBI): domain Eukaryota; kingdom Metazoa; phylum Arthropoda; class Insecta; order Hemiptera; family Cicadellidae; genus Macrosteles; species Macrosteles quadrilineatus. The sequence goes on from NW_026542612.1 coordinate 2,434,812, forward strand.
TCAAAACCTAGTTTTTTACCTAAAAGCCATTCTTTTTATTTTATGAGAAAATACACAAGTTACAATAACTTTTAAACCATATTTTTTTACGGAAATGGGATTTGTACCATTTTGTTCAAAATTTAAAGGATTATAATATACAAAAAATGTTCCAAAATCGTACGGGTCATTTTTTGGAAAATCCGATTTTTCCGTAATTTTGTGGTTTTTATGGGAAAATTACCATTAAAAATCAAAATTTAGAAAAAAATTAAAAAAGAAACGCCTGGATATACTATGGAGTATAGTACCTACATACAAAATGTCATCAAAATCGAACAACAGGTGTGGTCTGTAGCTCTGTAAACATCCACAGACGGACACACACACATAGACATCACTTCGAAAACGACTTATTTTGCGTTTAGGGGGACCCAAAACGGATATATCCACTCAAAACTCAAACTAAAAAATTTTTACGAAAACAATACTTTCTCCATATAATATGTATGAGGGAGAAAGTCAAAATGACCAATTTTCTGTCAACTTTTGAATGGATTGGTAATAAAATCCAAGTGTTTACCGAAGTGTACTGGGTAAGTCGGTTACGGCTGTGAATGGCGGGGGTTGAATGAAGCAAGCCATGTAATCCTAGAAGCGAGACGAAAACAAAACCAAAGTGAGTTGAGATCCCTGAGGCACACCAAAACAATGGAGTATTGCCTAACAATAGCACAACTGAACAAGACAGCAAAGCCGAGGTAGCGGCGTGAGGTCGCGGTATTACGTAACTGGCCTGCGAGGGTGACTGTGGAAAATTAGATCGGTAAATTTTGTCTGGACCACTATTCCTTACAAACGTGTTAGTGTCTGATGGGAAAAGTCTTGCCGTGTAAACGATGGAAACCTCCCTGATGATCTCAATAACAATTGTACGGTTTTCTCGCATCAGAAAGACTGCGACCTGCGACACACCACATATGTCATCGCACAAACTAGGGAACGTAAACTCTTGTTCTCTAATCTCTGTGGTTATTGGTTTCCTGTGGATTTAAACAGAACCAATTGAAATAATGAAAGAAATAGAAAGCTACAGATTTGAATGACTGGGTAAAGTTGCATCTTAATCTTTATGCTCAAACGATTGTAGAAATGTGGGAAGTAGAAACTACTTAGGAACTACAAAGTATTAATCAACTATTTACATGACAATAATGAGTGTTGAAGTAAAAAGTTGTATTGTCGTTTAATATAATCATTGCCAAAACGACAAATACTTCATAAGGAAGAAAAACTCAAGCAAAGAAGACAAACACATTTAAAGAGTACTGTATAATTAGGAGTTGCATACGAAAATGAGTTTTACTGCAACACATCTTTAAATAATGAAACTAATTTATGTTCATAGGCTTGACCGCATTCTCGTACTTAAGCTGTAAAACATTGTTGGCTTTGAATAATTGCAATATGTTACGTTCATTTTTGTGATACTGTATGTATGCAAGAAATGTTTGGTTGTTTTATAGTTTTTAATTTAATTTTCGTCATACCGCAGCAAAACAGCCATTTTTTTATTATAGGAGGATATTGTCAAGAGGTTAACAAAATGGTAATTTGATCTACACATTTGCAACTGTTTTACAGTAAAGATTACATTTTGAAATTCTAAAAAAGTGAGAGGTTTCTGTAACAACTGGTTTCGCAGCTGCTGATTCTTAACCTCAAGTGAGATGAAAGTAACACACAATATGCCAAGTCTGGTGACTAGTGGTTGTAGACCGCGACCACTTCCTCACGAGGCGGCCAATACAAGGATACATACACAGAGCAACATTACAGCATTACAGCCCTTATAAGCATAGAATCAACGGGTCGAAGGCTACTGGAACTCGTCCAAACACTGTAACATATTGATGTCATCCGCACAGCACGGCTTGATTTCTGAGAAAAACATCTGAGAACGAACCCAAGACATCGACTTTAAACTGGCATCACAAGAACTGTGACTTTATACCAGTTGTGCTTTTGAAAGGAGAGCAATCACAGAATATAGAAGACTGGTACACTTTATAGCTACACTGGACAAAAACAGATATAGTATCACCATTCATTTTGCATCTAGCTACATCTCTAAATACAGAACTTTTTAAATGGAACGTCACGTTGTTTCTCTTATCCATGGTGTCTTATCCATGTTATGACGTTTACGGTTTACAAAATCAATGTCTTCATTTAACTGCATTGGATCAAGTACTTCAAAGTGATCATTAATAGTTATTTTTGTAACTAGTGTGCGAAGTGGCACTTTGCTGCACATGAGAGAAATGACGCACTAGTTGCAGGCGATTTGATAAACATAAACAATCAAAAGAAATTATTATTATTATTATTATTATTTTTCCTACAGTCACCCGACAAAGTTGGCTTCCCTGTACTGTTTATAGTACAGAAAGCTGCTAATTGCTGCATATTTATACTTTGCCGTACGGTTTATACTTTGCCGCACATCAGGATTCCAACCAAACAACACAAAACAGCGTGGTTTTATTATGCACGTAATCCGTGTACGCTTGGAAATAGGTTGGCAACACTTAAAGATAATAATACTATGAACAGCTGATTGACTATTATAACTACGATTTAACCTGTCATTTCGTGTTTATAGTTTTGGTATTTATGAACTTTCTGGACTTTTCTTTTAAACGTTTTTAAAACATTCCTACGGTCTTAATAAACAAGAAAATACCTTTAAAGCATTTTTTTAGGCGCTGAAACCACTTCAAATTACAAAAACATACGGAACTATATTCTCAAAAGACGGAGCACATTTCTTGCCGAGGAAAAATAGCGGAGTGATACGGACCACGGGTACTACTTTCTCCAGGGCACCATTTGTGTAATTGTGTTGCTAGCTGAACCTAAAAACGTGTTGTATAGTGTTTGAAAGACTAATTATTTATGTTTTATAGTGACTGTAGGAAAAATATAATGTGTAACACGAGTGAAAAAGGCCTTTGCTGCACTCGAGATCATTCCGCACTCGCCTGCGGCTCGTGCGTAAACATTGCTCTCGTGTGCAGCAAAGTGCCACTTTCACCACTAGTTACACAAATAACTATTTCCTACAGTCACCCGACAAAGTTGGCTTCCTTGTACTGTTTATAGTACAGAAAGCTGCTAATTGCTGTATATTTATACTTTGCCGTACGGTTTATACTTTGTCGTACGGTTTATACTTTGCCGCACATCAGGATTCCAACGAAACAACACGAACCAGCGTGGTTCTATTATGCACGTAATCCGTGTACGCTTGGAAATAGGTTAGCAACAAGATAATAACACTATGGGCAGCTGATTGACTATTATAACTACGATTTAACCTGTCATTTCGTAGTTTCGGTATTTCTTAACTTTCTGGACTTTTCTTTTAAACGTTTATAAAACATTCCTACGAACTTAATAAACAAGAAAATACCTTTAAAGCATTTTTTAGGGAAACCACTTCAAATTAAAAAAAAAAACATACGGAACTATATTCTCAAAACGCGGAGCACATTTCTTGCCAAGGAAAAATAGCGGAGTGATACGGACCGCGGGTACTACTTTCTCTAGGGCACCATTTGTGTTGCCAGCTGAACCTAAAAACGTGTTGTATAGTGTTTGAAAGACTAATTATTTATATGCTTTATAGTGACTGTAGGAAAAATACTGTTTGCACTCGAGATCACAAACAACATTGTTGATGGGTAAACATTGCTCTCGTGTGCAGCAAAGTGCCACTTTGCCCACTAGTTACACAAATAACTATTTCCAATACTTATCGATACTTGCTTCCAAATTCTAATTGCAAATTTTAAATGGACTAGAACAAACCCTTTGGTTAAAAATATTAACAATAAGTATATGGCCCTTTTAAGTCGAGCTATCTTTAAAATTTAAGTTGTTTAGTCTGATATGTTTTCTTAACACGTAAGACAGACACCCTATAACACATCGTGAAATGGTATAGGTTACAGACATAGACTAAAGGGAGGTTGTTTTATCTATGTTACAGACTAAGCATCGTATTTGTAACTATAGAAAGAAACATATACTACTAAATTATCTAACTATTCATGACAAGAGTACATGACAATGTCCTTCCTCCATCTTAAATGTAGCATCACCTCCAAAAATATTCTCAACTAACAACCGGAAAGTCCACTTGAATACACATCGCCTACTCTCAAGTTAACAGTGTCGTAAAAACATCTTCAATAGACGTTAGATCGTTGGCAACAGCAGATTGATTGAGTGGGTAGAAGATATAATTGGAGGTAGGAAATAGGCGTTAAATGAATGGCCATGCTTGCATCCTCTAATGGTTCCTCAACACGCTCTACCATGTGTAACTGTGTAAGCCATAAGCTCAGGTGTTGTTGACAAAGCCCTGTGTATTGTCGTATTACCTATACCATGTGTAACTGTGTAAGCCATGAGCTCAGGTGTTGTTGACAAAGCCCTGTATATTGTCGTATTACCTATACCATGTGTAACTGTGTAAGCCATGAGCTCAGGTGTTGTTGACAAAGCCCTGTGTATTGTCGTATTACCTATACCATGTGTAACTGTGTAAGCCATGAGCTCAGGTGTTGTTGACAAAGCCCTGTGTATTGTCGTATTACCTATACCATGTGTAACTGTGTAAGCCATGAGCTCAGGTGTTGTTGACAAAGCCCTGTGTATTGTCGTATTACCTATACCATGTGTAACTGTGTAAGCCATGAGCTCAGGTGTTGTTGACAAAGCCCTGTGTATTGTCGTATTACCTATACCATGTGTAACTGTGTAAGCCATGAGCTCAGGTGTTGTTGACAAAGCCCTGTGTATTGTCGTATTACCTATACCATGTGTAACTGTGTAAGCCATGAGCTCAGGTGTTGTTGACAAAGCCCTGTGTATTGTCGTATTACCTATACCATGTGTAACTGTGTAAGCCATGAGCTCAGGTGTTGTTGACAAAGCCCTGTGTATTGTCGTATTACCTATACCATGTGTAACTGTGTAAGCCATGAGCTCAGGTGTTGTTGACAAAGCCCTGTGTATTGTCGTATTACCTATACCATGTGTAACTGTGTAAGCCATGAGCTCAGGTGTTGTTGACAAAGCCCTGTGTATTGTCGTATTACCTATACCATGTGTAACTGTGTAAGCCATGAGCTCAGGTGTTGTTGACAAAGCCCTGTGTATTGTCGTATTACCTATACCATGTGTAACTGTGTAAGCCATGAGCTCAGGTGTTGTTGACAAAGCCCTGTGTATTGTCGTAGTGTATACCCCTTACTAATGGACGCATTCGACATTGACATAAGTAACTGTCCTATCCTTTAAAAAGGAGAAAGTATGCCGTCACACTATCTTGTTCTACGGTTACAATAATTTAAACCCGAATAAAAATCGTAATATTTTGATAGTGTTAGGTAATAAATATAAATCAACAGAATTCACTTTTTAAAGGTGAACTACGCAACGATTACCTACTAAACCCAACTACTATCGACTAAATTGTTGTTATAGTTCCGAATCCATTGCTGTGACTAAAGAGTTGGAAACCGGAGGGCAGACCAAGGGGGGCAGAGTAGAGGGCGTGGGAATACGTAGAGGGAAGTTAAAAGGGGATGAGAACCGCAAAAAAGATGAATAGCCTTCAAACACCTTATTGAGGGCACTTGAAAACGTTCTTGATTATATTGCCTGCGTCAGTTTAGGAAAAGAAGCCGACATTATCCATCCGAAGGTTTGTAAACTTAAACTTGTTACTCCTTACCAAGCAATCAGCATTCCTAAAGATTTTGTACGCGAAAGTTTAAATTCTTGAGTGTTTTACTAACAAGCGCAGAATTAATTTATGTTATATAGCATAGTAGATAGATTTATTTAAGTTAGTCCAGTCAATAAAGGGGTTGTAGAGGACATGGAGAGGGGGAAATTTTTTTTCTGCGGGAATGTGTTCGGGGTAGTTAGAAGATAAAAATACCAAAAGTCCCCGCCCCTGGTCCTGCTGCTTCAGCGGGGGGAGGGGGGGAAAGACCCCATTTTTTAGTTTTTTACTTCTACACTGAAAACCGTGCATCGTACGGAAAAAATGTAAATTATAAAAAGAAAGATGATGAAATTCCCTACAAGAATGGTCATATTCATTTTTGTCAAATAAGTTTATATAATCCATTAGCCTGTTGTTGTTTCACATTAATCAGGATAGAAAACAGGTTTTTGAATACTAACCTATATAATATAATATATCAATCGTATATATTGTGTTAAAAATAGTCTATATAAATAATTATTACACTAAACATTAAAAAGATTATGTTTGTAGCTATATTTGGCCAGGTTTATTTATATCAATTACCGAAACCAAGACTTAATACTATTGTTCATGGTCTCTCCATAATCCAATTATTGTTCATTAGACTCAATATCTGCTATCGATGTGAGAGTGCAGTGTATACATTCGTCATCATCCCCATTTATCAGAATTGGCATTCTATTTCAACGGTCCCCTTAGCAGTTCTGGCATAACGGCCAACGAGGAACATTTAATGGACATTTCATTGCATGTACATCTTTCATTGCTACAATCTTCAGTATATTTGCAAAAAACAAGCCCAACATTTCTTGTGGGTTAGGTGGTTCATTGGTTAAAACTGGGAATAGATTACCTTTTTTGCGCTCCCAATCCCACATTTCTGAGGGTAGTTGGTTTTCCAAACAGAGTTGTCCTAGATTAAATGATACAAATGATGAAATGTCATATATTTCTAAACTGACAGCAATGTTTGAAAATCACCCACTCTTCCCTGAAACTCAAGACATCATGTCAATAACATCTGGGGTTGTAGGAGATGAATCCCTTAAGTGTTACGATGCTGTATTACGTAGTCTGCGAGTAATTAATCAAATTGTAATCATTTGCAGACAACAAGCTGTCACAAGAAAATATGGCTCTACCTTTGTCCTCTGTGAGTTCAACCATCGATATCAATAATTAAAACGTTGCAGCAAAACCTTTAATTCTGTTTCAAAGGATTTGTATAAGTTAAAAAAGTTATCAAAATTTAAAGGATTGTTAACGATTTGAACTTGCTCCATTTCCCTTTATTTAATGAGTGGTATGAGTAAAGACCAAAAATGCCTGCACTGTTCAAGTTCTTTGGAACCAACCAACAACAGTTTTAACGACTTTTTATTTGGTTATCGATGGGGTATTTCTCACGCATAAGGTTATATAGCAAAGGGGATCTTCAGTGTCTGCGATATGTGATGGATACGTGAGGTACGTGGAGACATTACCTTGCAAGGTAAAGCATTGTTGTTTTTGACGGATATAGCAATTCAGAAAACAGCACGACGATGGCAGACCAAGAAAGACGCTACAGATTTAAAAAGTCAGTAGCAGTGGCGGTCCCAGGATTTAATTTCCAGGGGGGGGCCTCCGGTTGTTAACCCCCCCCCCCCGGAGAAAATGTGGAATTTAAAGCACAATAACATATTTGTATATGCATTTCAGCTCTAGATCTGCATTTGAATATCTTCAAGCTAATAGTATTTATGATAGCTAATAAAATATTTCGGAGAGGATATATACCTCCCACTCCCCCCCCCCCCCCCAAGGGACCGCCACTGGTCAGTAGATATTCATTTGAACAGAGACACCGAAATCATAGTAACCAGGAACAGTTAATGAAGAATATACAGGCCTACACCGAATTCTCACTTCGATAGCCAATACCTATTGAGTCTAATCAACAAGAATTGAATGATGGAGATGTCCTAGATGGTGGTTTTCAGTTCCAGATGACACCAGTTTTTGGGACAGAAGTGAACCACCCAACCCACAAGAAATGTTGGGCTTGTTTTTTGCAAATATACTGAAGATTGTAGCAATGAAAGATGTACATGCAATGAAATGTCCATTAAATGTTCCTCGTTGGCCGTTATGCCAGAACTGCTAAGGGGACCGTTGAAATAGAATGCCAATTCTGATAAATGAGGATGATGACGAATGTACTATACACTGCACTCTCACATCGATAGCAGATATTGAGTCTAATGAACAAGAATTGGATTATGGAGAGACCATGAACAATAGTATTAAGTCTTGGTTTCGGTAATTGATTTTTTTAAATTTTTAGTGTAATAATTAGGCCAAAATTACTTGTTTCCATGACAAATATATATAACTTATTTAAATTTATATAGACTGTTTTAACACAATATATACGATTGATATATTATATTATATAGGTTAGTATTCAAAAACCTGTTTTCTATCCTGATTAATGTGAAACAACAACAGGCTAATGGATTATATAAACTTATTTGACAAAAATGAATATGACCATTCTTGTAGAGAATTTCATCAACTTTCTTTTTATAATTTACATTTTTTCCGTACGATGCACGGATTTCAGTGTAGAAGTAAAAAACAAAAAAATGGGGTCTTTCCCCCCCTCCCCCCGCTGAAGCAGCAGGACCAGGGGCGGGGACTTTTGGTATTTTTATCATCTAACTACCCCGAACACATTCCCGCAGAAATAATTTCCCCCTCTCCATGTCCTCTACACCCCCCTTTTGAGCATTCATTGACTGGACTAAATGGGGGATTTGTGAAGTTGAAACGCAACTGCCGAGTCTGTTGAAGCTGAACTAAGGTGAAATATTGAATAAATGTTTCAGCGTAACTCTGCAAGAGATTGAAAGTCATCCAGTTGCGTTTAGAAAGCAGCCACCTCTGACTGTATGTCCAGACAATGGGCGAGTGGTGAGGTCTTAGGAGCGACGACCAGCGAGTGACCTTGACCACCTTCTGGGAACAGAGGAGCTGCATCTCACCACCACAGAACAGAACACATGGGAGATGATGCTGTTGACACGTGAACACATAGGGTAGACCCTTACTGCGCCAGGACTAAATAATCTCTCTCTAGCAAACGCCCTTACTGCGCCAGCACTAGTCCAGGTAGGCGAGGGGGCGCCTTCTGGTTAATCTACCCATTGGAATTTGGGATGTAAACAAACCACACACCCTTACGCACCATTGTTATTCCGAATGTAAACAAACATCACAGCTTTCGTTATTTGGAATTCATATTTTCTACTTTGTTTTCCCCACTTATTATTGGTCACATATTTTTACATTTACGTATTTGATCCCCCTCCTGAAATAATTTCAGTTGTTCGTTAGTTGTCAACGTGAGGAGTTGTAGTTGTTATTTTGTTTCAATGTGTTTTTAGTTGTTGAGTTTCGTGTTGTTAGCGTTTTATTTATTTACTAGGTGAAACCCGTCGAAATCGACGGTTACTTTCACGGCTTACGCTAATTCATCTAACTGCGATAAATTGAGTGAAATTATACATATTTTGAGCATTTAGCATTGTTTAAAGAGTAATAAGTGTAAAAACAATAATGATATTAATTGCGTTGGTTGCCAAATGGTTGATCATTCAATGAATAAAATATTTCCCATACCGTACGTCATCGGAGTTATTATTAGTATGTTAACTGGTATCTCTTCTTTTGGAAGAACCTTTAGATAGGTAGTATTAAAATCGTATTGTTTGATCTTTTATACTTAAAAACTTCCGCGATTTCATCAGTGTGATAAATATTAATCTATGATTTTATTTGAGAAAAAATATCTGTTTGTTGAGAAGACGCGTTCTAACGTCAAAGGGAGGTCCATCCGTTACAGTGCAAGTTTGATTTTTCCTTGGTCACGTCGCGTCAGTTCATATCGTACTTCTGTGCCAATGAATAACCCTCTATAGTCTGATTTTTACCGGAGTGCGGCTGGAGCTCAGCGCTACCTGTGAGGGACCCGACTCACGCACGCACACTCACCACCGTCCTAATTGCCTGAAAGCCCCGATCCCCTATTCACTAAAGATCTGTTGTATGATAACCCAAAATTGCAATTCATTTGATTTTAGATATACAATAAAATGGTTAGTGTTAGTAAATTTGTTGTTTAATTCAATGAAAAATGAGTCCAAACACGAAATGATTATGACAAGTAGCTAGCTAATAAAAACGTGTTAAAATATTCGTAGCTTTTACACTTTGTAAGCAAAATATATATTGTTTGGTATCATTTTACTAAGCATTTTGAGCTGAAGTCAAAAGCGTTACCAGATTTTATAACAAACGTAAAATAAAAAAAATTATAGTTTAATTTCCGTGAGCCAGCGATGACTCGCACGGCAGGACAATGGTCCGTCCCACGTCCGTCCTAATCCCTTGCGTCTGTGTGTGTGAGGCCTGCGTGTGTGTGAGTAGGGTCGACCCTTCAGCCAGCCGCTTTCCGTCAGCAATCACACTATAGCATAGTTTTTAGAAATTGATTGTGGGGTTACTGTTTAAGGTGGAATTTCTTGACATAGGGGAAGTCAGTTGTCTCAGCCTTATCAATAACATAAAGTTGTCAATATAATCTCTCTACGGAATGTTAGGTGTAGTGGAATACTTGAAGTGAAGTTGGCTTTTATTCTTGAACTGTTAAGGGCCTCCTAGTTCATATGGTCTTGCGGCTTTATTGGCAACAAATAATGCAAATGGCATAGCAATGGGACATTTACAAAAAGTAAAAATACTGTAAATTGGCTGTTACGTATATATTGACGTTTACATATTGTTAATCAACGTATCTTATAAAGGATTATGTAATCTAATTTAAAATGAATATGACCTTTCTGTCATGACAGGTGCTGCTTAAATAGCATTTTCTCTTTGTACCATATTTTACATTCATGTTACCAACCTAGTACGCCAAAGTCCGTTATATAGGCAGGTGCAAATAATTTGTCGAGATGGGTACCATTTTAGGCAAGGTTTCTATGTTTGGATTTTATTAGACACGATAAGAGCAAATATTTCTACATAAATATTTGATATGTGTAGAATAATATGATAAAATGTAGGAAAAAGTTGTGAAAAAGGCAGACACCAGCCCGTACAATAGATATAAGATAGTTCAATAAGAAATAATTTAAGAATTGCTGTCATAAAAGTATTTCCCACTGTTTTCGTAATGGAACGTTATATTGCAAAACATGACATGATAAAGAAGAAAATCAATTTTTAAATCGGAAAATAACATTGCAAATACTTATTTGGTAGAATGCATTAACTCCCAATAAATGTGTGTTGTTTGAAATACAATTTAAAAATGAACAGCTGTTTCATTAAAAAGTATTATTCACATGGCCAAAATGTAATCAACTCTGTAGAAGGATCTTTTAAGGCTTCTGGGGCAGAGTCCTGAGGGATTTTGCTTAGTTTTTCTTTTGATAACTCATCTACAGACCAAGACCTTTCTTTGGATACCTCTACCAAGTTTCTACGCCAAGCCGTTCTCTCAAATTAGTGGGGACAAAGTTTCCAATTAAATATTTAGACTCCCCCATGTTAAAAAAATCCGTCCATTATTAATGGAGGAGTAGTGTTTCGTAGAAATCGCCTTTACGTATTATATATAAAGATTTGAATTAAAGTGTTTAGTTTGTAATCATGAAGAAAATTTTGAGTGAATGGGGAAAACTTTGATAGTATTGGACGGATATACTTATAGAAATATAGTTACGTCAAAGTTACGTTAAATTTTATTCAATTATATTTTATTATACCAACAACCAGAAGCAGATATTAATATTTGGATCAGCATTGTTACTCAAGTTTTTATTTCATAAAATAGATTGAGTATTGTAGTAATTTGTTTTAGCACAAAATACAGTAGGTATTATGATTGTATAAGTCACAGAGTGTTTATAAATAAGTGGATAAATAAGTTTGATTTGATTAACACACTGAATTTAGGTATACGGTATCACACTGAATGAACTCTCAGACTCATTATTACGACAGTTTCTCTCAGGACTATTATTACAAAGAAAACACCGCTCTGGCGCAGTACAGTTCTGATTTTAGGGGGTAGATTTAAGTGCTGGCGCAGTGAGGGCCTTCTACCTCACACACGCGAACACATACAGGGCGCCCCGAACACATACAGTATCGGTAGCTAGGGCCCATCCCTATCGGTAGAAACTCCGGTAGAAACTAAAAAACGTCAAAGGACGGATCTGTGGTTTCTCCATGTAGCAAAGAGGATGCATACACACTTACTTTTGAAAACGTTTATAATGCCAATTTTGAAAGATATGAGAAGACGACTTTGTTGAATAAAGACTATATAGGACAAAATAGCGACTCTCCGCTTCTACACAGAGGTTATAGCTTATAATCAATTATACGCATACACGCACGACGAAATGATAGCCACAACGCAAAGAACATACTGTATTGACGTTAGTAGTCGTTGAGATAGAACCTGATAGAATGACAAATTCTAGATAAAAATTACAAACCACGAATTTTCTTTTAATAATTTAATGCATTAGTTACTCAAGTAACTAATAAATAACTGGGAATGTGGTTAATTAGCAGTTCATGTTTATATAGGTTGTATCACAGTCAAGGGGATAAGCCTAGCACGAAACGAACCCCATGCGATTATTAAATTTTAAATATCGTCTATTTAATCTTGTAAAATCTAACTGACGATTCTCAGGATCGTCATTTCAACGATGAAAATAACAAGGGTTGTATTTATGTTTGACATTACTTCATAGCCTAGGCCTATAAGATAACCGGGTGAATTTACAATGTTATAAAATAATCATCTGCGGTTATTTAATCCTTGTATCTATGGTAGGAATGAGACAATAAAGAGAGAAGTGCAGAGTCCATATACGCAAACAAGTCCCGAGGGGCAAAATCAACCGACACCACAGTCCACTACATGATGGGGGATACAGTAATGTTAAAATGAAACACATAACACTAAGTCGGTGTCATTGTAACACCACAATACACAATACACCACGCCACGTGTATTGTCGAATATCAACCGCGGTGTGTCCGAGGATTAACAGACGATAGTCCGCTGGATTTGTCACTTTATTGTTTAATCCCACTTTATTTGAATATTCACTTTGGGAGACATTTTTTATACTTGGCAATGTGTATTTTAAATGTGACTTTTAGCTACCTAAAAACATTAAACATCGGGAAAATATAAAGTAAATAACGTCTTCAAATTGAAAACAAAAATTAACTGAAGCAAATTGTAGTTGCATTCGTTGAGTATTTTTTTTTTAACTATACCGACGCCATCGATTTTCTTAAATGATCCTGAAACTCGACTGAGGAAAATTATCTAGAGGAATTATTTACAAGCTCAAAGCAAAGATAGGGTAGTTGCGAATGATACATTGGGAGGCCGGCGTGCATTTACCCACATAAGAACTATTGACTTGGTCTCTGAAGTCAATACAGACATCACCTCACTCATCTCACCTACACACATCAACAAACGCGAATGCAATGCATGATTTGTCGTTTGCTTTAACCTTTAGCTGAGCAAGTCTACAAGCTAAGCTGGATATCAGCAAAAAATAACAAAGGTGACTACAGTATTTGATACTTTGGCAAATCTTTGATTATTCTTACCGTGAACCCGCAGCAGGTAAAAAAATCCTTGGAAGCATGATACATGGACGAATGTCAGGGTTGGTACAGTGTTAAGGAATGAAGAATTGTAATAGACTGATGTACCTTCTAAATAGAAACTAGGTTAATAGTTTTCAAAGTTACGTTAAATTAGCATTATGTAGAGTTTTACTCATAGATAAAACAGTAACAACAGCTACGAAAACAGTAATGAAAACTTCCTACGTTTTATATTGCAAGATACATTAATACAAATAATTTATACTACTGCAAGAGAGTACAGTATTACAGTATAAATACTGTTGGTTGTTGTAGGCTTAAGCAATTATTTGAAGATTCCCAAGGCAGGTCCAGGAGACAAAGCGTACACCACGAATAGCCTTTCAAATGCCAGATTGATCACAAAAGCCAAGACGTTCTATCAATCAACAGACGATCTGCATATGAAAGGGAGGGAGCGCTGTGAATCGGTGTCTGGCAGCGCTGGCTGCATTGTGAACCAGTCCACCAGTGCCTGTTAGTGCTAGCGCTAGCCGGTAAACGTTCCATCAAAGGATAAGTGAATGCATTTGTATCTGTTTGGCGGTATTTGTTAGATTGCATTCGTTTAGCTCTTAACACTAACTAAATTGTCAAACACTGTAACTGTATTCACCTTTAAGTGAACAATGACGGGCTAAAAGGTGGTATTGGTTTTACAATGGTTACAATGGAACAAGTGTTTGGATTTTAATTTTTGTCGATCTCTGGTCAATAATTTCCTGAATCCCTAACCCTAACCTCAATCTTGTACTGCTTAGACAAACGTAATTATATCTTCCTACTGCGTATCATAAAAATAATAACGGAAAAACATTACGAGTGGATACATTTGAATAACAATAGATTGTTGAGACATCCACTAGCAAAGATATTAAAAACAGGTAGCGGCTAAACAGTGAAAGCAGTCGCTAACCGGCATCGCGGAGAGAGTGTAAAAAATGCTATCGGGTTTTGCGTGACGGACAAATTTCACGGCTACTTCGTAACACTTTGTCGTTAAACACCTGGCCAGAAGCTGAGTTACAGCTGATCTGCAGAAATTGGCAGTCGGACACTTTACAGAAGGCAAGCAGATGATTTACAGGGTTCAGATCAGCCTAGCTTTGAGACTGAATATCTAAATGGATACTGACTTGCTAGCGAAAAAGTCTCATCTTAAAACGATTGCTGTGTGGTATAAGCTGTCCATCCAGAAAACGTGGACTGTCACCAGGAAATTGCAAACAGAGTTGAGATTAAGTGTGAGGGATTCAAACATCAGTTGAAGGCAACAAATGAAATTAAGTATAACGAATTAATAATTCAGAAAGGGAATGTGCAGTAGATAATATTTCACACCAGAACGTAGTCTAGTTGAACACCTGGTCGGAAGCAGAGTTGGCAGCTGATCGTTTAGTCAGCTGATATACAGCAACCAGATGGTTTATTTACTATTAATTGGCCGGCAAGACCGACGTAACCTCTTTAGTCCTTAGTCTTTAGTCTTTAGACCTCATCTAGTCTTTAGTGTAGCGATTTCTCAGACTGGGAATAAACATCGCATTTGTTGTTCACCTGTGCAATCACTAGTTTGTAGGTGTAATCGTTCTTATGTATATTAATTGATCCTTGCATTAATCCTCCGTAATGAAGGCGTCGTATTAGAGAAGGTAGAATGTCATGTAATTATCAATGGATTTTTAACACGGTAAACTGAATATATAAAGACACACAATGATATTATAAAGACGAATTTTATAAAGATTATATTATAAAGACGTGACGAATTTTGCAAAATTTCCCTTCTAAAAAAACAAGTACATTTTATAAGAGTTTCGTCGGTATGTTATCATATTCGTTCCGACGAAGTTGTTAACTGAATCCTTTAAAAATTATTTAAACATTGAAAAAATTCGTTGTTCAATCAATTCGAATCGTAAACACAAACTCGATGATCGATTTTCAAACACGCTCTGAAATGTAAACGAGAATGAGATTGTTTCCGGTTTCCAGAATCGTCCGGCAATCACTGCACTTTATAACTGACTGTAATCTGGTTAACTCCAACTGATTGCAAGACTTGACTCTTGAACATTCAATAATCAGTTAATACCAAAATTAAACTGTGATCCATATTACAACTCAATGATTTAACTTGTTTGCAACAGCTCAACGCAGCGTGGCCGAGGTCCTCCAGGGCGATGGTAATGGAACTGCCAATCACGTGGGTTTTTGCATCGCCTGGGCCAATCAGCGAGCGGCTTGCAGCCCCATTAGGCTTTGTTCTCGTGGACTAATGGTAATGCTTGTCAGACACTGACCACCAGTGAGGCTGTCTTACGTTGGATGAATCATAAAATATTTCTACATTCTGCAGTGACGTGTGAACATTATCAAATACTGAATTATGTGTACTAGGACATACTAGACCCAACAGAATTTGTAGTTCAAACTGTTCGTAAATTCACTGTAACTGACACAAAAGTAAGAGGTATTGTCTCAATAAGTTAAATGTGGAACGAATAAAAATATATCTTAGGTCAACCCTTAAAATTTGAAATGTAAACATGTAAACCCGCACTAAATGAAACCTCACGTTAAGGTAAATTTTAAAAGAAGTATAACAGAGAAGACACCATAACCCAGCACAAAATACCCTCTTCAATTCAAATCAAATCAATTAAATCAATTTAAGATGGGGCCGCCCTGTGTGCTTATTTCAGCCCAAATATGAGTGCAGGATGAGTGACAATGCAAATCACGAACATTGTACAGGCTACGATAGATGCACTCTTGAAACTTTTTAGGGGTATTTCTGGTGAACTCAAACCAAGTGTACAATGAAAGGACAAAAATTCTCTTTTATCGAATCTTAGTCCGTAGGATATGGCCGCGACGTTGAACTGGTGAAAATACTGGCCAAACTTTTCGCTCCATCCTTCGTTCAAGCTACAATTCAGTGGAATAGTTGCTGCAACGCATGCAAACCGTTGTCCAGTAATGTCACCAGCCCACACGCTCCACCTTGTGTCGTTGCACACAATACACATGTGCGCTGTGCTCAGAGTTGTTCAATCACACATTTATCTGCGCACAATGTGAGCGTGTGGAAAGATCTCAAAGACCAAGATTCGGCAGTATACTTCACAGTGGAAGCCACTATACTTGAAAGTTGAAGCCGAGTAAACATATTAATAGAAATCTCTTTTGTTGTCAGCTACACATTTTCCAACCACCCCCAAAGTTGGAGAGTTTCAGGCCCAAATACACTTTTTCAAATTCAAACCCCCATAGACAGTTGACAACCAGAGGCTAGACATACCAGTCGGGTCTCGATGTCGATGTCCAGGCAGTCGGCAGGTCGTTTCTTGCGGTGTTGGCCCAGGACGGGAGTGACGCTGAAGTACTTGGAGCAGCGCGCGCCGTCGCGACGGTAACGGTCCAGAGCTCGCATCACGGTGACGGGGGTCGGCGCTGCGGCGTCGTACAGGCGTCGGACCGGCGACGGCCGTGTGTCGGCCGTGAACAGGCTCCTGGCTAGAGGCTGGACTGCGCCCCAGTGGTCCGTCCTCGCAGAGAACTCCGACAAGTCACTCTCAGCTGCAACATAACAGAGAGAGATGTCAGACTATTATAACTCTATACAGGGTTAGTTGGCATGGATATCCTATGTACTAGAGAAGTCCTCGTGTGTGTCTATATTATCTTCTAATGGGTGTCTAGTCTTTAGTAAACACGTATGGGAAGGGAAATAGTAAAAGTACCTGCTAGCACAAGAAGGAAAATGCAGCATTGAGAGATATATTGCTTTATTGAGCAAGACATGTGGAATTTGGCGCAGAAATATAACATCAGAAATATTGGTGTGCATATTGAAACGACTGTATTAATAAGTCTAAGTATAATATATGAACTGTATCATTTATGTTCATATATAACATGTTTTTAATTCAAATGAGTGCCGTATAGTACACACAATAATTCGATATCGAATATCTTAATCAGGTGTGGGTTGGCATGATATCCCGTACTCCATCATGTATAGGTAACATAATTCGACCACTAAGCAAGGAAACAATATAAACAAATGAGTAGCCTATCACACTGACGTGGCACAAGCACTCGACACATAACGGTAGGCTTTGTCCAGTTACGTGTGTGAGGCGTGGGCAATGCAAGGACAGCGTGAGTGGGCGACGTGCCGCATTGTCTATTGTCACTCAACACTGAAGAGTCCTCAAAACTGTCATGAATAATATTCACATCAAGGTATCTGAAGTTTTGTTTAATTTTCATTCTTACTTTCTACCCATATACGTTGTATATGGGGTGGCCCACCTTTCGCCCCCCCCCCTGTACCCAAACAAGTGGTTTTCGAACTTATGTATGTGTGTACGGTACTATTCCATGGTAAATCCAGACTTTTTTATATTCAATGTCAATTTTCCTATAACATTTAAAAATAAGTTAGTATATATAGGATTTTATAAAAAACGGCTCAAGCGATGATCGTTAAAATGCATTATGTTATGGTACTTTCAACTGTAAACCAAATGGTATAACCCCCCCCCCGGCTGTAAAAATTACAGCTCAAAAACTATTGCACTTTTTTGTGATTTTACCCATAACATGCCATAGTTACTCCCACCGCTAACCCATTGTGAGGGTTGTTTACAAGCTAACGGGAGAAGGTTGTACGTGTTAGTTTGCTGGTAACGTCTGTTTAACAATAACATGAACGTTATATGTTTTCCAACACTATAATAGTAATTTGTGTATGGAAACTGTCCAAACTTTGGTTTCGTTACTATCTAACATCGACCTTTTATTATTTTGTTGATAACACAACAACAAACGTCATCTAGGTCCTTCGGATTTGTAGGTTTGAACGAATCGATTTGTTTTACCACCAGGATGGATGATTCGTGCAAATTAACGTCCTATCCTTCAGTCCCCATTGGTTTGACCTGACCTCCAAAACAGAAATATGCTGTGGTTTGAGACAATGGCCTCCCGGTTTACTTTGCAATGCTCGCGAGTCAAGATAATTGCCACTTCTCCGCGTAGTCTGACCGCTCATTAACTCGTCCGTCGGTCGTGTAGAGGTCGAGCGACGAGAGTTACGTTACGTTACATCACATGACGTCACGCACACAGCACGCGTCACACTTGACCGTAACATACTCGTCCGTCGGTCGTGTAGAGGCCGAGCGTTACGAGAGTTACGTTACGTTACATCGCATGACGTCACGCACACAGCACGCGTCACACTTGACCGTACCGTAACATACTCGTCACTCTGTCGATGGTAATTCGACATTGCTAAACCTCTCGAGCGGTATGGCTTTGATTTGACACAATAATTCAAATGTGTCCTCCATACGGACATGCCGACTGTACAGTAATTATTTAATTGAGAGGATGCGGAAACGTGCGAAACAATGGGAACGGAAGTGATGCTTCCACAGGAAGAGAAGTCCCGTACCTGCACAACTAACTCACATTGGTGATAATGTACAATGTACCATGGCACCGTGTATGCGTGTTTTCCCATGTACCAATAGATCACCATAAAATACAAATATTGTAAACATATGTAGAAAGCTTTTATAGAGAAATTAGAGTATTTACCTATTATTCTATTACTTGTGGAAAATAGTTAAACATTGTTAAAACAAAATAGTAAAATAATGAATGATAACTGACAGTTATACTGTTATACTGTTCTATGAAATGGCGACCATACATAGTAGGTATTTTAAGCCAAGTATGAATGGGGATGAGTGTAGGATGAGTGACGCGATCTTGTAGTCTTGTTAGTGACTAACGCCTCTTTCACACGAAGCGGCGCGCGCCGTACGGCGTCCGCCGCGCGGCGCTGCGCCGGACAAGCGTGTGTCTTCACACTAGTACGGTTTCGTGCGGCGCGCGCCGTACGGCACTCCTATTTATTTATTGTTTTCTGTTCAGTTGTGGCTTTTAAATGAATACTCCACTTAAAAGTTCAAATTAAATGAATAGGATAATTTTAAATATAATAAACTAGTGCACCTGTTGCTCAAATTTGAGCAATTGCAAAATATTAAAGGAGTTTTTTTACGAATAACTGTCACTATTTCCGTTGACGTGTGAGAGTCAACTCAAAGATAATGTAACCAATCACTCCACTCCAGTTATCGAAACTGGAAACGAACTCACTCTGAAAACGAACGCTCACTCCACTCCATCTACCGAAACTGAAAACGAAAACTCTTGTGTGTATCATGTGTGTACTATGAACAGCTGTAATTAATACAAATTATTCGTCCGTTTAACCATAGTAAGGAGTATGTTTTATCTATGGTTAAACTAAATAAAATCTTGTCTTCATAAGATATACATTGGGATTTTGTTGGCCTGAGGGGCAAAGCCCGAGGACTTTTACTACAGGAATTGGTGAAAGGGGGCGTGTACACAACAAATACTTAAACGGAGGAGTAGTATTTCGTAGAAATCACCTTCACGTATTATATATAAGTATTCGTCATATCTGAAAATATTTTATTCTGGAAGTTAAAAAAAATGTTTCATTACGTATAAATTACTAAATTATTAATTTAATACTAAATATTCTCCTCTAGTTATAAAAGGAAAATTTTTGTTTTAAT
The DNA here is from genome assembly GCF_028750875.1 of Macrosteles quadrilineatus. Classification (NCBI taxonomy): domain Eukaryota; kingdom Metazoa; phylum Arthropoda; class Insecta; order Hemiptera; family Cicadellidae; genus Macrosteles; species Macrosteles quadrilineatus. The sequence goes on from NW_026542612.1 coordinate 2,455,005, forward strand.
ACTTTAAGTTGGTCGATATGCATGGGATTAACATAACAATGTATGTTTTGTAATAACTTTAAATATATTGTTTTCCGATACAACGATATATAAACTGTTGCACCCTCTTGGTCAGGTAGTTTGCCTAAAATGAGACAGCGTAGGGGTTGGGCCGTGCGGCGCGCGCCGCACCGTGTGAAAGCTCCCATAAGAACCAATGCACCTTCACCGAGTTGTCCGGCGTGGACGCCGCGCGGCGCTGTCATCCGGCTCAAGGTGCATCCGGCGGTAACTCGCGCGCCGTGCGGCGAATTCGCCGCGCGGCGCGCGCCGGACATAGTGTGAAAGGACTCATATACTCCCATAGCCCTACGCCGGATCCGGCGGGCGCCGCACGGCGCGCGCCGCGTCGTGTGAAAGAGGCGTAAGGCCGGGGCCACACTCATCTTATCTCGCTGAATTTTTTCCACGGGCGTTACCCGTAGGTTTGAGAGATACATTACGGTATATGGGGCAGGCCACACTAGAGTAAAAACGTCCGTGAACGCGTTTGTCAGTCTCACTGGTTTTACCAGCGAGACTGACAAACGGAATTGCACGTGTATTCTCTACTAACATCCCACGGGCGTTGCACGTAAAACTAGTCGCGGGGCATTGCGGCTTATGGGAGTGAACACACTCATCTTATCTCGCTGAACTTTTTCCACGGACGCTTCTAGTTTTAACCTGTACAGAGAGCGTGGAAGGGGGGGGAGTGCGTATCACGGACACGGACGATTTTTATTGCCAGTGTGGCATGCTCTATCAGTCTCACTGGTTTGCCCGAAAAACCTATCTCGTAAGACAAGTGTGGCCACGGGCAAACTGTTTCACGTGCGTCGCACGTGAAAACGGAAAAAAACAGTCTCGCTGGTCGAAAATTACAAGTGTGGCCCCGGCCTAAGGCCGACATTCCTTAGACACAGCTGTTAATTATGAACATCAAAGCCATTGTAAAGAACGCGACAGTGCCGTAAACTGCGTGTGTTTTGTGGTACAACCATTTAGAATGCGTGTTATAGTTTATTGACTATAATGCACTAGCCACAAGCGTAAAAATATACATATATATAGATATAGATAGATATTAGGGTTATTAAAGTGTAGAAATAGGTAATAAAATTAGGGTTTACGAGGTGAAAGTCAGAGATACCAATTACTGTACTACATTCATACATACTGACTAGCACTTGTTTAGCGCTCTTTCTTATTACTACATACACAGTATTAATTACCAGGAGAGATAAGAATATCATGGCCTTGGGTCCACAGTCTAAGGGCAGTCAACCCTTGTAGATTTGAGAGGTAGATTTTTTAAATTGTTTTAAGCGACAGTGTTCGGAAGACTTTTCATGACTTCGGATACCAATTCACGAAAGCGGCTTTTCGCTTTCTTGTTAAATAATGTTTAAATCGGTTACAACTAGTGTACAACTTGAAACCACGTGTGAATGACATAGTCATTACACGTTCTCAAACCATTCGTTATAAATAAATAAACGGCTACGGTAAGCTACTTAGTACTTAAGGTTGGTAGTGAAATTATTAGCTAACTAGCTGAGGATTTGACACTTCAGATCGTCTGCGATGCGGTTTATAATTAGCTTCCACACAACGGATGATTGTGCTAAACCCCTCCGTCCCACCATTGCCACCAATCCGATTGTTTCTTGACGCCTATTGTAAGGCCCGAGCCTGAAACGATTGAATAGTTTTAATTGGAGCAATTACAATGATCTTTATTGTTCCGACTTGAAACAATAGTGTATCAATTTAGATTCATTTTTACCAAACGATATTATAAATTAGTTAACACTTTTTAAGTGTTAAAATTATTTAAATTTAGAGTAGTCTAGTATTTTGCCATCAAAATCTTTGTTTGGTAATGTGTACAAGTGTGCAACAGAACAAATTGTTGATAGTTAAAACACGTTTGATTATGACAAGTATTGAAGCTGTGAATACGAATCACATACGAATCCACTGATTTGTAAATACTAAGTGAATCATAATGATTTGGGAAAACATACCTGGCTTCAGGTACCACAAAAGTAATGTCATAAATTTAAGTAACCCAATCCAGCTAGTTGGAAAGTTTATCACGAATAAACTGAAAGTGTTGTAACGTTTTAAGTTTTATGGTCCCTCATTTCGGACGTAGAACTGATCACTCTACTGAAAATTAATACCCTAGCGTCAGCGCGCACGCTTAGGCCGATAATTCCCATAGAACTTGGATACTGCTTTTCCCGCCAGAATCATTATGCATAGAAAATGACAAACGCCAAACCTCTATTCATTCACTTGAGCTACCGACCTTATCTGCCTCACTCAACCTTTGTACTCTGCAAGTGGTTACTGGATTCTACGAGCTTCACATCGTCTGGCCTACGTTACTGTTCCAGTGTAGTTGAGTCATCGTCGACGACAGATCGCCATATTGCTTCATTCTACTGAATTTACCCTCGTCTCTGCTAGAGGATTTTTGCACTTGTTTGGTGTGAAGAGGTAAGGCAGATCGCATTAAATTATACTTTTAATCAACTGGTAATCAGCCAATTAGTTCAAAACTAGTTCTGTCTAAAATTTAAAATGTTGCTTAAGGTAAAACAGTAGCCTATTATGCCTGCCCGGTTCCTGCAAATGTAGTTTTGTCATCGTAAATTTGACCTTGTACTGTACTTTTGTAAATTAATTGTAACTTGTAAATTTGAATCAATTGTATATTCTTGTGTTTTGTCCGTTGTTAATGAATCGTGTGTAGTAAATCGCTAATATTTTGAGAAACTTCATGTTCATGTAAAGTAACCTGTTAGGAATTGAATTTTCATGTAATAATGTTTTGTACAATTGTAGACGCAATATTCTGAACTATAATGTGATTTTATCTTAACTGTCCTAATTGATGCAAATTAGTAGGCAAGTAAAATAGTATTTCGGAACCAATTACCTTGTAGACAACTGTTCGTATTTTATTTATTACTGTGTAAAATATTCAAATCAGCTGATCGTTCGTAATACTTAATATTCAAAACTGTGGCTATTATTGTTTCAAATATTAATTATAATTGTTGATTTTATTCTTACAGCGTAATAAAGGGTGTTGTTTATAACTTGTGTAAAGGTAAAGATTTTATTTATATGTTATGTTTAATGTAAAGAAATTGCCTTTGTCAGATATATAGCTTATTAATATTCTGCTGATTTTGCAATTCAAGACGTTATTTAATTCAAGACGATCACTATGAACCAAAGTCAATCTGGTTAGGCATAATTTTGTTATCTTAGGATAACTGTAAATATTCATTTCAGATGTAAACAAACTTAGATAACTGGTTGCTAGATTCATTCGTCGTTTTATTTGTTTTAAACTTGTATATTTCCAAACAAAACTGGTTTTATAGTATTGCTGTTATCAAATATTTATTCATGATGAATTTTATAGATGTTATTCACTTTTATGTTGTTCAAATATTCAATAGTTCGAATGACTAAATTTTGTCTGATTATGGCATAGTACTATTCATGTAGGAATTTTATAGGGTTTTCTGTATTGGCTGTCTCGACTGAATCTCTACGTACTGCCGTCTACCTACTGCTAACTACTGTTGCCGCACTTCCCTGTCTCTCTCTCTCTGGGTGTGATACTACTGGGTTGCCGCACCACGGCCATTGTTGTGCACCGGACGGCCGGACGGTCCTGGAATTCCCGGCTCACACGGACGCATTCCTACGTCACTACCTCCAGATACCGATAAGTGATAGAAATAGTTTTGTATTTCTGGTTGAGCTCAATCTAGACATTTTAACTGGACTTGGACATTCATTTAAATTTTGGTTTCGACTGAATTATATTTGTATATACCTACTTCAAGAGTTTTGTGGCCAATCTCCTAGGAACTTGGACTTTCAGCGTGTGATAGAGATTCTCCATCTACACTCCAATTGAATATATATATATATACCTATTTATCTTGTTCGTACATAATTCTTGTATATTTATATTTTGTATATTTCTGTGTATTAATATGTTTTCCAGCACGGTGGCCACCTGCAGTTCATTGTGATTATTATTGAATTTGTGTTTGTTTAAACTGATCTTTTATTGAATTTAATATTGAGGGTAAAAATAACTGGTTTTGAACTTATCTATTATTGAATCTGGATAATAAGAGGAAACTCACTTGCTTTAGTAAAATCTACTATTAAATTTGAATATCAAGGGTTATATATAACTTGTTGAACTTAGGTATAAGATTTGTTTGAATTTAGATTATCCTAGAATATTAACTCAAGGTTGAGTAACTAGCTCTCTGGTGTTTTCTAGGGCCAAATTGTTTGAATTTATTGAAAAAAAAAGGGTAATAAAAGTAGATTTATACTTTCAATTGTGTTCAAGTTATTGTAGTCCAGAGTTTTCAGCCTAGAGTACGTAATTCAAAACATAATCTTTTAAATTTTAAATTAAAGTTTATTAATAATTATTTGGTTTTGAGCCAGGCAGGGGTAATAACTTTCAATACTCATTTTAGTTGATAATATCGAGATTTTTATCAAATATTTTGCTATCTGCCTTACTGTGTGTTGCTTCGGGTGGGTTTGTTCCCCGTCACGGCCCTGAAGAATTACCCAGAACGGGGTGGCGCCCTAAAACATCAATTTATTTTAACAAGTACCACGGCTGGGCAGATATTGAAATTATTGTTTGGAACTTCAGCTCACCCCACCCTTCTCCCTGAGTAATAGCCGGACACTTCTGCTTTTTGGGGCTGCAGTGTCAACGTTAAAAAGTCAACATTGTGATACCGAATGATGTAAGGTTTCGCTACATGTCTTGGGTTTCAATCTAAACGTGTAACTTAAAAAGTGAAAATAAAATAATTTGATACCTTACCAAATTGATGTGATGCAGCTTTTGAATAGAATTATGTATAATAATTTACATAACTATTCTTTTGCGCAAGTTTAAGTATTTCTCGTAACAAGGAAAGATAGCATAACTAAGTTATTCTACATCCTGGGAGGGAAGGAAATCAGTTACTCTTACTTTCAACTAATTTACGAGTGGTTTCTAAAGACTGAGGGCGGAGGACAGGCAAGTTTGGGCACTATGAGCACTATGGGCACTTATCTCACTCCCTGATATACTGTTATGACCCACGCCCGGGGATGGGCATCATAACTGCACTACAGATTGATGGCTCAATAAATCAACGAATCCTGCGCCACTTCCGGACACTGCCACACTAATTGATAATATCTGATTTGTCCACAGGGGTTTGTTGTGTGTGTCGCCGGTCACCGCGAGACCGTAGCATAGATCTTGGTCTAATTAGAACATGATTCGAGATTCAATGTATCTGTCTCAGGGAAGTGTCAAGATGAATATAAAATAAATCTTTCAACTTCAAACTGTGGTTTGTTTCTCTGTCACTAATTTTCGGCATTTATATTGTCTTCTCAAATTCAAATGCGAGTTAAATATATTGCCATCTTATCGCATTGCTATTAAACTGCACAATTTATATGAGTATCAGCCAAAGTTATATCTAAACTATATATACTTCTAAGTCTACTGTTCAATAAAACGTTATAACTATGTACACTCTACAGTACATAATACAGAGATATTATCTCCAAGGTTTTCCAAGCAATATCTGTATTCTAGTCCATCTCTTGATGGCTATGAGATAAACTGCGAAATATACTGCAGAATACAGTATTTACAAATGTTAATATTTAAGTACATCTAGTGGTTTACACTATTTTACTGTATTACAGTATCTCATAGACATAGAACGACGTCACCTCTAACTTTCCGTGTAAAGTACGGAGAGTACTTGGCAAACGGTCGTCATTGCACAGTAACATTAGACCAACGAGATAATTTGTATCGTTCCCTTATACACAAAAACGTCAACAAGAGCTTTCAAGAGGGCATACAAAATAGAATAATCATTACTCTGAAATGCATCATCGAGAAGAATATTATTTTGAATATCCGCCGACACTCGACGTGGAATCCTTATCTTTGGCACCCTGTGTAGTGTGAAGTACCCAAGTGTAAAGTTAGATGGCGCAGACTGCAGCTTGTGTCGCAGAGGTATTGGTATAACCTTGTTTATGTCAGTAGTAAAGCTACGGTGGCGACCCCATCCAAAGATCGAATGTTGTTTTCGCGTACACGTATACTATTTTTTAACTTCTATATTATGTAGTTCTATTATGTAGTTCTATGTAGTTATGTTCTCACATAGCCATTCAAAAAATGTGTCTGAACTGAATACTAAATTTTGTACCAAATGCTCTGACATATTAGTAATGGAAATATCATACGGTGAGCGACAACGCGATATCCCATTAAACTTAAACAATGCCACTAGTGTAAAATAAAGCTTGTACAATTTGAATGGCATACAAGTAACCGACTGTTTATTGTTCTAGTGCCAATGACAGAGCAGCAGATTGGTAGCGGCACGGCGCTTTGACGTCTGTACAATAATTGACACCTCAGTGGCAAGTGGCGGCCACAACACAACCGTGAGAACTAACAACATTCTACATTCACTAGGTCATTCTTTAGAGTAGGATATACACAACTGTACCATTCAAAACAATTTGAAATGTATAATATGTAGGCCTATGCGTCCGTTAATTTAAATGAGAAAACAATCAAACGCAGGATTATATGAAGGGTATGAATATGTACATTGGACGTCAAATTTACCAGAGAATTCGGGATAAAGAATGCATTTGATAATTCTAAACATATTGCATATTTACAGTACTTATTCTTATACTTTTGAATAACCTTTCAAAATAGTAAAATATAATTTTTGGAGACATTTCTTTAATAGAAGACAACTCAATTGATGTATGTTAATAAAAAAAACATTGATAATAGTAAAAGATTACATAGGTATTATCAAAATCTAACCAATTAACTCGTTTAGTACAGAAAGTAAAGTGAAAACCATGGAACAACTTTTACAACACAAGAAGTTTGATTTACATAAATGATAAATATTATCAGAGATTTTGAAGCTTGCTTGAATACTACTTAAAAATGTAATAAGTGTATGTTAATTATAATAAACACGAGTCCACGCGACTAGATGTAACATGATACTTCCCACATAATTCCCACATAAATTATACATTCAATGGTCCAAGCAAGTGATGATTACACGACATGACTGGTATTGTTTAGCCGAAGAAACGTATTTTGAAGTCACGAGGAGAACACGGCCCTGCTCTAGGGACTAAAGGACTAATGCACTTCTGATTTGAGACTCGGGTTCAAATCCTGCCAATGGCTTCTAGATATGAGATGATTCAATGACAGTGGGTTTGAGCACACGTGGTAGGTTCACCAATCAGGTAAAATCATTTACGTCTCTAAGACAATGGTAACTGCCCAGGAATATAAGATCTCCTCCAATAAAATCTATTGGCCTAATATTATCTACATACAATGCATACATTTGGAATATGTCTAGCTGGAGAGTTGCTGAACTACAATCGTAAGTTTTTTTACTCAAATCGAGCAATAATGACTGATGTGTAGAAGGTGAACAACGTACAACAGAGGAGATTGTTTACGACATGGCGGCGGCGGCGAACTTGGAGAACCGACCCAGAGATGAAGTCACACGCCTACACACTCCGGGCCATTCTTTGCTGCCCACACACTTCACACAGCCACCTGTATAGTATTTTATACTTGTTTCAAACATAATACTATATCTCAATAATATTATGATGAGGAGGGGTCGATCCAAGGGATAGAGCACGCAGCTTCGGTCCCGTGGCCCGTATTAAAATCCCACTGTAATATTTTGGGTATGTGACACTTTACGTTACATGCAATAGCTGTAGAATATTCAATAGCCCCGAGGTCTACCTATCTAAAAACAGATGGAAGTCTCCAGCGATTTTTTTTCATCAGAGAACTCCTTCAAGACGAAAAACTAATACGAGAAAAAAGCTTGTTTAACAATTGTTAGTTGAGTTCTATAACAAGGCCATATTGTAGGCTACATTAAAAATTCAAGCGAACTTTAAAAGAATCAAAATAGTGCAAGATGGAGCTCACTACTAGTACTGAGCTCCACTAGTAGGTGGTATTGGTTTTCAGTTGTGGAATCTTTGAACAATCGTAAATCAGTCAAGAAAAGCTGCTAAAACCCGACAAAGTTACGTCAAAATAATAGAAATATTATACAGAACAAAATATGTTTTAAGGAACACTGATCTATCAGCATCAAAATATATTGAGCAAAAAAATGTGATTTTACCATTGGGAACACAACAAGGGGTCAAGGTTATTATTAAACAAGAACTGCTGATTGTTAAATATTCTTGTCATAAACTGACCGATATTTCAGAAGCTTATGCAAAAGACGCCGCTCGCCGTCCTACGCACGGTCCACTACTTTTTAATTTCCTTTGACCCTCTCCGAAAATCGTAAACCGAGCCCAGGGACAATAAATGCATCATGTTTTACGGGCAGTAAAAGTCACCCCGGACAATTAAAAGAGCGCCCGGTCATAGGGTGTTACTGTTGGGGTTCGGGGTTGAGGTCTTACAGCTTATGACGGGATGAACTTTCCATTGTGCAAGATTAAATCTAATATTATTTGGATGGATTATACTATGGATCTTTGTAATACAGTGGTTATAATGTGATTGGGAAGGATCTTCTATAATATATAATATGGTAAAGACCTTGTTCAGGATGTTCACTGTTCTGTAGAAGAAGGGCAAGGAACTGTATAATGCAGGAGTGATTTTCGTAATGACTCCACACAAGCAAAATGAGAATCTAGCAATGCAAGTCATGCAATAATTGTATGTTAATATTTATATAATTATTTATTTACCTGGTTATTAGTTAAACTAATTTACCAACCGTGTTTTTCTTGCAGTAATTGTATTTTGGAAATGTATTTTTTGGATGTACCCCTTGAGGGAAAAATCAATAAAGAATGATGATGATGATGATGATGAGAATCTAGTCTAGCTCTATGTTGCTGGCTAGACGTGATTCTGTTATCTACCCCGAATGTTTTTATTATTTTTGGCCGATAGAAGTCTCCAATGTCAATCCACTTATAACATGAAAAGTATAACACAATTAAAGAACTCTAGTGATGTATTCTTTGTAAGCAATACAGCAGTTATATTGATTTATTATTTACAAAATTAAATGTCATCTTTGATTTTAGAAAAGAAAATCCACGTACCATTTCAAGTCTGAATGATGAGACAATGATGTTTTTGAGCACATGTTTTAATAAACAGCTGTGTTAAATGTGAAATGATATCAATGGCGCAAACACACATCAGATGTAGTACCAGGAGATATGCATTCTTAAATCAACGCTTGCATGTACAGGAGATGTAATGATGTAATCAATTTTAGGTGGAGTTAAACATCAAAAAATGCATACGCTCTAGTTTTGCTGTAACACTTAACTGTAACACACAAGACATTAAAAATATTCTGCAATTGTCACGTTTGCATTTCTTCACATTAAGTTATATATTCAACCTAGTTCCTACGGAATGCATTTGGTCGTCGGAATTGTAAATAAGGTATATTATACTTGGTATTCAGAGAGTAAATTCTACTTGATACAATATTCAGTATTGCAGTACAGAAAACAGCGAGTATCTATATGAGCTAGGTTTGCATGACAGTTCATCATTCGTCATCTGCTGACATGACACTGACATTGTTGCTAACGAACAGCTGATTGTTACAACAGCTGATTGTCACACGGTGCAGACGACGCGTCGCGACCTGCCACGGTTCTTGAACCTGCTGCGGAGTCGACGGTGGCGACGAGAGCGGAATGTTTAAAGAGAGGCCGCAAGATTATAAACGAGTTTTGATGTTTTCTCAGAGAGCCTAACAGATAAAGAGGGGAAACACTACAGAGAAATACGGAGAGATTAATGGATTCGTCAACCTGCGCCGATACTCGACTAAACGGCTATATGATAAGACAGTCATTTATTTTGTTTGCATTGAGACAAAGTGATTACAACGCCATAGTCAGTTAACTGTGTTTCCAGATTCCCGATCAACTGTTTTTGTTGATTTGTTTGAATGGTTTTTAACTGTGTGCAGTAATAGCTTCATCGTGTATTAACTGTTCCACAGGACGGCGCAGATTTATGAAACATTAAGATGCATAGTTTATGACCCTTAACTGATGAGAACTGGCTGCAGGCCTTCCTCGGGGCATGCCCTGCAATTATCATTCGCAAAAGAGATGGTTTAATGTCTTGTAAAGAGAATCGTTATATTGACATTATCGCAATTACCTTAAATTTTGAAATGTGTATAAAACGCACATTTAAAAAACACACATATTATCAGATAACAATGTTTGCGATAATTCACAACACGTAGATTAAATGCACAAATATGGCTGATGCTATCTCCAGTCCTTTAACAGAAGTGGCCTTTACATAGGAATTATCAAGAGGCAAAAAAACTAATTAGGAAAGTAGGGAGGTTATCTATGTATGGTGGGTGGTATGGAAGTTCCTGAAGCACCGCCTCAAAAGTAATATAAAAAAGCGTATTAGTGTCGTTTTTTTTAAATATTTTTCATCAATACGTAATGACTAATTATGTATAGCTCATCATTTTACCACAAACATTTAGTAATTCAAAATTATCTCTATCACATATTACTTATTCCAACTTAGTCATCCATTTGTTAAAAATCTTACCGATAAAAATACAATATTGCAGTTCCTAGTGTCGTATGAGAAAGCGTAAGCTGGGGAGTTCCACCAAACTATTAGCGGTTGGTGCCTCGGCAAGGACCGTTAAGTGAAACCTGTGTGTGTGTGTGTCCGTTAAGCTCAGCTATTTCCCACCAACCCTTATTTAGACTTGTACCATTTTAAGTATATATAACTGAAATTAGTCTTAGTGTAAACATTATAAAAATGGGAATAAAATTAAATTAACACGGCCAATCTATTGAGAACTAAGATTTACTTGATATACCATTTCCATGCTTATATTGTAAGAATATGAGTAGAAGAATTCCTTAACAAAACTATATAGCTATGTTTTAGGTTCACCTTATCAAAAAATCTCTTTTACGAATTGAAAAAAGTGATTTAAGTTTATCCTACTTACATTCTTGATCTGATTAATAAAGACTTAGCTATGAAAAAAGTATTTATCCAAGCAAGCTTACAGGTGTGTAAACTAATGAACATTGTAGAATGTAGTTACTTACTATTTATACATACTTGAATCCATAAAAACTAACATTGCTTGGTTTAAAATCGATTGGTACTTATTATTATAATAATTGTATAGCTATGTTTTATAGGCCACTTGAGTACGCTTCTCATATCATAAGCAAGTTTCATTATTTGCTTACACCAAACGATTAAAACCATCCGACTACTTGCTAGTTTCTGACAAATTTTGTATATTGCTTATAATTTAAAGCAGCGTAAAGCCAAACTAAAACGTACTACTACATCTTGCCAGTCCGTTTTAAGCAATGTGTTTATCGAGAAGTTTTAAAAATATTTTGAAAATTGTAATCAAAATATCGAAAGGTAAACGTAGTTTTGTTACAGAGGTTATAGCTAATCTATTAGGTAAATGTTTGATGATTTATGTACTATTTTAAACCCCTATAAGTCTAGATATCTCTTTTGGGATCCTTGGGAAGCCCTAAAAGTTCGACTTGGGTCCATATACATAGCGTGGGAGAGAAATAAAAAAAAAGAATTACTTCAAAGCTGGAAATCTAAACCAGTTAAGGAGATGTGAAACAAACCCCTAGGCATTATAAACGGTAGCCTATTACTGTTGTTAAAATACTTGTCAAGGTAAATATGTTTTAAATAGATTTGTTTTTAACATTGAGAGGAGTTTGAGGGTGAGAGATGATTTGTGGAATATCCTGTTGTGACGTTAACTTTCACCGCCTATATAAAGACCTACCCCTTGGCTAGTGTGTCATACCGCACTGGAACTCTCACCCTTAGTTGACAACTGTCAGTACGCGTCAACACTCCAGTCATCTTTACTTTCTCATCAGTGTCTGATAAGGTACGTTCTAATATTTATTATAATAGTCTTTGCATAGTTACAAAATAATAATTGACATCAAGTTAGTGTTTATGTTTAAAAATTCTATTTTCATAATTTACAATAAGTTTAAAAATGGTTACAATAAACATGTAAATGAGTTTATGCTATAGAAGTTTGGGGCTTTGACTTTTGGTGTTGATAGCCCAATCAGGTTAAATAAGCCTATTAATATAATTTTAAACATATTTATACGTGCTAATATAAATAATCAATCATTGATCTCTCATAGCATGTAATACTTAAGCTTTTAAGTCCGTGCCTTAAGCTTTTGATGTAACACAGACATTAAATTAGTGTCTAGTTACCTTAAAGCTTATATTATTTATTACAATAACTCGCATCTGCAATGGTCCTTGAAATCGAAAAGCAACTCAATTCAAAGCTAACAAATGTTAAATTCAAATAATTAAGTATTGAAGTTTTGCCATAGCCTCTTATGGGGCTTCAGTTACATTATTGTTATAGTTCCCTTAATGTGGATTTTTCTTTTAAAGTACAGTATAAGTTATATATAATATAAACTTTGCTGGTGGTAAAAAAAATTTAGAATATGTTATACTGTATTACCTACTTGTAATATTTCATTTTGTATAGATGGCATTCCTGTGCAGTATTTGTGAAGCTAGTTTTTCACTGAAGAAGAGTTTGAACCGCCACGTACGTGATGTTCATGGAGATGGTGAAAGGTTTGGTTGTGCAGAATGCGGTAAACATTATTCTACAAAGAATAATCTTCAGCGCCATATCATTGAACACTCAAGTAAGAACATTTTTTTAAGTTTTAGTGAGTGATAATAATAGATTTTTACCAAACAAAGCAATAGAATGGGATGGCTATAAAACTACTATGTAAAAATAGCTTGAAACAATTTAACGAGAATTTCCTATTGTGTTATTAACTATGTATTAATATTTGTTCTTGATATTAAAAACGTAACGTGTATTAATTGTGTTACAATTGTTCAGCATTGTATTTGAGAAATCAATTCACGTCATATAAATACTAAATTGTTTAAAACTGTTAGTTAACAAATTCCCCTAAAATTTCAATTACTTAAAATATATATTTAGACTTATAAAATAAAATAAAAATGCTGATAAATAAAAATGCTGATAAATAAAAATGCTGATAAATAAAAATGCTGATAAATATATATATATATATTTCAAATCATAAACTATAGATTCAATTTGATGCTTATATTGAAAAAAAAACCTGATTAGTTTCAAATATCTGCGTGAAGATTTTTTTTTACAATTTTCGTTTTTTTCTTTTATAAATTCGGGTAAAATCCTTTTTCCAGAGCGCCCAAGGTTGGATGTTGATGGTGAAGCTGCTGTACCCGGTCCATCACGGCCTGAATCTTCACCGCCACAACCCCCAGCATCGGATTCAACTGATGCTCAATCGCTGCCGCAGAAAGATGCGTCGAAGCGATTCAAATGCTCAAGCTGTGACAAATCGTACGCCCATCGATTCCTCCTCACACGCCATATGAAGAAACACGATCCATCTTGTAAGTACCCTATCTTATTTGTAAAAAGTATTGAAAAAACATTCAATAATATAGGGACAAAAGTTTACCGTGCTAAAATCAGATATGTTTCATAAACGATCTTTAAAGCAATGCCCTAATTATGGAAAATATCAATAAATAAAATATTTCCTTTCCTAAAAACAAATGTTGTGTCTTGAGCACTTTTACTAAACTCATTCATTCGTAAAAAGTGTATTGAACGTTAATCAAATTTATTTATATATAACATTTAAACATTGTAGAAGTTGGAATTGTATGGTATGAGGCAAGTTTGATTCTTGTTATGTTTTGTATAAAAACGTACTTTCAAAGTTGTAACAAATTGTTATCTTTCATTGTTAATCATAATTATAGAGTAGGTTTATTTTTCTTATCTTTATAAAAGTGCAATGAAAGTTTAAAATGGGTTTCTTTTGTTTTTCTTAGATATTTGTGATATTTTAAGCAAAATGGCAAATGATGCAGGTGATTAGAGTTTTTCCAGTTTATTAAAAAGAAAAGATGTGGGGTTGATCCTTATGACTCAAACATTGAGCATAATTTATACAACACATGTCTTCACTTTTCCAGCCTCTGTAAGCTGTGAACACTGCGCAGCAACCTTCACTCGGAAGTCTAAGCTCATAGAACACATCAACTTCTCCTGTCCCACCATGAAGGAGAGGAATGCAGCGCAGTCGACTACGTCGCAGCTGCCTACCACCTCCAACGGTGGGGACGATGATGTAGCTGGCTTCAGGGTGACCGAGTCGGCCTTCCAGTCACGGCTTCGAACGTACGAGCTAAAGAAGTCGTTGTACAGCAGTAAGTTCACGATGCAGCTGTTCTTAACTTTTATTTTTGAACATCTGGTCACCCTGCTGGCTAAGATCCTTGAGATGTATGATAGTGTTAAGATAAATGTATTCATGGAATGTGAATTTGAAAATGTCAAAGGGGAGACATGCTTGCGCAACTTCAAAACTGTGTTCACTCCTCTCCTGCAGGCTACAGATATAGAACAGTTCTGTTCCAACATGTTTGCCAAACTCATCCATGAAAAGGAAGAGTTGGTCATGAAGGGATCAGGCTGGGCTTTTCTGCGAGTCACTAAATTCGAAGTTAGGGTAAATCGTTACGTTCCGCTCAGGGGAGGATCGGGTTACATACCACTACCGAAAAGGTTTAAAGGTGTTGTCAACACCCGAAACCTGGACGATAGATGTTTTTTCTTTGCAATTTTGGCAAAATTTGTGACTAGCAGAGACGCTAGAGATCCTAATAGCTACCCGCGAGAATTGGCAGATAAGTACAATTGGCAATGTGTTGATTTCCCGGTGAAACTAAAAGATATCCACGTCTTCGAAAAAGTTAACAATATTTCTATCAATGTATTTGGTTTGGATAAGGATGGTGCTGTGTATCCGCTGAAAGTGTGTGATGCACCTTTAGAAGATCACAGAGACCTTTTGCTTCTAACCAACAAAGATCAAAAATCCCATTATGTGTACATCAAAGATTTTAATTCATTAGTACATAGCCAGCTGACCAAAGACTGTAGACAAATATTTAGCTGTAAGAAATGTTTCGCATTTTTTCAGGACACTAACAATAAGCTAGGTATAAGTCCACAGGAGAGATTAGTTGAACATGAACGTTACTGTAGCTTTAAGACACCGTTAAGACTTGACCTTTCTGAAGACTCCACTATCTCCTTCCAACATCCTGAGCGGTCCCAAAAACAGCGTTTTGTGATTTATGCTGATTTTGAGACGTACATGCAACCCAACGATCCACTGAGTGACAACCCCATCACTCATAACCATGTCCCATACTCATACTGCTACCTCATCAAAGATTCACAGGAGGTATTCACTGAAATCCGCCGTTACAGAGGTCCCGATGCAGCCAAAGAATTTGTCAAGTCTGTGAGACAAGATGCGCTGCGTATCGGTGATATTCTGTATGGTGACAGGCACATGACCCCACAACTATCCCCTGACCAAGAACGCGCCTTTCAAGCCGCCACTACCTGCCACATCTGTGGCAAAGCTTTCTCGGACAGTGATAAAAAGGTTAGGGATCACATGCACTCCACCCCATATACGTACCGAGGCGCAGCCCACAACTCGTGCAACCTTAAGTTCCACGAGCAAAACACCATCAATGTTTACTTCCATAACCTAAGTGGTTATGATGGTCACTTCATTATACCTGAACTGGACGCTTTCCCAGGTGAAATTTCCGTAATACCCACTTCTGAGGAAAAGTACATCAGTTTTACTAAATATCTCCCATTCAAGAAGGCTGTACGAGGTGTACTTAAGCTTCGTTTCCTGGACACATTAAGGTTTCTACCCTGTAGTCTTTCAAAGTTGGCCGAATCCCTTCCAAAAGATTCCCTCAAGGAGACCAGGAAACAGTTCCCTGTAGATGAGCAGTTTGACCTGCTTACTCGAAAGGGCGTTTTCCCATACGATCATGTTACTTCTCTTTCTACCCTAGACGAGCCCCAGTTACCAGAAAAAGTCCAATTTTACAGTAGGCTTTCTCTTGAGCACATCTCAGATTCTGACTACGCTCATGCTCAGAGAGTATGGCGTACGTTTAACATTAGAGACCTCGGTCAATACAGTGATTTGTACATGCTCACTGATGTCCTGCTGCTCACAGACATCTTTGAGAACTTCAGGGAGACAAGCTTGAGAACGCACAAGCTGGACCCTGCCCATTATTTGACCCTTCCAAGCTTCAGTTGGGAGTGCATGTTAAAGCATACAGGCGTTGTCCTGGAGACCCTTCAAGACCATGACATGTACCTCTTCTATGAAAAAAGTATTAGGGGCGGAATTTCGCAGGTTTGTAAGAGACGATCTGTGGCCAACAACAAGCACTGCGAAGGTTATGATCAGTCCTTACCATCGAAGTATATTACATACTTAGATGCAAATAATTTGTATGGATGGTCCATGTCACAAAACCTACCAACAGGCGGCTTCAGTTGGCTTAGCCGTGAAGAAATTGACAATCTAGATGTGGTGAATGTGTCTGATGATTCAGAAGTCGGCTACTCCTTGGAAGTCGACTTGGAATACCCACCCTCCCTTCATGACGCTCACAGAGACCTACCATTCCTCTGTGAGAGGAAAGCCCCTCCTGGTGGAAAAATGCCCAAACTCCTGACAACCCTTGAAGACAAGACTAACTATATCCTACACTACCGATCCCTGAAACAATCCCTCCAACACGGACTGAAACTGACTAAAATACATAGGGTAATCAAGTTCAACCAATCTCCCTGGCTTAAGTCGTACATTGAGCTCAACACGGACCTACGTAAACAGGCTAAAAATGATTTTGAGAAAGATTTGTTCAAGTACTTCAATAATTCAATTTTTGGTAAAACCATGGAATCCTATCGAAAAAGGATGGATTTCAGGATTGTGTCTGATGCGAGAAAGTTGGAAAAATGTATTGCAAAGCCTAACTATCTGCACAGTACAATCTTTACAGATTCAATGGCCGGATGTCACTTTTCAAAAACTAATATTGTGCTTGAAAAGCCTATTTACGTAGGTTCGTCCATCCTAGATTTAAGTAAGGAGCTCATGTACTCATTTTACTATGACGTTCTAGTTAGGCATTTTGGGGCAGAGAATGTGAAGCTCTTGTACATGGACACAGACTCTTTTGTGTTGGAAATCTTCACAGAGGACCTGTACGAGAGTTTCCGTTCTCTGATGGAGCACTTGGATACGAGTGGGCTGCCCAGGGACAACCCCTCGTACAGCCCCATCAATGCTAAAGTTATCGGCAAGATGAAAGATGAGATGAACGGTATGTTCATTCTCGAATTTCTCGGTGTCCGTACAAAAGTGTACTGTATAGTACCACAGGAGGGCCAATCCATAAAAAAATGTAAAGGTATAACTAGGGCAGTTGTAAAGAACAAACTGAGAGCTGATCATTATAGAAACTGTATACAGGAAAATGACGATTATTATACGATAAACACAACGTTCCGATCGTCAAAACATAACATTCATACAAGAAGTGAAAACAAGCTCACCCTTAGCGTGTATGATGGGAAGAGACATTTGTCCGCTGATGGGGTGAACACAATACCCCATGGCCACTTCACCATACCGCAGGGTGCAGCTGTTGACGTGGATATCTTTTAGATAAGCATGTCTCCCCGTATTAGTTATAGTTTTTCTAGATCGGATTGGCCCCTCCACATTTATTTCTAGTCTTAACACTCTAGTCACTATGTTAAGAAAATATTTTATTTATTTGTATATAGTTGTTTAAACTATGTATAGTCGTTTAAACTGTAAATATTTGTAAATATTCTGAGCTTTTAACATACAAAATATGTTTTTGTTTTCAATTTTTCATGCAGAATATTTGTAACACTTTTAATTTAAACTTTTCTTTTACTATCAACTGTATTCTTTTTGTTTATATTTCAACTAAATTGTTAAAAGAAAATAAATTTTAACTTAATGGAAAAATCATTATCAATTTTGTATTTAATACTGTATGATATTCTACTGTATAATATTCTACTGTATAATATTCTACTGTGTAATATTCTACTTAATATTGTATGATATAAACTTTGGTTTGGAAAGAATAAAACCTTTGTTATTTGCAATACATACTTGTTTTTATTTACAATCCTTTATAACAATAGTCAAACAGGTTACATACATGGAAATCATTTTGATTGACATTTGTTGAAAACTGGGATACATAGTCTTGCATTGAATAGCCTTGTGACCTAAAATACAAATATGTTAAACAGTAATGTCCACAAACTGGAGAAAATTCACCTTGCAGCATATTGTGATTAAAGTGGTACTGCCAACAGTTTCTTCTTATAAAGTTCACATGATCAGGAACAGTTGGTGGTTGTCCATAGCTGTCAAAGTATTCCAGTCTTTGGTGTTTATCCAGATAAATTGCGATCCAGTGAGTACCTCTCTTGGTGTGCGGGTCAGTGTTGACTACAAACGCTGTTGAGGGTGTAATCCTAATGGGTAAACAGTCTGATGGGAATACACCAACATTTTGAATTGGCAGCTTCTTTAAGGGTGTTTGGTCAAAAATTTGATGTCATATTTTTTGTTATTGTTCAATTGTACTAAAAATTAGAGATACAAATATATAAGAAAAAATTATTTATTTTGAATACTAAGCGAGATATGGAGCTTGAAAGTAGTAAATTTTTAATCTTTGGTACCAGTTCACAGGGAGAATGGGTAATGCGATCCTCACCAAAATTTGCATTCAGGTGTGGAAAAATAAGATAATAATCACTAGCTATTTAAAATTAAAAATTTTTTTTAAAAATTTATTTTTTATTTTTTATAAATTTTTAAAAAAATTAAAAAAAAATTTTTAAAAAATTTAAAAATAGCTGTTTGTTTTTGGGAAAAATGTATCTGCATGTTGAAATAAAAAAAAAATGTGATATGTTAACTCGTTTGGGCTGTGAATTCGTACCTTTGATGCCTTGCGCTGTCGGAGCACTACTCGTTGAGAGTGTGTACACTAACACCGGGGCTCTAGAATACAACGATAATTGTATTCTTTCAATGTTAAAGGATGTTAATAATTACGTGATGTTAAAGTATTCTAAAGCCCCGGTGTTAGTGTACAAACTCTCAACGAGTAGTGCTCCGACAGCGCAAGGCATCAAAGGTACGAATTCACAGCCCAAACGAGTTAACATATCACATTTTTTTTATTCCAACATACAGATACATTTTTCCCAAAAACAAACAGCTATTTTTAAATTTTTTAAAATTTTTTATAATTTTTTAAAAAAATTATAAAAAATAAAAAATAAAGTTTTTAAAAAATTTTTAATTTTAAATAGCTAGTGATTATTATCTTATTTTTCCACACCTGAATGCAAATTTTGGTGAGAATCGCATTACCCATTCTCCCTGTGAACTGGTACCAAAGATTAAAAATTTACTACTTTCAAGCTCCATATCTCGCTTAATATTCAAAATAAAATTTTTTTTCTTATATATTTGTATCTCTAATTTTTAGTACAATTGAACAATAACAAAAAATCAGACATGAAAATTTGCGACCAAACACCCTTAAACACCACTCCACTTGTAAGGAGTTCATTTTTGTGTAAGCAAATGCCACTTTCTTAAGTTTACACAGTTTGACAGTGCACACTTGTGATAACTATCACGATGATTGTTACATCTTAAACTGTCTGATGCAAACAAACTGTTGAGCACATCAAGTGACTGAGTGTGTAAACATTCCAAATCAATAACTGTACAACAAAGTGGTAAAATGTTTTTAATAAACTCTGCCTTCTCTCTTCCTTTCACAAGCACAAACATAGATGAAGTAAGTGAAATTTTTAGTTTTTCCAGCAATATATGGTACGGGATGTCACCATTATCCCAGTCAAGGCCATGGTAGTATTTCGTAACCCAATAACTTTCTCTTAGCTTATCTGCTGTCAACAGCCTGCGGGCAAACGGTGGACAAACAATATGATGAAATAATAAACTTCCCGTGTCTAAATTTATAGCAGCAACTTCCTTGATTATGTAACCTCCATCGTTATTCTTGAAACATTGAATGTCCAAAACAACACTATTCTTACGATCCATCTCAGCAAACTGTAGGCGTATTACTGACATACCACAAAACATGGTGTTTGTATTTAACTCCCATAGTCAACAGTTACATTTCTATTTTTGTCAATTTCAATGATGTTGTCAAACTCTGCGTAAACGATGCAATTGATGGTTTCGGTTAGAGCTTCGGAGAATCCAAGTTCGATCCTTAAACTACCATGTCGAATGAGGTTCCAGTGAGTGGTGGCGTTAGCTGATAAGTCCGGTGTTAGGTCAAATGCCATCAAACAGTTGCCTTGAGAGTAATCACTGCGAGTAATGCTGTTACCCATGTTTAGAAAGTGTATTCCAGTCCCACTGAACAATGTGTGATAGGCCATAACAGACAATTCCTTATTCTCGGAGTACTCTGGTTGCAGTGGCTTGGAGGGTATCTGGACTCCATCAACGTAGAGTGAGAAGAAGTTCACCTTGTAGGATTGGAAATTAAATGGGTTTGATTTGAAATCACCGTTAAATGCTTTGTTGCTCACTAAACCAACAATTATTCTTTTTGGTAGCTGGCCCAGAAAAACATTGTCCAATGTCTTGCCTTGAATGCCTGAGGGTATGGTCATAGCTTTCACTTCAACTCTTGTTATTGGATACTTGGCTGTTCCACTTTCCAGGGTCTTGCTATGAGCCAACAACACTGTAGGATTTATTTTATTTTTACGTATCAAAAGATTTGCTTCAACAATCTTGACTTTGTACTTCTCTGTTTTGGACATTAGGCAGAACGAATCTCTTGATCTTACTAGACGTAAACGCAGTTCCACACCATTAAGTAAAAATTTTTCCTGATTGAATAAATCCACATGCAAATGACCAACCATATCTACAACATTGCTTGACTTTGTAAAATATCTGCGATTTTCCAAACCTGTATTTTTACTTTCGCAATCATCCATTTCACCAGACTTGTCATCATACCACAGAGCACAGGATAGATGTGAGTCTTTAGCACTTTCATCATAGTTGAGTAGTGTTTCAATGTACGAACGGTAAGCGTAAGTATTATTTTGTGGTGAAACCAGTTTTTGGTTTACATACAAGTCTACTTGACTGAACATTGAGTGTAACCAATTATTTGCTGGACCAACTGATGTATCTACCAATGGGTCTAGTTTTGTACCATCAGGTTTTACAATACATGCTTTGATATTTAGCATTGTATTTGACAAGTCAGAGTACTCATCACCATGACCAGGCACTACAAACTCTATGGGTGAATCATCTGTTAATGAGGAAATTGGTTTATATTGAACCCATTTGCCATTCTCGATGCTAGTTTGTGTTGCGGGTAGCGTAAACAAGTCCAATTCAGATTTCACACACTCACATGATTGATGATGTAGGAATGCCATGTTGTTTAACCAAAAATGTCTTTCACTCTTTGACTCAGAGCACTGCTTCTTCGCTTCCTCTTCTTACTGCTTTCAGACGGTTTCTTGACAGGTGACCGCTTCTTAGACTTGTTGTGTACAGCTAGAAGCTTCTTCAAAGACTGAGGTGTAACGTTGATTTTTCTCCTCTTATAGCCAGACCCCTGCATCACTCTATCAATCTTCTCATCCGCTTTACGTTTCAGATTACTTGTAAATTCCTTGACACCAGCAGATATAGCTTGTTCCGGAGGGACTGAATTAATAACATCTTTCAAAACGTGAAGACTGGATTTAATAGCTTCCTTACCCATAGTCTTTGCTCCAGATCGTAGCAGAGGGGTTATTGTGCGAAATAACCCACCTAGGAAACTGCCAATACCGTGCCCTCTTTGGTATGGGGAACCTTTGTACACAACACTCACACCACTACCTAATTGGTTACGGTAATACACCAAGTAAGGGTCATAAACGTTAAGAGCCATTTCTCTTAGTTGTCAGCTTTCTTTCTAAAATGTAGTTTAACGCAGGACGTTCCAAACTTAAATGGCAGCTTTGCTCCTGTGTTATCCCTTAAATCGATTTCCATACTTTCAAAACTCGACTTTAACACTGACACATAGTGGGGACTGTTAAACTGCATAAATCTGCTACTTCCATACACATAGTCAGCTGTGTCGATATTAATAATTTGCAATAGTGGGGCCATATAATCACCCACAAACTGCGATTCCACAATATCGCAATAAATATACATTTGAGAGGGTAATCCTACTCTGAGGTTGGCTGGGCGAATCGATTGGTTATTCTTCAGCAAGTCGTTTTCTCCGGGACTGAAACCAAGTTGTAGAGCTAGCTTGTCCGACAATTCAATCTGTATCACGTGAGACTGGCTGTTGATTTTAACTCTTTTAGTTTTTTCATCATAATTAAAATATGTGTGATCACGAATGACCTCATGTTTGTTGATCATATCTATAACTTCCTTAACATTTATATAATCACCAGGTGTCAATGTTGCAACCACCATCATAGGAGCGATCAAATCATAATTGGGTTCTTCGTCTTTTTCCCAAGCATTGGTCTTGACCCGCTCATATGTGTCTTTTGGATACGCATGGATGTATATTACACTGTTTTCACTTAGAGTCAACAAAGAGCAGGGGTAGTGAACCTCTACTATTGCCACTTCCCACAACCCGTCCAGTTTTATCGGGCGTGATAGTTGAGTAATGAAGTTTGATACTGTATTTTGTGGATAGTAGCCCATGGAACTGTTACTAGGTAGCGTGAGGTAGAATTGATCATTCATATTGATTGAAGGTCTGAAGCACGAACCCACGAGTTGAAATCGTCACTATAACCGTACCACTTCACTAGGTAAACCTTACTGGAACCTTTTCCTTTGGTGGCTATGATTTTATCTATTTTAAAAATCTTACTGTCATGAAGATTAACTTTTTGTAACTCTTGCTCATAGAAATATCCAACTATTGGTTCGTTGTTTAGGTCATGTAATTTGTACATTGGTTTGGGAAGCTCAAGGACATTTGCAATTTTGTACACCTCTTCTGACCAATTAGTTTCATAACCTTTTTCAAAAATACCTTTACTTTTTGATATACGCACAGTATCATTTATTGATAGTTTTGGTTTAACAACTTTTTCCTTTACACCATAGAGGTTTTTCCAGACTCTGAATGAATTGGTCTCATTAACTTCGATTGGTTTCATTTTTATACTTCTATGCTTACTGTGATTATATGAATTTACCAGTGCATCCAAAACATCTACATACCTGTACGTATTGTTATGTGTTAGATAGCGCCACATGCGAGTTTTCAATGTTCTATTAAATCTTTCAACTACAGCCGCTTTTACATCAGGATTATTTGTAGTGAAGTAGTTAATATTTTTACTTTTTAAAAATTGCTTTACTTCCTTAGCTGTGAATTCCGTTCCTTTGTCAGACTGTAGGTTCTTTGGGTGCTTTTGTGTTTCTGAAAGAATCAAACTAAAAGCTCGAATAACTTCTGCGGGAGTTTTTCTTTTTAGCGGCTTTGCATAGGCTTGTTTACTGAAAACATCAATAACAGTTAAGATGTAGTTCACATTGTCATTATATTTGCTTAACCCTCTCATATCATTTAAGTCACATTGCCAGAGTTCATTGATTGAATACACGGTATACCTATTTCTGGGAAATCTTTTTCTCGCTGGTTTATGAAGTGTGTATGTATCTTGAGATTGTAACCATTCCTTTACAGTTTTCTTCTTTGCAAACGCTGCTTCCAATAACGGTACAACTCCACGATATCCAGCTGGGTGTGCAGGGTCATAATAGATAGTTGCTAAATCTGTTGACATCTAGTCGAACCTAAAGCTTTCCCACTTTTGCTTTCTATTTCTACATGCAAATGATGTTGAAAGTGGGGTCGATCTTGAAGGTGTTTCCAATTCTTCTTGTGCGCTAAACAATGGTCGCAGTGTACGTGGTGAAAACTTGTACTCTTCTGTTCTACTTGACGTAAGCTTGATGCTTTTATCTACTGGTGAAACATAACCTTTGAGTCTTTCATAGTAGGTTCGTGCAAATGGATTGGTTATGAACTCAATAGGTGTACTTATATCCTTTAGAGCATGTATAAACTGTTTCCATCCCTGCGGCTGAGTAGCTTTCCTTGCTCTTATTATATCATGCAACAAGTCAATTATATTGGTGTTTTCCACTTCAACTCCATCAATAAAAACTAATCCATTATCATCCCATTCTATCTTATTCTGGTGTTTCCCAATATGTCTCAGTAAATTTTTAACATCAGACTTATATGTTTTAGGAAATGTTTCAACCAACTCATCTGTGTTTAAAGACTTGTGCATATGGGTTTCCAAATCAATGACAGGTATCTGAACAGGCTTTCGCTTTTGACTGGCAAAATGCAAATACCTTTGTAACACCTGCTGATATTGACCCCATTTATCCCGATCACTAAGACTCTTGTTATTTAGCAGACTCAACATTTCACGATCCAATTCACTAACGGTATCGCTTCTGTTACCTGAACTTTTCACATGGGTTTCGGGGTTGGCTTGCATTCTTTGTAGATCGTCAGGAGAAATAATTATCATTTTCTTTGCGTGTTCCATTATAGTTTTTATTAGTTAAGGAGAGCTTGTAACACTGCACTTAAAAGTATTGGTAGTACAAAACCACCTCCCTGCTGAACAATAAATCGTTTTTTACTTTTGAACTTTTCACCTTTTTTCACCAATCTTCTTAGCACTGCTTTATATTTAGATAGTTTTCGTTTCACTTGAGGAGTAACACTGACATTACCTTGCAACAGATTGTAAGCACACTCACAGACTGACTGAATCAAGTCCTTGTCAGCTGTTTTTAAAACACTTTTACGTTGTCTGGGAGTCATGAGCGAGATCGCTCGTAACAAGTTAATATTCTTTTTGATCGCTTGAGACATGGCAATAGACTGAAGTAGTAAAACACAAACACTTGACTTATATTCACTTTCCTCTGTTGTTTTTAGGAACATAAACATAATTATTTACGTCACTAGGAAATATGCTTGTTCTGAACCTAATCTCATCAGGTGTTGATTGTTTCATATCAAGTAACAGATAACCATGAGGCGCTTTTGTCGCATCATTGTAGGCATCCTGAATAAATCTTGGGTTTTCTGGATACACTTGCTGAGCTAAATGTCTTATTTGAGCCTTGTCTCTAGGATTTTTAAAACACACTATGTAATGAGCATTTAACGATATATCTCTTTGTCCCCTACCTTGGTGGAATAGGTTCTGTGTTATGAAAAATACACTTATGTTTCTATGATGACACCCTTTTGTGAACAAATCAACCACTCTGTTATCTGATTCTCTCATCAAGTCATCAATTATAACTAAGCTAGGCTCAGAACCATCAAAGTCGCCCATATTTGGAATACCTTCTTTGTACACAACACTTTCCAAGTTATAACCTGGCTGCCACTCAGCGTAATGCCAATACACATTTTTAAACACTGTATCACAAATAACAGTCATATATTCAATAAATTTACTAACGAAATG
The DNA here is from genome assembly GCF_028750875.1 of Macrosteles quadrilineatus. NCBI lineage: Eukaryota > Metazoa > Arthropoda > Insecta > Hemiptera > Cicadellidae > Macrosteles > Macrosteles quadrilineatus. The sequence continues at coordinate 2,480,807 of NW_026542612.1, forward strand.
AGACTTTCCACAGCCTGAAGGGCCTGCTATGATTGCTGAGAATGGGTGCTTCCACCTTGGATCCATGATTAACACTGGTTCTACATAAACACAAGCAGTATTTTTAAATAACTATTGGGAGTAACACAAATAAAAGGAAGATAAGTTGTCATAGTGAAAATTTTATTCAGTTACATTATTACATGTTATACAAATTCTATACCCTTTCCACGCCCCAGGTACTGCAATGACAATCTAGGGATGTCCTCACTGTTGTAGGCGTTTATCACCTCGTCTGGTAGAACTGTCTTGAAGCGGTCCGGTAGGAAGACTCGGAGATAAAAATCATCTCCAATGAGTCCCTCCAACGTTGCTGAGATAGCCTCTCCTAGTCTCGTTGTGCAGCGATCGAACTTGACGACTCTGTACAGCATCCCAGTCCTCAGCTCGGACAACCGTGTGTACTGTGGCTGTCTGACGCTATTTAGCTGCTCCTTCAGGTCCTGCGGGTCCATGGTAGATGCTCAGAGATGTCTCAGGTCTCGGATGTAGATCGTCGGAGTGTTGACTCTGCGCGCTTGAATGATTCCTACAATCGCAGGCAGGGGTTTTAAGGGGCTTATTTGCCTCCAGGTGGCGAAAGTGAAAGTTTGTTTTCGTCAATTTTAGTACAAATAGATTCGCTCAAGGATAAGTGAAACTTGTGTTCCTCAATCACAAATAACAACTTTCTATTTCAACACTCATACACATCCTTATATGTCTCAATTACAATATCCGGGTCACCGTTTGAAAATAAACATATTTTATACTTAATTTGCTTTTCTACTATTACAACTATCACCATAGAATGCCTCCTGTAAAAACACTTTTCTAGCTTTCTGCAACACGCTATTAATCAAAAGCAAACGTCGCAAGTCTTTACGTTTACGATTAACACGAGCTTTATTTAAAGACAACATAATCATATCCCTAACACTGGTCTCCATCGCAAAATAGATACTGATGTAGACGGTTCGTAGGCTAGCAACAAACTGAGAGGCTATTTTGCTTTCACCTAGGAGGCTCAAGCTGTAAGATTGTATTTAGATCAGTGCAATTTTTAACAAATAGATGCCTAAGTTGGAATAAGTGTAATATGTGATAAAGATAATTTTGAATTATTATATGTTTGTAGTAAAATGATGATTTATACATAATTAATTATTATGTTTTGATGAAAATATTAAAAAAAAACAACACTAATAAGCTTTTTTTTTATTTTTTCGAGGCGGTGCTTCAGGAACTTCCATACCACCCACCATACATAGATAACCTCCCTACTTAGGAATTTTCCTGTTTCCTGTTCAAGAGACAAAAAACTAATAAGGGGGTTTCCTGTTTACTTTAAGAGTTAAAATTCTTATTTATTGTCGACTAAAAATCGTCAAATTATGTGTTTAACAAACCGAAATGAGTACAAACTCGATATCAAAGTAAAGATGCGATCACTCATTTTACAGTGTATTGCACTACGACACCCGTGGTGTGCTTGGTCTAACTACCTACTACAGTACCTCCTTCGTGTTGTGGGTTTATGGGGGGGGGGGGGGGGTTGATGAAGGACTTCGATGCACAATAATCAGCTGATAATATCAAGACACACAGACAGACACACACACACCAAGTCGCATGTCCACAGATCTTACCAGGACAACCTCTGGACACTTGCGTTCCTGGCCTCCTTCAGGGGCCATGCTGTCTCAAAAGCGTCGCTGTAATTGAATTTTTTTTTAATGTATTCGATTTTAAGATTAAATTGTGGAACTCTTTATAGAACATCCATTTTGGGGTTTTCTAAGTAGTTGAATATATTATCATTCGCATATTCAACTACTTAGAAAATCCCAAAATGGATGTTCTATAAAGGGTTCCACAATTTTATCTTAAAATCGAATACATTTAAAAAAAAGTTAAAAAACATTAATTCAATTGACTGCAGATTGCACACATATTATGTGTGCAATTTGCAGTCAATTTAATTCACGGTTTTTTTGCGTCTGTACATTAATGGTAACCTCAGTGCAATTGAATTAATTAAATTAATAATGGAGCTAAGGTAAAGTCTTGCAATTAAAGACTGTACAATATAGTGTTAAAATAGACCTACTTATCTGACGAAAAGAAAGCTACAAACTAATTCCTGCTACCTAACTATATCAATTATATTTTCTTTTACATAAGAATTTGGACTCAAGAAGTGACAGCTTAGATGATGGCAGTATTACTTTAGTCTCAGTTATAGACAGTCAGGTCAGGCCGGCAAGTCGAGTGTGTGGTCTGAGGTAAAGACAGACCAAACCAACCTTCCTTGTACGGAGATCGACTCGGCTTCTTGACTTCCAGTCGACCACGTCCGTCGTGGAACCGAAGACGACATCAATGGCTTCTCAAAGTGTGCCTCGCAGTCATGGCGCTATGGCGGGTACACCGGCTCGGCTGCATACAGACTGATCCGCGGTCAGAGGGTAGTTTAGGATCATTCAAACTGACCCGGGGGTCTGGTAGGTAGATAATAGGGTCGCTTGAAACATGTGATCTGACCCGCGAGTCGTTGAGGGAGGACGGGAAATTCTTCAGGCTTCTACGGCGAAAATAAGTTGAGCAACAGACAAAGTCTTTCCTTGTACAACCAGTAATATGATTTAGCCTAAAAGCTTATTTTAGCAATTTAGTTCATTTGGCTTAAATATTGCTATCGTTTTTTTTAATCTTTCACTTAGTAAAAACTAATTGTTATTTAGTACAAACCAACAGAAATACATCAGTGATAACTTACATTGCTATAGGGTTCTATTGAGTGATTATAACTTACGCTAAGTTTTAAACGAATTTTGAAGGTTTTTTGTCATTTTAATCTTTGTAAGCTGAGCTCAGTGTGAGGTGAATGCTTCGCTGTTAATCCTATAGAATGCTGACACTTAGATTATTACTCCATTTGTTACAGGGTTATTTATACTATCCTTAAAAAAAATACATCGTTTGTTGTAAATTATCATTGGTGCCATTTGTTTTGTCTGGTGTTGCTTTCTAAAATTTAAAAATATAGGCCTAGTTTTTTTTATTTAAGTTTAGGATATGGTTATGTATTTCTAAGTTCTTGTAAGCTTTTTATGATAACAATATATTTGTTATTAAATTGGTACGTTTGATACTTCCAGAAAGTAATTTGATAATAATGATGGAAACAATTAGTAATATGATTTATATTTAATTATTAATACACAAGTTATCGTATTACTTTGTAATCATAAAAAAACGAATTCTATTAAATCCCTTGCGCACAATGAAAGTGATGTATTTACGTACAAGTATTCAGTGCGAATTTCTGTTTCTTGATTCATAATTCGAAAAATAGGTTTACTACAAAGTACAGAGTTGGCTTGTGTCTTTGACTATTAATAATACAAAAAATCAAGTAAAAAATTGTTAGTCGCTAGCGCATTATGTGGCTGGCTCACACAACTACGTTATTTTTTAACAAAACACTGGCTACAGAGCTGGTCCATTTAGATGGGATGTCTACTTCAAAGTAATTTGATAATAATGATGGAAACAATTAGTAATATGATTTATATTTAATTATTAATACACAAGTTATCGTATTACTTTGTAATCATAAAAAAACGAATTCTATTAAATCCCTTGCGCACAATGAAAGTGATGTATTTACGTACAAGTATTCAGTGCGAATTTCTGTTTCTTGATTCATAATTCGAAAAATAGGTTTACTACAAAGTACAGAGTTGGCTTGTGTCTTTGACTATTAATAATACAAAAAATCAAGTAAAAAATTGTTAGTCGCTAGCGCATTATGTGGCTGGCTCACACAACTACGTTATTTTTTAACAAAACACTGGCTACAGAGCTGGTCCATTTAGATGGGATGTCTACTTCAGTATCCAATAGTCAATGCTTGTAAAAATTTGAGTCATATTACGTAAAAGATATTAAATCTATCAATTTAATTCCGTAAGCGAATCGGTCCCCATTAAATATCCCGAGCTACGTAAAAGGTAGAATGGCTGTTGAGGATTCATTTTAAAACTCAAGGTCCAAGGACTGTGGGAACAAATTATATCAGAATATCAAATATATCAGAAGTGTCAAAAACTACCCATGCTCTACACCACAGGCCGTCAGAGATTCAGTAATGTAATTTTCTAATGGAATGGTAATCTGTGCTACTGTACTGCTACAGTTTTTCGATAAGCTGTTTTAAACATACCAGCTGAAAACATTACGTATTTGTATTTATTGTTTTTAGTGTTCTTTTTTTAGGTTAAAATGTTAATGCGGTGTTTAAATGTATCGTATTGGGCGAAGACTGCGACTAAATGTGTAAAAAAGTGTGCATTTATTTTAAATTTGTACACATAACTATAAAGCAGTAAGTAATTGCTGATATGGACCCCTAGTTGTCTATATTGTATTGACAATATGTTTAAAAGACTAGCGGCGAACTACGCGATACCCATATCAAAATACAATGGCGATTATAAAGTGATTAGTAGTGGGAGGAATATTTAATTCTATTCAAGACCTTCATACCAACATTGTTTGGTGTGTATATTAATAAAAAAACAATCCTGAATGATAAAATTCTGTAAGATCATCTATAATTTTAATACAATCTAAACAAAGCTGGAATATTCTTTCTAGAGCATTCCAGATTAACTACTATCACGCACTTCCATAGTTAATTCATAAAGCTATAAGACCTCCTAGAATATTCCAGATGGTTTTAGAAAACCATGAAATAATGAATAAAATATAATATTTTCATGTCCACGCATATTGTAGGCCTACGTTGCCTTGTCCAAAACACTTTTTTTTGTACCCAAACCATGTGATAGGATGATTTATATAGGAAGAGGTCATACACAGGTACACTCACCCTATAAGGAATTTGACGTCTTCTCTGTAAAAATGTCTTGCGTAACGATGTCTATTTGGGTGAAGAATTCCAAAAACTCGACCCGGTCGAGACGATGTATGCAGTTTGAAAAAACTTGATATTGCTGTAAGATGTTGACTTGAGTGTGATTATTAGGATATAATAGTATTAATTTTATGTTTTAATCATTTATATAGTTACTTGTACTCTAAACCGTATTGAACGCTCATAGTCATAGCACTAAGAAAGACTTAAGGAATTTCGTAGCAACTCGTAGCAAATATTTGCAGTAAAATTGAATATTTTAAAAGTAAACATTTGTAGCCAGAGATCAACTTCTCTCTAAAGGTGCGTTACGATTGCAATGATGGTTAACGTGTATACGAGATGCTGACAGACAAACGGATAAACATACGATTTATTTTATATTTTATTTTACGATTTATTTCTATTTAGCCTATTTTATTTTATGATGATAAGATTATACGTGATCCAGAACTGTTTACTTTTTGAACGCAAACCAAATTGCAATTAAGAAAATTAATTTAATTCTGAAATGCTATCCTCATTGAATACAAAACAATTAACTGGCAACCTTGATACAAATTTATTATGTTAACTTTTTGCCAATTGTAGAAACCGTTTGATATCGAAACTTATAGAATATTTGGACGGAATTGAATACACACAATAAACTAAATAAAATAACAAACTAGGCTAGCTATATTAAGCCAAATCAATTAAATTGCTAAAATGAGGTAATATGCTAAATCATATTAGTGAGTATATAAGAAAATACTAAGTCTATTACTCAACTAATTTTCCCGTAGAGGACGGGGAGAATTCCCATGCCTCCCTCAACGACTCGCGGATCAGATCACAGGTTTCAAGCGACGCTATTATCTACCTGCCAGACCCCCGGGTCAGTTTGAATGATCCAAAACTACCCTCTGACCGCGGATCAATTCGAGCACACGCACCGGCTCGTACTGACGTGTGCTCGGTGTAAGTTACAACTGCTTTTTGTCTGAAGAGGTTTTAGATTGGTATCTGGTATGCTCTTGAAAAACATAATTATGATAAATACTGCAATACAAGTGTATTCAGTTATACGATTTATTACCGTATTTAGACGCGGAAGTTTGACTTGCTTGGTGCAACATTGATTTTGACAACCGCTGATTCTCAGGGTTTTTCAGAGAACTATATGGGGATGATCGATAGCTTTATAACCAATGATCACTATAGGAACATCTTCATCTACATAATATATAAGTTTACTTCGATCCTATCCATCTGTGGTGTGTCTGCCAAAAGCTCAATAACTTGAGGTAAGATTTAATTTACTCATTGAGAATAGGTATTTATATTCAAGTCTACCTTGTATGATAGTAATGCTAGCATTGATCGCACAATGTATACATCATTTGTGTACAAGGAATATAACGTGTCTTTTATCCAACATGTTTTACAGCGAGTATTCTGATAGGAAAAGCTTATAAGATAAACTGCACGGATGATTCAGCGCAGGAGTATTCCTCGGTGCGGAGGAGCGCATGCGTGTTCTGGAGGCGCGCAGGTACGATTGTGAGCCGAAAGCGCGCAGGAATGCGACGTTGCCGGTTCTTCTCTTTGTCCCAGTGCTGAGGTGATGCGGTTAGCCCATCTAATGGTCCGTGGCTCCCAGATTAGGCGGTGGGAAGTCAGCAAATCACCGCCGCTAATCACCTGGTATCGGATTTATTTGACTGTTCTGCTCCGGTAGGCCAACTGATATTTTCCTTCATGACAACCACCCAGAAGAGTAGAGCAAGCAAAATGATAAATCGCGGGTCCTTTAGGTAACGTAAGAATCAAAAGTCTAATAATGAAAGATCAGCAATTATGTTTAGAGCTTTCACAGGTAATCCACATTCAACACTTCACTTTACAAACAAACTCCATTTCATTGTAGGTTACTAAGAACAGCACATCGAAAATGATTACAACAAACCCTGATCATTGTTGGTCACAGTTTTTTGTTGCTCTAACTTGATGATTAACACATTAATCGTAGGAAAATAATCACTTGTATCGCTTGTATTTTACATATTTCTTTTGTTCTTAGGAATTGACAACAGGGTTATCCAACAGACAGCTAAGATTATTGTTGGGATTATTGTATTGCATTGCACATAAATTACAAGTTTATTTTTCTGGGTCGCTGTCCATTATTTGAATGACTAAAATCGATCCCTTATAGTTATAGTATTCACACAGTTTAAAAACATAAGTAGCTATATACTGCTGTATTGCGTACAGTAAATACATTTATCACACGGTACATGCTTACAAAATATTCTACCTAAAAACGTACTACGAATAACAACGAGAAATAAGATCAAACAGTATGCTATGTCCATGAATTATATTGATAAACCAATTGATAAAAATTACATAAACAAACTGACACGTTAATAGGCAAAGTGCTGTCCGTAATCCATAATGATGTAAAAACGTGTACCGTTGTTTCTTGGTTTGGGCGCTAATTGTAGCGTTACCCAGGTAATCCTCTTACACGAGAGGTAATCCTCGTATATGATATATCGCTACAGACTGCGGGTGCAGCTACAAGTAACTGTAGGCACAGTACAGCTACAAATACAACACGTACAATACAGCTGCTAGGTAAACAGAAAGTACAGTATTTTAATTGTAAAGAGGGGTCCCGGTAAGCAAATTGCACATTTTAAGAGGGTTCAAAGCATGTTTCCGAGGTAAAAAGAACCCAATGCAATACCCTTTTAAACAATGTGTTCGTTTCAGATAGTTACTGTACTAGCTGATAACACTACTAGATAACACTACTAATTAACAATAAATCTAATTGGTTTAATTAGATCCACACCGAATTATTTATCGTTTGATTTACCTAGGCCTACCTCTATCAAGTTACGATTATAAAAAAATAGTTGAATTTAAATCCGTTTTCATAAACTGTTCCATCTCTTGTTGAAAATACGACTGAGGTAAAGCATTCACTGAAGCATGAGCTGTTAAAATAATAATTACAGTTACATTGAAACCGTTATAAATAATGTTGGTTAGCATCTATGGATTTCAGTGCAATTTAAAAATGAATTAAACGCAAGGGGGGAGCAAAGCCCTAAAGGAAATTAGCTTTTACGTTAACATCTTCCTACCACTGGATTGTAAGCTTTAAAATGACACCTCAATCGTAAATATCGGTTAGGCAAGACGGCTGAAAAGAAATGTTATAGAGTAACCCGTTACTGTATTAAATGTTTAGATTACATATAATTAAAATTATATTTACAGTATTTAATACAAAATCAAACAATAAAAGATTGTTAAACAGTACTTGTACTGTGACGTTTTTTTAATTAATTATATATTTTGTAACTGATGATAATAACAATACATTGAAGAACATCGCAGTAGCACTTGAGGTGTCAAGGAATGCTAGTTATCTTTCTTACACACACCTGTTGTTAGATAAACGTTCTTATCTACCGGATGTAACGCATCTATCCTCCTTTCTGAAGTCTACGGCCTCGGGTACGATACGAGCGGCGAGCGGTGAGCGGCAAGCGGCGAGCGGCAACCTGAGCGGCACGTAAGCGGCGGTGGTGGCTACGATACAAGCGGCACATTTATAACGCTCATCAAGTTTCCCAAGTTTTATGAGTTAGTTTAGTATAAAATGGTAACTATGCTTACCTGCAAGACGTATTGCAACTTTTGTTGCTATTTGACAATTGTTTGCCTTTAAAGAAAAACTTAGTTTTTAGAAAAACCTTAACCCTAATTTTTTCCCATACTTTTCTGGTGACTGAAGTGTTTTAAAACTTCCTTGCTGGTCATTCCACAAACATTACCTGGACTGCACCTCACGTATCGACTCGTATCGCATGTTTGCTGCTGTTTCCCTGTCATTTTAGGCCGAGCTGAAGCATGACTCACCTGAGCGGCGAGCGGCGTTTTCGCGAAAATCGGTTTTGACTTGGAACCATGAGCGGCGCTGAGCGGTGCCGCTCACCGCCGCTCGCCGCTCAGACGTATCGTGGCCACCCTCAACAAATTTACACGCAACTAAATGAGACCCGATGTCAGAGCGGCGCCGCTCATGCCGCTCGCCGCTCACCGCTCATGCCGCTCGCCGCTCACCGCTCGCCGCTCGCCGCTCGTATCGTACCCGGGGCCTACGAGTGGATAGGTAGAGCAAGATGACTTTGAAGTTCATAGATGCAGATACCACGACATCAGTTCTACCGCTTTAATTTCGTTGAAGTCTCCAATATGAACATATCATAGTTACTTACAAATAGAAAATTAATTTCACAATTAATATATTAAAACCTTATACGCACCCGTGAAGTGACTCTATTGTATTGCCCCTCATTCTAATAATCAAATAATAATTTATTAAAAAAAAAAACAACAGTAACACATAATGTGTAGTATATTATGTGGATGATATTAGATTAATGAATTCAGTTCCATTTTGCTAGAAAGTAGGCTATCTAAATTTGCTTTTATACGCTCGTGATTGAAGAAATTGAAAGAAAATGTAGCTTGACGGTCCAAAATGACGTAAACAGCGTTTGGTGTAAACCTACACGCGGCGAGAGCGTTCGTGCGAAACAAAATGGCGGCTGCGAGCGGCGATCATCAGACATTAGAGCGGCCTTGGATGTGAGATTAGATACCGTACTGGACATTACAGCTACAGCCGGAACACACAATACAACACAATACTGCAGTCTGCAGCGCGACGGCAGAGTCTACACAATACAGTACGTTGAATGGTGAATAGGCTAATGAACAACAACAAACATGTCTTAAGACCTCATGTATACATAGCAAAGTAAGAACATAATAAAGACTTATTACATATACAGTATATTGTAGGTGTACCTTTCTAATCTCACATGTAAGAAGCAGATCACTAGGTAGGTTGTGTATTATTGTAATCATGGGAATTAAAGAATATGAGTAAATGGGAGATTTTACGAGTGAAATATATGCTAAGTAATATCATTGACTATATAACACTACCTAGTGTTATAGTAGTGTTATACTAGTAGTGTTATATAGTCAATGGTAATATACTACACAACCCTTATCACTAAATAAGTGGAATATGCACTATGCCACCATAGCACATTAACAAGGGTTTCGTTAGCCAACTCCCAGAGCCCCAGTCATGTTATACCGCATTTGAATGGTGTATAGTAATTTTATTTAGCCGGACCTGAGGAGGGCTGTTCACCTTGTATTCTCCCGCCCAGACGTCCCTCTGCCTATCATTGTCAGCTGAGAGGATTACTCGCACTGGTCCTGGTATACAAACACGCCGCACAGCCTCCGGGGTTCAAGGTCTCGACGTTCCCGCCATTCTACTCCAGTCCACCAGTTAGTTATCTCAGGCCCGCCAGAATACTTACTTTCTACCTCGTTCACGTTCATTTGAATCAATTTATGATTTGGTGTAAACTCAAACTGTTAACCTCGAATAACAATTATCACGATGACAACTCGATCGTATCAACCAACAACTGTGTGTTTTTATGCGAATGTCATTTAAATTTAAATACTTTAAAAAATATTCCAAACAAATACATGTAGTCTTATTAACAAACTCCATTTAGTTATTACTTTTCTCTACAACAGAGTTTATTCAAGGGGTTCTCTCTGATAAGCAAATACAGTACCTACTTGGTGTCGCTAGAAAGATCTCGTGTACTTCACATATACGTGAGGGAAAGGAACCGTGATGTCACAATATATAAACGTGACAAGGAGTGGCGGCGATATACCCTGGACATTGTGACAACGACAACGCCACGAACCCTGCACGATACAGGGCTGTACATCTACATGAGGGAAAATGACAGTGACATAAACGTGACCAGGAGTGAAGGATTACTTATATAAAGAGAAACTGAATACGTCCTATCTTAGGTCAATATTATTGAACATTAAAATATTGAGCATTAAATATTCAACATTAAATATTGAAAGAATGATTACAGCCACCGAGCCGCAACAAATGCTAAATCAATCATGAAAACATGAACGCCTTTCAAAATTATTACAATAATGATATATATATATATTAAATAGTACTGATTTTTTTAACAGGAGGTGATAACAACCAGTTTACAATTGACAAGATGCAGTGAGCCTGGAAGAGACACTTGGCGCTAAATGATCGGTTGAGGTCCAACAAGGCTTGTAATTTACAGGGACATGCAAGAAAGCCCATTCCCAGCAATCATCTGCATTATCGAGTTATCGTTAGACAGCGTGAAGAAGCGATAAAGACGTATATCGTCGTAATTATAAATGTTGTGGGTGGGACAACATTTGTTGGGATAGGCCAGGGACAAATCTGCATGAATTAGCATTGCGAAAACACAGACGCCACGAGTCACCCGGCGGCCACGAGCACGGGCTGCTTCACACAACCTGTTCACAGCAATACCAGCCCGACATGCCGAGTTGCTGAGGTAAATTACTGTATGTATACTGAGATTTTTTTACTTCCAATTCTCAAGGCAACTGACTAAGTTTATTTTACATAAATTAACTGTCTAACAAGTTAACATAGGGTGTCAATTTGTTTCCAATCGCACGTAGGAAGGCTCTTGAAGGTTTCTAAACCAATTCTGTAAGAATAACACTTGCATGCTCATCTAGCATGAAACCACTGTATTTGGAGGTTAGAGTATAATATTCGTAAACATTAGTAATGAACATGTATGCATTAGATGGAATCAATTCAACCTGGAATTAGTTACATTTTAATGCTGTATAAACATGTCAAAACATCAAATATAAAATATAAGCATTATTCTGACAACTATTCAATTCTGATCAACCAGCAGTAAGAATTTATTCATGTTCTAACCTTCAAGAAAAAGTTTGTAAATAGCTGACATTAAATTTCTGTAGGAAAATCATTCATTCATTAATCCAATTTCGTCCTTCTAAAATAGTCGTATCAAAATGTTGCATTCAGATTGATCATTTTACAGGTTTCATTATTGGAATAGACAGTTAGTCCTCCTGAGACATGTGAACGTGAGTGTCGGTCTGTAGAACCAAATACCATACCTCCGACTTCTTTCGACATCGTACAAAGTGTGTTTGAACTCTTGGTGTTTTAGGACTTTTAACAGATAACTTAAATAGGTTATATACCCCTTTAAAATCTTATGGGATAATAAAGTGTTGATTTCATCTTTTGACATTCCTTTTCGAAAATGAATTTTCTTCAATGGAACCTTCTCCTGCTGTAAATATGAGTTGAACTTATCTCAGTGCTATTTTACTGTAGTTATATGCGTAGCACAGTACGTATCAGGTACCGGGGCTGGACCGGCTCTAGCTATGAGACGAGACCACCATAAACCTATGAGATAAACGTCCAGCACGCAATAAACTCACACTATCTCTAGGCTGTCTAACGAATTAGACTAACACTATATCTAAGTTGCGTCGTGAGGTCAGGCAAGGGCAACACATGAACACACGGATATACTGTAGTAGCATGATCATTATGTGGAACTGACTGTAGTAGGTAACCGAACAGACGATGTCCACGGCATACTTGGGCAACTAGTAAGCGACTTGTCTAAACGAGATAACATTATACCATCAATTTTATTTTACCCATGCCAATTTCAATTTATTGCGTGTTATTTTGTAAATACTGTGGATCTAACTCCTCCTGTATTTTTTAAACAGATTATAATTTGCGAATCGTTGGTTAAAGTTGCATCACAGGTGCTTTTACCAATTGTAAAACAGTCACACTGTAGAAAAGAGTACATTATGCCTTAAAAGGTGTCTTTTTAAAGTTCCGTAAGACTAGCTTTGAAATAGTATATAGGTTGAATTCTTATAAAACATGCTATTGTTAACAGCGTCTCTTAAGTAGTCAAAAATCGTAAAAACAGAATTGTCTTATCCTACTGTGATTTTATTTATCGAAAGGGATTTCAAAATGTACAATACTCATTACAACAATACACGTACAATAGCACAGCAGTTGTTATTTTTATATCAGGAAGAAGTGAAGAAAATTAATTTTAATTACACTAAAACACTGTATAAGATCAGAACGTTTTTTTTTATACATTCAACTATAAATCCACTACCTAGTTATTAATACAAGTAGAGATTGTTTTTTCAGTAACCTAGATGTCGATGAAACACGAGCTCATTATTTTCACACAGATAGTATTTTGGACATTTGACACACGTGACACGAGCCTTGAGTACACACACACACACACACGCTGCAGTAATACATACATTGATTACACCACATCGTAAATTGAATGCTGAAACTTGAGCGAGGAAAGTCGATTTATGATCAAAACCTGTAACGTTTACACCTGTCATAGGTTATGTCTCAGCAACAGCTGTGTGCATAGCGACACACACAAACACTAACACACTTGGTGTTTTGACTGGCTTGACTTTATGGAGAAAATTATAGAAATTTAGTATCCTATCAAATGGCAAATTGAGTGAAAAGAAACTTTACTACACGACAACAATCTGGCATTACAGCTACAGTAGTATGTTATTTTTTCTATATTGTTAGAAACACTACATCAGAACTACAATACATTATGAGAAAGTTTAAGGCTAATACAGAATTTATGTTGCCATGTTAGCTATAGTTTTGATGTTACATTTCCAAAATCATGTTGTGATGTTTTTTACTTGACTGTCTGTTATTTTAGTAGTACCATTTTATTAATTTTTAAAACAGTACATCTGCAGGTTTTTTTTCAATATATCGTGATCAATCAAAATCATTGGCAATTTATTATATCTAATTTTAAATAAGACTAACACTCGAACACAGTTTATCCCGTCAACTAATCCTCAAGTTTGTCGTCAATCTCTTTACGACTTGCGATAACAATTAAAACATAATACACTCACTATCTCAAATAAGCTGATTTAAAAATAAGAACAAAGACTTTGTTTTCAACAAAATGTAACTAAAGGGAAATGTCAAGAGTAGACAGCACAGGTTGTCGTTTGTCGCACACATTCTTGTCACATCCGACCAACTTTCTGTTTGTTCCGTCCCAATAACAAACATGGGAATTGTTTGTTGGAAGAAGGTTTAACCAGGCGCGAACATGACTGATTTACAACAGACAACGGAATCTAAGATTATAGACTCCCTTAACTACAGTTTTATTAAACATCATATTGCTATGAAACTGAAACATTACGATCGAAAAAAGATCTAATTTAATCAGTCATTAGGAGCTTACAGTCGATAAAGTACTGAAAATATACATATTGTACAAAGATGTTGCGCATGGTTTTTAAAATGTACAAAACTCACTCAATTTTATTCCTGGTGTACTTGGTTTTAGTCTATTAATAAGTATTAATGTAAAATTATGAGCAAAGAAGTTATATCTCTTGTCTTTAAAGTGATCTCTAGTACAAAGTAAAATCTTGCGTACGAAATATCTTTATACTTGTTAGGTTGATCTACACTTACAGTTGGCTTTGTCTCATAAGTAAAAGCCGTTTGTGATCATAGGATTTGAACTTAATCCTTCAGGAATCAATTCACACGTTCCAAACACTAAACCAGCTCAGGCCCAAGCGTTTCGATGGCTAGTTTCTAGGGCTGTACCTTTGACTATCCAATAGTCAATGCCTGTACGTAAGGAAGTTAACTACCTTTAAACCGAAGTTTCCTCAACCTTACACTCTCTAAACCAAAGGCAAAGGCAGATTTAATGCATGTAAACAAATTACACTTAGGATTAGCCTTAAAACTGGTATAAAATCAAACAGTTGTTTGCAATATAAATTTCAAAACATGATAAGCACTAATTTACTTTCACTTCTGTCATTATCTGTCAAACGCTCTCCCTCCAGAGATTACAAAACAGTATTTACTGTACCTCTAGCAGCTGAAATTTAGTGATAAGGGTTTCGGTGATAGGTATTATCAGTATCACTGTCAGTTGTATAAGTAGTTCTGATAACGTAACAGACCCTGTGTGATACCGGGTGAGTACATAGATCAACAAAAATACAAATGTATTCCTGGCCAATGTTCAAAGGCGCGCAAGTTGCTTCATCTGAAGCTAAAAACAGGTCAATCAACAAACACGGATAAGATGACCGACTGTGATAACGGCTCTGTGATGTTTTATATTTTTGAATAACTGAGAAAATTTAATGGACCTATTTTAGACAAAACAGGCTCATCCGGCAAAAAGAGGGGTTTTTATGCATTAATTTAAAAATTGCAAACTGTACTGAGGTTTTAAAATGTAGCAAGTGTTAATACGACAATGTATGGATCGAATGTATAATGTGCAATCCAAATGAAATAGCGAGTTTTTGCGAACACTTCTTGTTCCAGACAAATACTCTGTTGCCACCCACGGAATATCCTTTTTAGATGTAACCAGAGATTAAAGGAGTAAACATCTACTCATTTAATCCATGGTATAACAAATTACAAAATTTGCTTTATTACCATTTGCGTGTTGCCACATTAAGATAAAGTTATAACTTATAAAAGTAAATTGACCTTTGTTTTACACAACCAAGGGTGGGTTGTGTGGAACACTATTAAGTATTGTAGTATTGTGCCACAACTTAAGGTTTGTATATCCACATTATTTTCTTCTAGGGTCTCACCCCTTAAGAGGCCTGGGTAGAGGAATTATTAAAAAACTGATTTTTTTTTTAGTCTGGACTAACCCGTCTATCATTAAAAATTGATTCACTACCAATACATAATTTTATATGTAATAATACACAAATTGCAGTTTTAGGCTATGTCTCGTTTATAACATAACATACACAGGATTTATAAATACTTAAAACATTATTTAAACCAGGAAAAAACTGATTGGTAATGAATCAGCGGAAACGGTACAATTATTCCAATCTCTAAGCCAGATAATATCTTTCCGCTGATTCGTCAAGGTAGGCGGTTTACTGAAAGGTTCTTGCTGCAAAGTTACTAAAGTACAGTAGTACCTGACGCAGCAGTCAGCAAGTACAGTGCTGTTGCTGATGCTGATGCTGCCAATCTGCTGCAGCATCTCGCGTCAGGGCTGCCAACTCACACTTTCGCTCGTTTATCACTCAACTATGCACGTGCACCAACATGCAACATGCAACACGATGTAAACTGCAAGACACTTGGTTCTATCTCAGCAATTTTCGTGACACATAATTGAGCGGAGCGAGCGAAGCTCTTATACTACACTCCTGCTTTTGTTTTACAAATACTCCTCCTGAACGGCTGAAGCGATCTGCACCAAATTTAGCACAATCATAGTAACTGGCCATGGGAAGGTATAAATCTGAAATGGTACAAATCGGACCACAGGACTTTTCTCTACGTGAATTCAAACTTTTGTAAATTTAACATGGGCCTTATGGGTTAATTGGTTGCCATGACAATATTTGCGAGATAACAATAAAAAGGTAAACAAGAGTCGCAACATATGTTAGTCAACGAATCATCTAAATAGCACATTACAAATACCGTACAGAGAAAAAGGGAAGAACAATCGGATTAATGCCATTGAGCATAATTTACTACAAAATGAAAAACCAATAATATGGTCGCCGGAATAAGGCTGATATTATTGACTTTAAATAATCCAAATAGTCATTCCATTTATGTGAACCAAATCAAGGCCTACATACGATTGAGTTTGGATACTGCAAGTAGACTTTCCATTTATGTGAACTACTGAAATAGACGTACCATTCAATAGCGCAGACTTTAAATAGGTACTGCAATAACAATTCTAATAATGAGAACCAAATATACCACTGAGTTTGGATACTGCTGTTAGACTTCCCATTGACGTGAACCAGGCGTACCATTGACTTTGGATCCTGCAAATAGACAATTAACTCATTTACGTGAACCAAAAATGAGCCATTCGGTTTGGATACCGCAAGTAATTCGTTTACGTGAACCCGGCGTATCATTGACTTTGGATAGTGCAAATAGGCATTTTATTTATGTGGACCAAATGTATCATTGGCATTGGATACTGTAATTAGACATTTAATATATGAGAACCAGATGAAACATAGACTTTGTTCCTGCAAGTAGACCATTCGTTTACGTGAACCAGACTTATATTTGACTTAGAATACTGCAAATAGACATTCCATTTAAGTGAACCAAATATACCATTAACATTGGATACTGCAAGTATTTAATCTTATTTACGAGGACCAGATGTAGCATTGACTTTAGAACAGTATTGGATTAATATGCTAGCTCCGCTCAATATTGCAAGCAGACAACTGCATTGTACACCTAGTTATAAAGTGGTAGAAGTTGAAAAGGGGAA
Organism: Macrosteles quadrilineatus; assembly: GCF_028750875.1. Lineage (NCBI taxonomy): Eukaryota > Metazoa > Arthropoda > Insecta > Hemiptera > Cicadellidae > Macrosteles > Macrosteles quadrilineatus. Next base: position 2,498,108 of record NW_026542612.1, read on the forward strand.
GTTTTCAAAGATTCTCATTGAATAACTATGGAAGTCAGCAAAAGGTGTTGTACATGCCATTGTGATTATTGTAGATTTATATAATAGTCGGGGGGCAAACTGTATTCCGTGGGATTTTTTGTGAAGGGAATGTGTGACTATGTGGAATCTCTTTATTATATGTCACATAATGGTGTAGTACCGGGTGTTTACCCTCAAATTGCGGGGTTTGGTTTTTATGACGTCGTAAATCCAAGATGGCCGCCATGTGTGACATCTATTCATTAAATTAATAATAACTCTTTTCAGAGTAAAATAATCGAATTTTAATTTACACCATTGAATTCAGCTCAAAAAATCAAACAATTTGGTGTTTTGAATCATTGCTCTATGACCATTGGTTACCGAGATATTGAAGGCGGAAAACACAGAACATTGTCCCCATGATGTAACATATTGGGGTTATATTTTTCCTTATGGGGAAAAAATAAAATTGTATATCTAGCTTATTACTCAGCATATCTTAATAATAATTGGTATGTGGCTTCATTTAGTAGAGATCTACTTGATTATGGCCTAAAATCCCCCATTTTTACATTTCCGTGGCAGCAAACCTGCATACTAACTGCCAATGTTATTCTTATGGAAAATGTTTGCAAGCTTTTCATGAACATACTTTGAGAAATGATGATGTGTGGCTCCATTTAAATTATTTATTGAAGCATTTGTAATTCTTTGAGTATACAGGTCTGCTGCTACGAGTAAACAAATTACAGGTATTAGAAAATAAAATAAATTAGACTATAGCTGTGAGGCATATGTAATTTTGTAGGATTTTCAATTAAGCAATTGTATGATTGTTGGCGATTGATAGGTGATGACATGTAGAACCGTGTACTACCGAGTATTTTGTCTGAAAGTGTGGCCAAGCTGGTGTTTTTGGCCGCCATCTTGGATCCGCCATATTGGATGTTAATAACTTTTTTATACAATGCTAGTGTTGTGACACATCATTATGAACTAAATTTTCACGCTGATTTCAATGCTGAAATATGTTTTTAAATATATTTTTTTCGTTTGGAAGATATATTCAAATAAAAACTCTCCCCCATACATTTCTTACGGACGTTTCGTACTTTGAACATTTTTAAGATTATTTTTCTTATATCTCCAGTTCCTATTAACGCTTGCAGTTCGTTCTAGTCTAAAGATATTCAGTGATGAGCTTTCATTTGAGCTATTGATCTTTAAATTCGGTTGAGTTAGAGCGTTAAGAGTCGAGCTACGAACCCTAACACAATATTAAACTTAACTTATTACAAATCTGTTTATTTTATTTATTTATTTGTTAAAGGTTGCACCATTTTTACATGAATAATACAATAATCTTACATACGGAAGAAGCAGAAAAAAATCACAGGCCAGTACAAAAGTAGTGAAAAAAAAACTGGAAAACAAGACTTCAATACAAGACATAAAAAGATAAATAACAACAATAAATAACAAACTATAATTAACAAACTATGAATAACAAACTATAAGTAACAACTATAAATAACAAACTATCTGAACAAGTTGACAAAACGAGATATTCGAAAAACAAAACCAGTATAGGAACAACAACAATGATGCAATGCAGTAGCCGAGTGAAACGTCAGTAAAGAGGCAGAACAAACGAAAAACAGATAAAGCATTCAGAAAAATAACAATATGATAAACTCTGTACAAGAACAAGATATAACAATGCAATAACAACAGGATAGACTATATTTACAAAAATAAATAACAATGCAATAAATAGAAAGTTTGGAAATATGCAAAGATTGATGCAGGAGTTCAGCAAAAAAAAAGTTCTGTTGTTATTAAAATATGTATATCTCGGGTTATTAGTACGTCACTAAGTTCTTCCTGGTCTCAAATTACTTGGTTAATGTTTGATTTTACATTTTATTAATCACTAAATGAAATCTGACTAAGTTATTTTAAAATGAGTCATGACCCATCATTCAACATTAATTTTTTTTTATGTCCAAAACTTTCTTTGGTTAAAGACATACAGGGCTAGTCATCAGTGTTACAATTTTTAGATGTGGAACCTTTTAGTCTTATATGCCTCATCACACATCATTTACTTTGTACTTACACCAAACAAATGTTGTAACCCTGATGACCAGCCCTGTATGTCTTTAATTGCTTTAACCAAAGAAAAATTTCTAAATAAAAATAATTATTAATGTTAAATAAAGGCCCATGACTCATTTTCAATTAGTCAGATTTCATTTAGTGATTAATAACATTTTAAACCAGACATTTACTGAGTAATTTAAGACTAGAATAAACCTTTGCCGTATTAACAAACCGAGATATAAATCTGTGGTTCATAGCTCAACTCTAACTCGTCCGATTTTAATGATCGATAGCTTAAATAAAAGCCCTTACATCACTGAATACTTTAAGACTATAACGAATTGCAAGCGATAATAAGAACTGGATATATGAGAAAAATAATCAAAGTACGAAACGTCCGTAAAAGATGTATGGGGGGGGGGAGTTTTCATTTCAATATATCTTCGAAACGAAAGACGATATTTACAAACGGTTTTCGGAATTGAAATTAGCGTAAACATTTATAGTTTATAATGATTGAGTCACAACACCAGCATTACATTTAAAAAAATATATTAATATCAAATATGGTGGATCCAAGACGGCGGGCCAAAAACACCAGCTTGGCCACACTTTCAGACAAAACACCCGGTAGTACACGATTCTATATGGCACTACCTATCTATCACCACCAATCATACAATCACACAAAATTACATATGACCCAGAACTATAGTCTATTTTATTTTATTTTATACCAATAATTTGTGATATTTTTATAGCTACAATACCCCCGTAGCAGCTGACCTGTATACTCAACGAATTGCAAATGATTCAATAAATAATTAAAATGGAGCCACACATCATCATTTCTCAAAGTATGTTCATGAACAAGCATGCAAAAAATTGTCCATAAGAATAACATTGGAAGTTAGTATGCAGGTTTGCTGCCACGGAAATGTAAAAATGGGGGATTTTAGGCCATAATCAAGTAGATCTCTACTAAATGAAGCCACATACCAATTATTATTAAGATATGCTGAGTAATATATAATATAAGAACACCCAAGGTCAACAAAGAGATTTTCAAACATTCATTTTTATTTCTGGGTCCTTTCATCTATAATCAATTACCAATTGAAATAAAAACATGCATTTCTATTAACCTATTTTCAAATAAAGTGAAAGATTGGTTATTTAATATTGAGGATACTTGGCGTCTCAGGAGTATTTTGCAATAGGCTGTTTGAATTTTCTCATTGTGAATTGTATAGAAGTATGTTATTTTAAGTAATATTTATTAGTGATATTCAATTTTTGTTAAAAAGATACTTTTATTTTCTGTTACATAACAAGTTAAAGTTAAGTTTTAATTTTTAAGAAAATGATCGTCACAGGCAGCGGCGACCTTGTAATCAGTTAAGTGGAAGACTGGACTCACTGATAAGTTACTGATAAGTTACTTTGTACACTGGCCACATGTACTGGATAAAGTGGCCAGTTAATTTCCAAGCCAGTTTTGTATCCATTGTGTGTTTTTATTGGAGGAAATAAATTCATTATTTCAATAAGCTAGATATACAATTTTATTTTTTCCCCATAAGGATAACATGGGGACAATGTTCTGTGTTTTCCGCCTTCAATATCTCGGTAACCAATGGTCATAGAGCAATGATTCAAAACACCAAATTGTTTGATTTTTTGAGCTGAATTCAATGGTGTAAATTAAAATTCGATTATTTTACTCTGAAAAGAGTTATTATTAATTTAATGAATAGATGTCACACATGGCGGCCATCTTGGATTTACGACGTCATAAAAACCAAACCCCGCAATTTGAGGGTAAACACCCGGTACTACACCATTATGTGACATATAATAAAGAGATTCCACATAGTCACACATTCCCTTCACAAAAAATCCCACGGAAGCTGGATATGTGCAGTTTGCTCCTGGACTATAACATGAATTTTAGTGAATAGTTATGATTAATTTATGATTCAGTTAGGACTTTCTGATAAAAAATTAGAATGAATTAGGTTATTTTAGGGTGGGGTTGGGTGATGATCATATATTGACAAACACTAACCTGAAGCCATGTTTATAGAAGAATAAGGGAAATCTTATAAATAGGCAACTTCTGTATGAACCAAATTCAAATCAAAATAAAATCCTAAGAAGATAACAATCAACGTGACAACAAAACGTTCGTGCCTTATCTGCTGAACCGTTCCACAGGAGCCTAATTTACCAATGAGTTTACGCAAGTCTGGAGGTTCCAATTTTTTAATACAGCACTTTTCATTCGACTGGGTAGACTGCTGCGTGATGGGGCGGTTTCGCCCAAAGACACTATTCTTCACCACATTTCCTGGGTCGCTGACACTATTTATATTTATTACACAACTCCCCTGGTGGGGAGTAGGTCTATGTCTATAGGATTAAGGCGCCCAAAGTCGTTGGGAGTATTTATACACCGTGGGGCGCATCTATTCCTGCGTTTTGTTTTAAGACAACAACAAGTCTAAGTATTTGACATGGCCGTCATATCTTCCCTTTAAGTCTAACTTTTAGACCGACACTAGCCTAACGATTGTATTATGTATTTGCTTATCCGTTCAAGATGGAAAGTAGCCTACTATTGTGAGAGTTATTTTTTATATATATTGGCGGTCGCCATGCCAAATAAGTAGTTTATATTCGTTTTTAAACCTAATTTGGTGAAACTTTCGTACTGTATTTCAATGAGCCGTATTAATAAAGATGAGGTAAACCTTTTACTTGCAAAAATTTGAGCAAATCCTTCAATCTGTATAAATAAAAACTAAAGCAAAACCTTTTACTTTACAAGGAAAAGGTAATTCATAGAAAGTTGAGGTTTTGCTCATGACTTAAGTAAATGGTTATTAATAAAACTCACCATTTACTTTTTCTTTGAAGTAAATCCTTCAAAAATGATGCATCTGATCAGTAGCAGATTATACGTTGTTAAAGGTGTGTGGTGGTTTTGTGTGGTGGTAAATTTTAGCGAATTTCCCATATAGGGAATAAGCTATCACCGTAGGTCTCATGGTAAGACCTAGACCCAGGACCGAATTACTTTTTCGTTTTGAGGTCCCCATAAGCCAAAAAACTCCTCTGTATAAAATGCATATATATATATAAGTGTCCGTTAGCGCGATAATCGAGCAAAAATTATCAGATTTTGATTAAATTTGGTACAGACATGTAAATCTACGTTTATTCGAAGGGATTCGTGAATCAGCATGATCGGACTATGGGAATGGGGGTTTATGGGGGGTTTTATGGGGTAAAAATTGGATTTTAACATTTTTTACCCTAAAAACATAAAATTTAGCAACTTCTTTCCAAACCATTTTGTAGAGTAAAAAAAACAACAAAAAATTTAGTATATCGAAGCGTTATTATGCGCCTAATGGATACGGAAAAATTCAAAAAATTGTAAATTTAAAATTCCCATGTTATTCTTATTGTAGAAAATTTTAAACTGTTGTAGTTTTCTTGTTTTTATGAGCATATTTTGATCAAATTTGCATTCATTTCATACTAAACTAATAACATTTTACTAAAAAAATCCTTTTTACCCTCCTTGTTGCAGCAAACCTAAGTACTCAGTTAAACTAAAGCTATTTAAATAGGGAATAAATGTGATATTGGAGAAATTTTAGTGTAAATCCATTAAGGCAAATGGAAATTCGCTTAGCCTGCAGGTTTGCTGTGGCGGGGGTATTTTGTTTATTTCATACTAAGCTATCAACATTTCAATAAAAACACACCTCAATTCCTTCCCTATAGCAGCAAACCTAGGTACTCATTCAAATTAATGTTATTTAAAATGGAAATAAATCTGACAATTGTCAGGGAATATTTTAGTAGAAATACTGCCAGATAAATGGAAATTTGTTTAGTCTGCAGGTTTGATGCGGCGATGGTATTATCTGTCGTTATACAGCACTGCAATGCATGCTATTTACAAATCAACATTTTGGAAACTATGTATAATCTATGGTATAATACGATGATTTCTATAAACAGACCTATTATGTACACGACTAATTGTTGCATCAACCAAATTCTATGTCTGGAAAGGGGTTAGGATTCCGGGGGTAAATTCCGTGGGTAAAATTCCGGCCCACAAACTCTAGGTTTTATACAGTAATTAAGTTTTTTATGATTAAATTCAAATGCGGATGCAAAACCATTACACAGCTAAGCCTTCGAGGGATATCAGTAAAAAAAAATAGACAGGATCAGGTGTGTTAACATGTGTTGTTCCTAAAGGCCCATTTACTTCTGAGCAGAAGGATTTGCTCGGAAGTAAAAGGTTATCATTATTAATACGGTTTGAAGGATATGCTTTTACTTTTACCTTTTACTAGAAGCAAATGCTTATACTCCATACCTTTTCCTTTTGAGCATATCCTTCTTTTTATTAATACGGCTCAATGTAGCATTAAACGGTTCAATCAACCAATGTTGCATCTTCGGTTTTTAGGCATAACAGAAGGTGGTTTCAATAGTGAAAACGTCAAGTTTCTGGATTGTTTTCAGTTATTGTGAAGACATTGTAAGTGACCACTGGCACGGTAGATCACGTGGTATTGTTGTGTTGTTGCGTCGAGCCACATACACGCGCCGTGTTTGTAAACATCTGTTTATACTCAGGTTTAAATAAGCCCTGAAGTGTACCAACAAGCGATCAGCGGCGTAATCATACATCCATCACTGCCTTCTAGATTGAAACGCTCCCCAGGCCTGCGAAGATCGATATATAGGAAAATGTTACATCACGTGTTATGATAGACTTGAAATTTGTTTTAACTGGTTGACTACGAGAGGTTATTGGGATTTGTTATACAAACAGAAAATATATAATCAGGACACTACGCACTACAACTTGCGTTATGTTGGACTTGACTGTTGAACGGGTTGAGGTTGTTCAATGCTGATGCGTGCCTTATCTCGCGGTGCAATCTGTGATCTGCAATCAACTTGGGGTGGAGAGTGGCTTGAAATTACCGCCTAAATTTATGTACCTACCTTCGTCGTTAGGGAATATTGTAAAAAGCAAATAAGTTGTCTGTGTTTTGTAGAGTGTCACATTAATTACTTGGTGCGACCTTGGGTTAAGTATAATTATGTATTCATTACAAACATAAATACAGTACGTATGAGTATCTATTTTGTCAGGTCGTTGCAAGGAAGAGGCTGAGAGAGATACAACCGAATCGGGCAAGTGTAGCCGCTGCTTTAGAAAATCTAAACTAGTGACGAGCTTATGAAACTAGAATTTAGGGTTGGAAACAATATGTTGGATATTCATATTTTGCGCACATTTAAATAATTGCAATAAAATTGTGTGAGAGTAAAATATTTTCATCTGGAAATTAAGTTTTAAATAGTCTAATATACTGTTATCAACAAATAAAATATGATTTAAATTAATAATCTAAGTGAAAATAAATTAAAACTAATGCATCAAGAAACATGTTTTGGTCCTCTCCCCTCGTAATAAACCTCCCTCTATAAAAAGAACCACTTAAAATGAACCAAGTCCGGTAATAATACCTACTATCCTAAAACTACACATTAAGATTTGGCTATTGTAAAATCCGGCTCTAATCCAATAAAGCCCTAAATTGTGCCAAAAGTGAACTGACATTTGTCACAACTCAGAACTAATCTTCCAAGAACTAGCGACTTTTATATCCAGGATAGAGAAAGGAGATAACTAATTCCATCATTGGATCGTCTCCAGAAGCATCCGCATGCCAAATTACAATTGTAAACTGTCTGTATATCAGTCATCTTTAATAAGCATACGATTGAGCTGCGCCGGGAGATGGAAGTTATTGAGTCTACACTTTTAAATCTCCTGTGCTGAGCTGGGGAAGTTTAAACGAGCTTTCAGAGACCTGTATACATTAGTTTTTGTTAGTAGCAAACACATTAGCTGATAAGTTTTCCCCGTTTACTCTTTAGGTTTAAAATAAACTGAAATACAGTCTAGGTTACACAGCTTCGTTTGAATGATTGTTTATGAAACAATATTACTGTATTTCATGATATTCTCATAGTTAACAATGTATAATAGTTGTTGGGATCCTATTATTTTTTATAAAATATTGTTATAACGGAAATTGCTGCATTCTTTTATAAAGTTATTTTAAAATTGTTTGAGAGTTTAGGGTTTTTCAGTTAAGATTCTGTTAGGGTTTAGTAATAGTTTATCCTGTGGGGAAATGTGTCACCCTATTGTTGCTGAAATATGAAGCTTGATGTGCGGCTCGTGACCAGATACTTTTGAGTGCCCTGACTGACAAAATATTTGGTCTTAATTATATAGAAAAACGCACGGTGTCGTTAAATATGGGAAAATTAGAAATATTTTTAAGTTCCATTTTTTTTTTTTATAATTTGAAGTTAAAGAAATTAAAAAAAAAATAAATTTTTAATAACATCACCCTCTAATGACGATAAGTATCTATAAGAGAGAAAATATATGATTATAAAGCAGCTTTCAGCACACACCAAAAGTGAAACAGTACATTTCGATTTCAATAAACAAATTTTTATTAGATATTCTATCTACTATCTAGTGTGCCTGGATTTGCAGGCCTACGTGCCTTACTGTATTTGCATTATTAAATAACCATCATCTGCAAGCCCCAAAACTAGACTCTTATCAAACAGGTTCAACGATACCGCATCTGATAAATCAAACATTTCGCCGCTTCAAAGCACGATAAAGCTTGATAGCGCTCTAAAATATCATGAAATGGCTCTGTAATCACTTCGTTACCTAATAAGTGGCCGTCCGACATACTGCTTAACATTTAACAAACAGAATGTCCAATTCGGATTAGCTAAGGTGAGATAAATAAAACGTGATGGAATAAATTTGTTTCTAAGAAGATAAATAGGGTGGATTGTAATTAATTCCTATTTTTCGGTAGTTAAATGATTTCTCTTAATTTAAATAAATATGGAGGATTTTCTGTGTTTGAAATACATTTGTAACTGTTCAACTCGCCAATCTTGGTATTTGCTGTAAAACCTGCTGCCTTCATCATTGAGCTCTTACAAAGATTGTAAATAATGGTGCTGAGTTAAGAATCAGGTGCTTTGCATGGATTCTAGTATTTGTTCATTTCGTTAACATTCAAACTGTTAATGATTTACAATTTTCTATGCATTCACTAAAAGGACAATATTGTCATCAATTAATTGGTAGAGAAAAATATATGTTTTCACAAAATAAATCTCTGCCTAAACTGAAAATATACATTAACAATAACGAAGTATGCAATCAACCAATCAAATGCGATATGACGCTATTAACAACACAATAAGTACGCAAATAAACCACTGCCTGTATTATTGCACAACTTTTATGCCGAGGCAACTTTCACCTGTTCGCAACAGCTTCTATAGGCTTCACAAGGAGCCGAACCTAACTTGATTACGAGGTGTTTCCTGTATTTCTCTTAACATTCAAAAGTTAAGTAATAGCTAAGAATTGTGTCGGTATATTGGCGGATATTGGTATGGTAGAGTTAAATTACATGACTTATGAAATTATAAAAAAGTAAAATATTAGCGGTTTGGGTTTATAATTTGAAAATTTGAATAATTCTTGGATGATAAATTAAATAATTAATGTATTCATAAAAGTACTAACCTGAAATCCTATCATGAAGCCTTTGTGGTTTATCATAACAAACTGCAAGCTGGAACGATAACCATAACAATATCCTGTAAACAAGGGCCCTATAATGTAACCCACAAAGGATTTATAACAGGGCATATGGTCAATGGTACGGCTACACAATTGTTCAGGATATACAGCATATCCTGCAACGTATAAATACAAACGCATTTGAGACACGGAACAGTCGGCGAGTACCTAAGCGATTCCTACTTTCCATGTTGTTTAACACAGCCAAATGATATACTCGCTGAATACAGCTGAGGAATAATCACGTACCATTCCTTACTTTTCTTTTAGTTGACACGGATTTTCAAAAAGGAAGAAACAATAAGTACTTAATTAATTCTTCCTATTTAGAGGTTCTTCTGATTGTTGAGTCGATTTAACCAGCACATGAGCTTGATTAATTAACCACAACTGAAAGTAGTTTAAACATCACTGCGGAAACCACAAGCTATAGGTAGAATCACACAGCGAGCACTGCGGTTGACCAATATCAGATGATGTGATGGACCGCACTGAGAGACGGTAGATGCGGTCACTGATAGTGAGGGATCATGTGACACACTTGTGCAATATGTACCGCACTCTGCCATACTGCACTACTGCAACTGGTACTTGGTACAGTACGGTTGACCAATAACAGATAATGTGATGGACCGCACTGAGAGACGGTAGATGCGGTCACTGATAGTGAGGGATCATGTGACACACTTGTGCAATATGTACCGCACTCTGCCACACTGCACCACTGCACCTGGTACTTGGTACAGTACGGTTGACCAATAACAGATAATGTGATGGACCGCACTGAGAGACGGTAGATGCGGTCACTGATAGTGAGGGATCATGTGACACACTTGTGCAATATGTACCGCACTCTGCCACACTGCACTACCGCACCTGGTACTTGGTACAGTACGGTTGACCAATAACAGATAATGTGATGGACCGCACTGAGAGACGGTAGATGCGGTCACTGATAGTGAGGGATCATGTGACACACTTGTGCAATATGTACCGCACTCTGCCACACTGCACTACCGCACCTGGTACTTGGTACAGTACGGTTGACCAAACAGATGATGTGATGGACCGCACTGAGAGACGGTAGATGCGGTCACTGATAGTGAGGGATCATGTGACACACTTGTGCAATATGTACCGCACTCTGCCACACTGCACTACCGCACCTGGTACTTGGTACAGTACGGTTGACCAATAACAGATAATGTGATGGACCGCACTGAGAGACGGTAGATGCGGTCACTGATAGTGAGGGATCATGTGACACACTTGTGCAATATGTACCGCACTCTGCCACACTGCACTACCGCACCTGGTACTTGGTACAGTACGGTTGACCAATAACAGATAATGTGATGGACCGCACTGAGAGACGGTAGATGCGGTCACTGATAGTGAGTGATCATGTGACACACTTGTGCAATATGTACCGCACTCTGCCACACTGCACCACTGCAACTGGTACTTGGTACAGTACGGTTGACCAATAACAGATGATGTGATGGACCGCACTGAGAGACGGTAGATGCGGTCACTGATAGTGAGGGATCATGTGACACACTTGTGCAATATGTACCGCACTCTGCCACACTGCACTACCGCACCTGGTACTTGGTACAGTGCGGTTGACCAATAACAGATGATGTGATGGACCGCACTGAGAGACGGTAGATGCGGTCACTGATAGTGAGGGATCATGTGACACACTTGTGCAATATGTACCGCACTCTGCCACACTGCACCACTGCAACTGGTACTTGGTACAGTACGGTTGGCCAATAACAGATGATGTGATGGTCCGCACTGACAGACGGTAGATGCGGTCAGTGATAGTGAGGGATCATGTGACACACTTGTGCAATATGTACCGCACTCTGCCACACTGCACCACTGCAACTGGTACTTGGTACAGTACGGTTGGCCAATAACAGATGATGTGATGGACCGCACTGACAGACGGTAGATGCGGTCAGTGATATTGAGGGATCATGTGACACACTTGTGCAATATGTACCGCACTCTACCATACTGCACTACTGCAACTGGTACTTGGTACAGTACAGTTGGCCAATAACAGATGATGTGATGGACCGCACTGACAGACGGTAGATGCGGTCAGTGATAGTGAGGGATCATGTGACACACTTGTGCAATATGTACCGCACTCTGCCACACTGCACCACTGCAACTGGTACTTGGTACAGTACGGTTGGCAAATAACAGATGATGTGATGGACCGCACTGACAGACGGTAGATGCGGTCAGTGATAGTGAGGGATCATGTGACACACTTGTGCAATATGTACCGCACTCTACCATACTGCACTACCGCACCTGGTACTTGGTACAGTGCGGTTGACCAATAACAGATAATGTGATGGACCGCACTGAGAGACGGTAGATGCGGTCACTGATAGTGAGGGATCATGTGACACACTTGTGCAATATGTACCGCACTCTGCCACACTGCACCACTGCAACTGGTACTTGGTACAGTACGGTTGGACAATAACAGATGATGTGATGGTCCGCACTGAGAGACGGTAGATGCGGTCACTGATAGTGAAGGATCGAGTGACACACTTGTGCAATATGTACCGCACTCTGCCACACTGCACCACTGCAACTGGTACTTGGTACAGTACGGTTGACCAATAACAGATGATGTGATGGTCCGCACTGACAGACGGTAGATGCGGTCAGTGATAGTGAGGGATCATGTGACACACTTGTGCAATATGTACCGCACTCTGCCACACTGCACCACTGCAACTGGTACATGGTACAGTACGGTTGGCCAATAACAGATGATGTGATGGACCGCACTGACAGACGGTAGATGCGGTCAGTGATAGTGAGGGATCATGTGACACACTTGTGCAATATGTACCGCACTCTACCATACTGCACTACTGCAACTGGTACTTGGTACAGTACAGTTGGCCAATACCAGATGATGTGATGGACCGCACTGACAGACGGTAGATGCGGTCAGTGATAGTGAGGGATCATGTGACACACTTGTGCAATATGTACCGCACTCTGCCACACTGCACCACTGCAACTGGTACTTGGTACAGTACGGTTGGCCAATAACAGATGATGTGATGGACCGCACTGACAGACGGTAGATGCGGTCAGTGATAGTGAGGGATCATGTGACACACTTGTGTAATATGTACCGCACTCTACCATACTGCACTACTGCAACTGGTACTTGGTACAGTACAGTTGGCCAATAACAGATGATGTGATGGACCGCACTGACAGACGGTAGATGCGGTCAGTGATAGTGAGGGATCATGTGACACACTTGTGCAATATGTACCGCACTCTGCCACACTGCAAAACTGCAACTGGTACTTGGTACAGTACGGTTGGCCAATAACAGATGATGTGATGGACCGCACTAAGAGACGGTAGATGCGGTCACTGATAGTGAGGGATCATGTGACACACTTGTGCAACATGTACCGCACTCTGCCATACTGCACTACTGCAACTGGTACTTGGTACAGTACGGTTGACCAATAACAGATGATGTGATGGACCGCACTGAGAGACGGTAGATGCGGTCACTGATAGTGAGGGATCATGTGACACACTTGTGCAATATGTACCGCACTCTGCCACACTGCACCACTGCACTTGGTACTTGGTACAGTACAGTTGGCCAATAACAGATAATGTGGTGGACCGCACTGAGAGACGGTAGATGCGGTCACTGATAGTGAGGGATCGTGTGACACACTTGTGCAATATGCACCGCACTCTGCCACACTGCACTACTGCAACTGGTACTTGGTACAGTACGGTTGGCCAATAACAGATAATGTGGTGGTCGGCACTGAGAGACGGTAGATGCGGTCACTGATAGTGAGGGATCGTGTGACACACTTGTGCAATATGTACCGCACTCTGCCACACTGCACCACTGCAACTGGTACTTGGTACAGTACGGTTGGCCAATAACAGATAATGTGGTGGTCCGCACTGAGAGACGGTAGATGCGGTCAGTGATAGTGAGGGATCGTGTGACACACTTGTGCAATATGTACCGCACTCTGCCACACTGCACCACTGCAACTGGTACTTGGTACAGTACGGTTGGCCAATAACAGATAATGTGATGGTCCGCACTGAGAGACGGTAGATGCGGTCACTGATAGTGAGGGATCGTGTGACACACTTGTGCAATATGCACCGCACTCTGCCACACTGCACTACTGCAACTGGTACTTGGTACAGTACGGTTGGCCAATAACAGATAATGTGGTGGTCCGCACTGAGAGACGGTAGATGCGGTCACTGATAGTGAAGGATCGTGTGACAAACTTGTGCAATACAGTATATGTACCGCACTCTGCCACACTGCACCACTGCAACTGGTACTTGGTACAGTACAGTTGGCTAATAACAGATAATGTGGTGGACCGCACTGAGAGACGGTAGATGCGGTCACTGATAGTGAAGGATCGTGTGACAAACTTGTGCAATACAGTATATGTACCGCACTCTGCCACACTGCACCACTGCAACTGGTACTTGGTACAGTACAGTTGGCTAATAACAGATAATGTGGTGGTCCGCACTGAGAGACGGTAGATGCGGTCACTGATAGTGAAGGATCGTGTGACAAACTTGTGCAATACAGTATATGCACCGCACTCTGCCACACTGCACTACTGCAACTGGTACTTGGTACAGTACGGTTGGCCAATAACAGATAATGTGGTGGTCCGCACTGAGAGACGGTAGATGCGGTCACTGATAGTGAAGGATCGTGTGACAAACTTGTGCAATACAGTATATGTACCGCACTCTGCCATACTGCACCACTGCACTTGGTACTTGGTACAGTACAGTTGGCTAATAACAGATAATGTGGTGGACCGCACTGAGAGACGGTAGATGCGGTCACTGATAGTAAGGGATCGTGTGACACACTTGTGCAATATGTACCGCACTCTGCCACACTGCACCACTGCACTTGGTACTTGGTACAGTACAGTTGGCCAATAACAGATAATGTGGTGGACCGCACTGAGAGACTGTAGATGCGGTCACTGATAGTGAAGGATCGTGTGACAAACTTGTGCAATACAGTATATGTACCGCACTCTGCCATACTGCACCACTGCACTTGGTACTTGGTACAGTACAGTTGGCTAATAACAGATAATGTGGTGGACCGCACTGAGAGACGGTAGATGCGGTCACTGATAGTGAGGGATCGTGTGACACACTTGTGCAATACAGTATATGTACCGCACTCTGCCATACTGCACCACTGCACTTGGTACTTGGTACAGTACAGTTGGCTAATAACAGATAATGTGGTGGACCGCACTGAGAGACTGTAGATGCGGTCACTGATAGTGAAGGATCGTGTGACAAACTTGTGCAATACAGTATATGTACCGCACTCTGCCATACTGCACCACTGCACTTGGTACTTGGTACAGTACAGTTGGCTAATAACAGATAATGTGGTGGACCGCACTGAGAGACGGTAGATGCGGTCACTGATAGTGAGGGATCGTGTGACACACTTGTGCAATACAGTATATGTACCGCACTCTGCCATACTGCACCACTGCACTTGGTACTTGGTACAGTACAGTTGGCTAATAACAGATAATGTGGTGGACCGCACTGAGAGACTGTAGATGCGGTCACTGATAGTGAAGGATCGTGTGACAAACTTGTGCAATACAGTATATGTACCGCACTCTGCCATACTGCACCACTGCACTTGGTACTTGGTACAGTACAGTTGGCTAATAACAGATAATGTGGTGGACCGCACTGAGAGACGGTAGATGCGGTCACTGATAGTGAAGGATCGTGTGACAAACTTGTGCAATACAGTATATGTACCGCACTCTGCCACACTGCACCACTGCACTTGGTACTTGGTACAGTACAGTTGGCCAATAACAGATAATGTGGTGGACCGCACTGAGAGACGGTAGATGCGGTCACTGATAGTGAGGGATCGTGTGACACACTTGTGCAATATGTACCGCACTCTGCCACACTGCACTACTAACTGTGCAAATACGGTTTGACAATAACAGGCTGTATTGTAGACCCATCAGGCCTCAATGAGAGACGGTAGATGCTGTTTCAATATATCTACAATCATATTGGTAAAATGTTTACTACAATTGGCAAGAAGCCTTGAAATAAAGGTTTAAATTGATGACAAAATTGAATCTGTGATTCTTAAAAATACAAAACAAATCTATGTTTCGTTTTGCAAGACTACATTTATGACGGTATCAAAATAATCCCTTTAAGGCATTCATGCCTCCTCCTCCTAACAAACTCTAATGAGATGGTGTAATAGAAATAGAAAATTAAATGAAAGTAGCATTATAAAATATATAATTTCCGTCCGTTTAAAATCGTTGATTTTTTTTATACAAATAAAAACATCCAATATTTACCAGGTTTATGGTGAAATATAAATAGTGGTTTGATTGCTCAGTAAAATTTACAAAGCGACTCCATCTCTCTTTTAATAATTTGAAGCTGAGCACCCCATTAAAAAGTGGCTTTGGAACTTATAAAAAATAAATGTCATCAATAAAATGAGTGTTTCAATTAATGAAAAGAAAACTTGAAACCGCTCTTTAAAGGAGTAAAATAGCTTTTTTAATACTTGGGTGATTAACCTCTGACATGTAACCACTGGAAGCTGGAATCGTTGATATATTAATATTGTATTGGGAACTTAATTATGATATTTTGTGCGGGTAAGAACTAAACTAAAACTGCCATGACATTGGAGTACGATTATTAGAAAACCCAACAAAACAGACCGGAAAGACATGTACGATCATATACTGTATTCAAATGGCTTACTTCGCATGAATAAAACGAATTACAGTAATGTACGTCAAAATTGAGTAGCCATATACATTTTAGGTAAACTGTGAAACATATGAAGAGGAAAGAAACTATTTCAAGTCAAGTAGTACTTCGAAGTATTTTTATCTCAACGTCTTTCTTGAAGTCAGTAAACGGTTTAAGTAAACTGTAGGTTTGGGCTGTGATCGGACACTTGGTCTAGCCACATTATCATAACTGGTATCGCGTTGGTGGTTGGTCCACGCTACTCTAGGCCGTAGCTCAGGTATCTCATAGGATATTAAGTTTACCATGTAACAATGCATACATTCCAAATTAGGCTAGTAAGCACAAGTTTTAATTTGATGATAAAGTTTACATTTATAGAAACTCGTAAGGTTACTCGTGAAGTTCTCTTGAAATATTCCTTGATTCCGCTGATAGTTCTTGATAATTAGTTGCATTTCCAGGTTATCGTATTAAAATTTATTTTATCCATGTTTACGAGAAGATGAAAAACTAATCGACTGATATCCAGTGTACAAATTTCATCCTGTTCAACGGTGGATTTTCCATAAAAAATGTGTACTCACGAAACAGATGGTCGTATAAGTTCCTTGTGTAATCTTTATGGATACTTACCTGTAACAAAAACAAACTGTATCAGAATAAAGACTACCTGGATAACAAAGTGACATTGACTATAAGGCCTACACCTGTACAGTCAATGATAGTGACCACCCACGACATCGGCATCGGCATCGTTCGCACTTGTGTACAGTCACATGCACAGGTGGTCTATAGTGCGGTGACCTGTGTGTACCAAGGTCACGACGTGGCTGCGCGTGCAAGTGTCAGTTCTACACGTGTGACACTGCTGCACGCTGAACGCTGAACGCTGAACTGCGATTGCAAACTGAAAGCTACTACACTAATTAAAGGATTATTGCGGGCATTTACCATCACAATTGGCAAGTTTTGACGACATGTCGGGAGGAATCTGGAACGACGTCCTAGGAGAGACAAACATGATACAATTTGTACACAAATCCAGCCTAAACTGGACAATCATAAATGAGAACCCTCTCCGAGACTGTTTGGTAGTTAAATAAAACATTATTTTTCTGAGTAGATAACAAATCTGAAGGCCGCTGGTCCAAATCCTAGCGTGCTCGTTTCCGAATCCAGATGTCATTTATTGTCACTGAGCTATCAATTAATGTTGCTATCTAACGAGACCCCGGTTTTGGCCATTCCATCTGAAAAACGTAAAAAATGCCAATGGCAGAACCAAAATCACCCTGAAGGGAAACAATCACAAGCTTCACAAGTACAAATAGAAGATATGCGAACACAATGAACATGTCTGCACACGATGCAAGATATTAAAATGACTCGAAACATGTAAATATGTTTTTACTACTTAATCGTATTGAATAATATCAGCAATAAGCTATTCCATTTAATAAAATGTAATTGCCAACGCAAAAATGAACTTCAAAGAAAAACAAATGTACCACATATTCTGTCAAACAAATCCGGCAGATCTCCAGTAACATCAGTGAAATCATCAGAATGAAGACGATTATTATATTAACTCTTTACACAGAGTAAATCACCGTCGATGACAACAGCAATTACCCAGCCTGTTTGTTGTTTGTTCAGCAGCAGCAAATTATTAGCAACAGCTGCGATTAGAGATAAACGGTGCAACAATGTTTTCTGAATGTTTTAAGCTGTATACTAGTAAAAGGCTAATTATTATTCTAAGTTAGATTGTGTTAAGAGACAGGTCCATATTGTATTCTGTCGTGTTCCAGGGTATGTTATCTCTCCCGACAACTACTTTATACTGTGCAATTTTTGTAGCTCATTTCAATCGTATTAATTTGTGTAGCTCATTCTTTTTTTAGCTTTTAGAATGTGAAGCATAACTTGTGTTTTGGGGATCCAATTTCGGTCGCTAACAAGTTGGTTTAGTTTATTACAATATTATGATGTACAAATTAATTGTCTTTCTACGAACCTGAACCTAGAACACTTTACATCCATTAAAACTAGGTGTGAACTATTGCTCATCAACTATCGAAAGGAGAATAATATGGTAATCATTGGTCAAAACGTAAAGCTAACGATGCGGAGATTTGAGAAATATGGCGGCAATCTCGTATAATCGTCTGATTTATTTAGACTTGTGGGGCAGTCGGGTGCTTTCACTTCCTAAATAGGAAGTGTGCGCCCACTAGTACATACCCCCCCCCCCTCCGAGCTATAGCCATGTAAACCTGTGGGAAGATTACAGGGTCTCTGAGTCAGTCATGTCCAGCGCCGTCGTCATATGTTGGAAATTACTGAGGTTTAATGAGTAAAGTGTGTAATTAACTTTAGAAACAAAAGGCTGAACGGCTCGTGGTATTCAGGACCTATTCATTGCATTAAAAGTGTACTTGTTCTATGTCCTTGATCAGAAGCACAGATACTATTGAGCGATACAAAAGCTATCCTGAGCTAAAGGAAGAGTTATCTCGAATTTTGTTGCGTTTTAGCCCGCACGGTCAAGTTCTTCAGGAGATTGTCAAGATTCAACATATACCGTAGTAATATACTAATGACATAATAATGATGATTTTCTAATAGTTTATCAATATTAGGCCTACAGTCGTAATCACTTAACTTTTTTTATTCATGTTGAACCTTCCGGAATTGGTAATTAATTATAACAGGTTACGTACCTTGACGTCTACAATTCCTCAGTCGAACTTCCGTTGACTAGTTTATATTGCATTCATCGAATGTCGTCTTGTGCCGAATACATAGCACGGTGACGTGTGCCAGGTGGCCAACTATGTTAATAAATTGTCCACCATGTTATGTATGTGTGTTTCATGTATTTAACAAAATTGACGACATTCGATGAATGAAATGTATCGTTCCGTTTTGAAAATGATTACTTAGTAGTCGAAACAAGTCAACGAAAGTTCGACTGAGGAATTGTAGACGTCAAGGTACGTAACCTGTTATAATTAACTTTTCTGTTTACCAAAAGAGTGATTATGCTGACGCAATTTTTTAACATACGAAATAAAGCACCCAAAAGCTGAACCAAAACAGAAGAGGGTGTTGTTATTGAAAGTGCAATCTTGTTTCAGATATCGAAGTCCTAAATCGATGTTTCCCTCTCAATAAAGCGCGGCTGGTGTGTGCGAGTTTACGAGCGTCTGAGGGGATGGGGCGGCTCAAGTAAAGGGCAACTCCTTGTTGTACACACCCCATCTATGTCAAATAAATATTTTATAACTTCAAACTCGGTGAAAATAAGGGAAAACTTGATTAAGTTCCCTAAAATGTCAACATACCTGGAGCGTATTGATAATTATCAGACTCACTAAATAAAATATTCTCTTATCCATGAAATTGGACTCTTAGAAACTGTAGTAAGAATTTTCTAGGGTTAAAATTTCAGCCAAATGGGTACAAATTATTATCAGCTAATTTCCCCGTCTTTAAACTTCAATGTACGTTTCATCGACATTTAACCTGCTTAACCTGCAGGTTAGCACTAATAATAGATAAATGCAAGCATTATTGTTTATTTGATTTAAACTACGATAAAGCTTTATGAAAAAACACTCTTCTGACAGTACAAGCACTGTATGTTTAACCATTTAGCCTTTTATTAGTCAAAACAACAATATAGCACCGCAAAGGATTACCGTCATATAAATATGTGGTACTGTATAGCAAGTACAATATAGCTACTCATCGATTGAGATTCATGAAGAGCCATTTATAAAGCGTCTATACACATCATTGCATATTCCAGAATAATATATCTTAATAAATTCTCATGGTATGAATAAAACAGGTTGAAGATATTGTGGTTGGATTGGAGTGAGACGCAATGAATGGGAATGACAGAGTGCTTGGATTAGAGTTGACGCCCTTCAGCATGCAACCTGCCAATCTGCAATCCACCATCCCCTGCTGACTCTGTCTGATGGACATTATCTACATCGTTTTAGATTATATTACGCAAGTTAATTTCCCCATTGCTCACATAACATTCATTCAATCAAATGTTATGATTTTTTTCAAAACAAGTAGGCCAATTATAAAACTTCATAAATATGGTCAAGTATTAACGAACGCCTAGTCATACAGGTTGTATCCCGCACCGGCTTAATATTTTCTAAACGACAACAGATAAATCAATACGATTTGGTACATCAACACCACATCTAAAAATCTACTTTTTTAAGGAACTTTCAATTTTCTGTTATATCATGGGGACGTCCCGCAAGGAGTTAGAAGGACATCTTAAATAGAAGCGTAGGTTGATTTCCTTCCGACTCCTTGCGGGACGTCCCAATGATATGACAGAAAATTGATAGTTGTTGATTAGAAAATATTAAGCCGGTGCGGGACTTTATATACACCCTGTATACACATCTTAAGTGATCTGATCACGTTAAAAATATATCTACGTTATTCACGTCAACGAAATGTTAGAACTTATCATTTAGTAATAAAAACAGTTAGCCTATGTTAACTGTATCTTGAACATGCTTTTATGCTTCATTCGTAAAAGCTCCAATATATTTATTCAATGCAATTGAACATAACACAACTAGATGGCGTTGACATCAAACAACAGCTGGTATTATAATAAGTCACAGTATTGAAAATAAGGGGCTGCAAAATAATATATTTCATCACTAGAGCGTAAAGTGACTCTTTTCGGCCTGAGCTCAAGTTTCACAAAGATGAGCAAGGGTTGAAAAGTACTTTTTGCCCATGGGATGGCCTATATTATTCGTAATATTACACCTATAATCAAGCAATTTAAGTAAGAAAACTATAATCATTTTCATGTAAAGATAACCTCTTCCAAATGGTTTTCAATTCCGCTAATGCAAACAAGCAGCTGTTTAGTAAGTGATTCGATCATTTTGTCTATCATGACTGTGTTCGTGTACATTATACTACCGATATATTAAAACTATTGACATCAATGCAACAATAACCTACAAACGACTAAAACAATCAATACACACTTTCGAGACATGTGATTGCTTACAATCGAAGTTTACAACCGAGTTGATAACAGCTGACCTTTACTCCCCAGGGACTAAAAATGCTTTTTACTCCCTAGGTAAAAAACAATCTGCTTTAGACCCGCAACACATGTATTACAAAATTGCTGTTTTTTCTGCAGTTTGCCGAAAATATAATTGTCTACCAATTTACATCTCGAAACATTCAGCAGAGTACTAGGGTAGGGGAGATCCAATTGTATTGTATGAGCAGCATATTCTACACGAGCGACAAAGATTAAGTGGCAATAAACTCTCCCCAATCCAAATTTTGGATACGTCCCTTACACCTCCACCTGACATTCAGATATGATGGATGGTGTTGTTTGGACGGATTGTCATTCATAGTCTCAAATACTCATTTTCAAGACAGCTTTTATAATTTGTACGTTAATTATTTTCCAAGAAGTTCTTGGGTCATATTCCTAAACATTTCATTACGTACACACGATGAAAACTGTGCGATAAAAGTGCAAGTTTTATTAAGAGTTTCCTTTTACCAATTACAATGTTTCATCACTGATTTGATCAAAGTGTAGCGGCTGAATTTCATAAAATAATTTATTTCAATAGTGGAAAATGTAATGGTCCATTTCTGATCATAGGTTAAAAGTATTGTCCATTACTTATAATCATATCTATCAACAGTGTCGTTAAAGGTCACAAACATATTTTGTAATTTTTTTATGTTATTATGATTAAATATAAACATACAAATATGTACTAAAACTAAATTACTAACATATTTAAACTCTTAAAAAAATATTTGGTTAAAAAACAACAACGAAACAAAATGGTGCTGATTATAATTTAGAAGGAGTGGCATAACCTATTTTATACATAAAAACTTAAGGATATTCAAGCGTGAAGACGTAAAAGCCCACATCCTTCTTCTAACAATTGCAATTTTTGTATTCATTTAAGTAGGAAGACCTCATGGATCTGGCTGAAGATGAGGAGATGTACAAGTGTTAAATGCGGCGAGACATTGTAGGGGTAGTTATCATCCCGGTGTGAGGTTAAATGGCACGAGAGAGTTGAGAGTTGTGAGTTGGGCGAGCACTGCAGCGGCAAAGCAGCTCTGTTATGTTACACCCACTGTGTACACATACTTCCTCAGACAACTATTGTCTAACTTTGCCACATTATCCTTGACTGAGCTATCACAGAGTCTTACTTTGTGAGTAAGTTGTGTTGTGAGTTGGGCGAGCACTGCAGCGGCAAAGCAGCTCTGTTATGTTACACACACTGTGTCACACATACTTCCTCAGACAACTATTGTCTAACTTTGCCACATTATCCTTGATTAAGTTATCGCAGAGTCTTATTTGGTGAGTAAGCTCCTCCAAGTGGAGTAGTAAGTTAGAAGACCACCTTTGTAATCAATTTAATTTGGCAAATTAATTGCACAAACAAAATACTATTTTTCTTGAACGTTGGAAAAGAAAGGTTTACAAATACATACAAATTTTTCCAATGGAGTAGTCTTTGGCGAATTAAGTTTGTTAGTAATATCACATTTTAATGTTTTGAATGGAATGGATACTAAAACCACGGATAAAAACACATTTAACTATAATCTGTAATACTGTGAAGAGGACATTCCATGCTTGTGTGTCAGCAAGTTTAAAAATAAAACTTCACCGAAAGTTTGTCGTGTTGGAAATTATAATTTGCTATCATATAAATCAACTTGTCAATCATGTCAATGTGAAAAGACATTAAAAATAATAAACAAGTATCTTTGATATCCCCATCATGTATCCCAGAATGAAGAGAGTAAACTCAATAGTTGCTTACTCGTTGAGAGCTAATTTAAAAGTAAGATCTCTTTGATTAAACAAAATGACTACATCTTTTCGATCTTGATGAGATCTCGACTCCAGAATCAAAAGTTAATGGAATGGAGGGTTAATACCATAAGAAGGGTTTGAATGCATTGAACATATTGCAGAATGCTTACCCTGCACTAAATGTACGGTAAATAGAATCCCCTACCTAGTCCTTATGAATCAAATGATTCTTATATACCTTTGTTGTGATTTAACTTTTCCCTAATGGGTCATATGTGTGAATGTGTGCTCAGAAATGTGTGAATTTTGATGTTCCGTAAGACCAGCACTGTAACATTAGTGTGTATAAAAACTACGTAGCTATGTTAAATGCCACTCGCAACACTTTGTTTCATGCCTGTATTGTTACGCAATTTATCGCAGCGTCATTGTCATTCATCAGCAACAATGAGGTTGTAAGGTAATTTGCGTAATATCAGCTGAGAAGTTATGTAACAAGATAACCAGTTAATTAAAATACAATAACACGTAATTAGTTGCCTCTTTAGCAGTAACAGTAGTGTGTGGGCGCTACAAGGCCCCACTTGTTTGTTATTTAGAGATACAGTATCTTCATTATAAAATAACAGTAGTAGTCTATCCTTGCATAGTTTCGAGTACGTCTGATCAGACATTCTTTACAAGGAACGGCTATTTCTTAACATTTATGTAAAAACTGTGCATATTAAATGGGTAGAGTATGAATAGGCTATGAAACCGTCATGGGCGGTTAACTGTATGAGCCAATCCTAATAGTAAAATACCACTTGATGAAATAGAGGTTCGCTTAGCAAGAAACCGGCGCGATATGCCTAGCCTACGTGTGGCATTTGAAAAGGCCAGGGCTCGATGATTGTGCTCTAGTATTAGGTTACACAGCACTATGCTAAACACCGCACCCATTTGTAAATGCAGTTTCTTCATAGTGAAAAAGATTATGGTAACATTACATGGATATCATACTCTAAACACAATAAAAAAGTAAAAAGTATTTCAGTAAAAAGTCAATAAAGAAGTAAACCCATTTAGGAAATAGTACACAAATTAAATCCCGATAGCCAAAGCTTTGCTAAATCCCAACAAAATAAATGTTTATTATATATAAAATGTTTGAATGAAACCCGAATCATCGTACACTACTATTATACAGTGTGAAAAACTTGTTAATGGAAGTCGCTGCGTAATTAAGGTGTCGATTACTTAATTGATGGTGGACACCTGGGCCAAGTGGCGGGGTTTTCAAGTTCCTCATCTTTAAATAGACGAGTCAGCAGCAGCGGAGGCGGAGATTTATGCAAATCCGCGGATAAAAAACAGCAGGTGTGAGAGTGTGTAAGTGGGCCGATGACTAACTTAACCAACGGCGGCGGCGGCGCTGTGACGAGTGTAAACTCTCTAGTGGAATATGTTTATCTGAAGAAGTTCCTCCTCTTGAAGATAAAGCCAAGCCGAATAAAGTCAATTTTATGCTAAGGTGAGTTTGTTAAATTCTGGCCGTCTTTAAAACATCCATAATCTGATTTATGCTACCTGTTACTGTTATTTAATTGTTGCAATCTGGCCTACTTTGTTGGCAGTTTCAGATTAGACTGGTCCATTCTCAAGACATACAGAGGACTGAGTTCGTCATCCGTCATGTCATTGAATACAGAGGGTTTGACCACTTAGCCTCCTGTTCGGAGACGTTAACAGACAGCATCGTGCTTCGGTAATTCATGTACTGTACTCGGAATGTGTTGATTTTATAGTTACTCGTATATTTTTTTCCGGAAAATCAGCTATAGAATGGTGCAATAAGTATTCGTAAGTTTCAATAAAACATAAAACACAAAGCATTAAACACTAATAGAAATTCTTATAATACTCATGGAAGTAAAAAAATGCATATTTATCAACTGGAGCAGTCAAAAAAAAGTTTTAACACATTGACTTACCGTACACAAAAAAGGAATGAGTAAACATATTCACATGCTCCTCATATTAAGTTAGCCTATACCTAGTAGATTTTCCGCCCAAGTACATGGGTGATTAGAGAAGATTTCATTCCGTACAGCCGACTTCTCTGTGCGTTCCTAAGTTTGCTTTTACTTAACCTCGTGACTTCTGAAGGCCTAAGTGACCTAATGTGGGCGTCAATTAACTTAGTCTTGCCTTGCCGTCAATCAACCTAGCAGACGTTTAGGTTTGTTTAAAGATAAACGTCAGATAAGTGTATTACTATAATCGACAGTAGAAATCGTAAATTATGTAGCTGCTATTTTAAGAATTAAGAAACCAACTAGTTGTTTTATACCGCAGAAGACTATTTTGTTCATTGCTATATACAGAGTGGACTTTAACCTTGTACTATTAACAGTACTTGACATTCCATCACGATGTTACAAAAGTCACAAGTTTTAACCAAATTGAGTTCAATTTAGCAACTGACAAATGTGTTTTCAGGTAAATTACTGATTTATGTCGAATAGGTATCCAGTATCCAAAAGTCTATGATGTAAAATTTAACTACCTGTAGTTAACAGTACATAAAAGATTCAATTATTTTTGTGTTTTGAATTAAAATATTCTTAAAAACGTTCCGAAATTAAGGTTGGAACTGAGTTTAATGATCCCAGTTAATTACAGTGAGGGGACATTGTATCAATACTAAGCAAATATGAGATAAAAGCTAAATCTCTACAGGGGTGCGGATGAAACCTGAATTATGTATAAAAATGTCCAAAAATCTCAGTAAAGAACAAGTCTCTTACCCCTATAGCCCAGGTGTCCGGCCGAGATGTCTCGTGAACACACACGGCAGTTATGGCTGGACTAGTGATGAGTGACGAGTGTGGGCAGAACGACCGACACAGACTGCGACACACGGGACATCTGTCGCTCATACACACACACCACTTGTGATAATCCACGCTAGTGTTGTCCCGCTAAAAAACTGCAACGGACAATAGGCGATAAGTGCGATGGGATCGCGTTAATTGTTGTGTATTTTGAGCCCCAATCTGCGCAATAGATATCCCCCAGGCCACCTGTGTGCCTTGCCTCCCCTCGTCCATGGGCTAAACAGCTGAGCTGAATAACCAATCTGAGGGTTTATCGCTGTAACATGTGTGCTGTTCTCGTCGATCTGTAGATGGATGCTTTGGATATTGAATCATTTATAACGCATAACCTTTGCATTATCGTCTGCAGGATGTCGTGAATATGCAGCGCGAACGAGATAAGAAAACTAAAGGACATTATACCGTGATTACTTTTTAAATTTTGAGTTCTTTTCGTATGCAAATTAGGAGAGCGTGGATAATAATTGTCAATTTGTGTGTCATTGGATGTGATGAAAATTATGAATTTACAAACTGCAAAAAAATCAAAGGACTCTTAAGAGAAAGAGCGAGGGTCCGATCTAATAAAATGCGAGTGAGGAGCGAATGAGGGCGATTTCAATATGGAGGGATAACAGTGGGCTCTTCATCACCTTGCATTGTACTCAAAGAGGATGAACGAAATAACTCACTTGACTGCTTGAAAACTACTAAGTTAACGAATATCGACGATTTGGACGAGTTCTACATTTATACACGTCGCACTTTTAGATTTGTAGAGTTGATGATCTGTTTGAAATTTAAATTTATTTGGGAAATAAAGTCATTAATATCCAGTGTCACTCGACAGACGAAGTCCTACAACTGTCGTCATAGACAGCTGTACCAGAGTACCACTGATGATCATATGTCAAGTTGAGATAGGACAGGGAACAGACCCTGCAGGTTTCTGTGTTGTACTTATTGTGATTCTAGTGAAATTGGTAGAGAGACGTGTAAGCTAACTGTTATCGACCTTATAAACAAGACACAACTGACTATGACGCAAAAGGTGATGGAACAATACTACTTTTAAGGATACTTTAAGAAATCAAACTTCTTAAATAACATGTAAAATGATAGAATTACAAGTCAGGACAATACAACGATCATCAGTAACAATTTAATAACCCTAATGTTGGTGTTTAAGATCAAATTGGGTTCTCAAAGAAGATGGATCTCGTCAACCACCAGAACTACTACAAGATTAACTACGACGACGGGGGCGGACGGGGGGCGACACTACACAGCAAACCTACATCCTCCGAGGAGACACTGGGTGCAACTTACATTTGAGGAGTTTTGCTTTTCTGCTTCTGACATCTACAAACAGTAGTCATAGAGGCACTGTCCACGATGTCCGCGATACTGTGAGAACTGGTTGAGTGGTTTTATGGTAATCTGCCATTTCAAGAGTTCAATTAGCGAATCGATAACGAATTCGTAACATCTGTGTCTAGCTGTAATTGTCAAAGGTCTTATATTTACAGTAGAAAAATTCAGTTTGGTTCAAAAATTCACTGTCCAATTGTTTCAATTCGGTTGAAAATAATAAAACCTAAACTTAATGCTTAGGAAATTGGAATAGCTCATAGTTTAAGAGTTGTATTTTTAGCCGACAGTGGCGAAGTTTTAGAGATGCTCCAAACTTTTTTCTTACTTTGTCTGTATATTGTATCCGCGTATTGTATCATATTCTGATTATATAAGTTTTGTTTACAATACAGTGAAACTCTAATTAATTTTTTTATATACAACTGACTCACCAATAGTTGGCTATTTTAATAAACAAATCAAATAGTAAGGGTTTAATCATGTTTGTTTTTCAGCTCTGTTGATAATCCACAGTCGCAAACACAACACTCTTGTGGGTTGACAACAGTAGTGACAACGCAATGACTGTGTTATCATTACATTGCACATCATAGTGCTAGTTACTGATAGGCTAACAGCAGTGCTCTAGTGGCAATTGGCTCAAAATAACCTTTCTGAGTATAGGATCTAGAAACTGTAAACATCTTGAGGTATGGAATGACCATTGACGATGGATGGTATTTTTGTGGATTTTATAGCTAGACCATTTTAGGAAAGTCTCCAAAATACATCTACTTGACCCAATGCAGTTTATTCATTTTACGGTATGGGTTAAAGTCTTAACATGAAGCTCCAATAATAAAGCCAAGTTATAGTTTTTATAAAACTTCATTTGCATCCAATGTATTCATGCCATAATAATACATTAAATTTTTATCTTGACATTCACACATCACATGGTGTACTAAATCTAACCCTAAATTGAAAACTTAGTGCAATAATTTTCAACAAAACATTATTCGATGTGAACACATTATTGACTTATCATGGAAACAACATAAAGCTTACAATAAATCTGATTTTCAAGCTTTCACAAACATAGTATCGTAAAATTGGTTAACTTACACAAACAAAGCAAGATATATCATTGCTGTATAATCTGGTGAGGAACCGGAGCACTTAATTAACCCGAATGAAGGAAGAGTGACAGAATGAAGGCAGTTAATTGCGAAACTGGGCCTAAAGTGGCAGAAACAAGAGAGTTCTCACCGACCAGAGAGACAGCGTCTCTACGAGGCGCACAATGACTGGACAGTGGATACTTACCTGCAACAGAGAAACATCATTAGTGAGGTGATTATAGCACATCAGACAGGAAAACACATATACTGTATAAACATCTGTAATCTGTCACCTAAGAAAATGCAAAATACTGACAGCTGCTGATGTTTTCTGCATTCTATTAATCATAGAAGGAGTAATAACAATAATGATGAACCGGAACCCATGAACATCTATATATTAATTTGAAACTGCTTTTCTTTGTCACAGCTATTTTGAGAGAACGGCTGGGCGTAGAAACTCGGTAGAGGTGTCTAAAGAAAGGTCTTGGTCTGTAGATGAGCCATCAAAAGAGAAGCATGGTGAATTCCCTTGGGGCTCTGCCCCCGTGGCCTTTAAATTCCCATCCCATGTTATTCTTATGGAGGAAAACAGGGTTTTTGTCACAGCTAATTTGAGAGAACGGCTGGGTGTAGAAACTTGGTAGGGATCTCTAAAGAAAGGTCTTGGTCTGTAGATGAGCCATCAAAAGAGGAAAGAGGTAAATTTCCTTGGGGCTCTGCCCTAGAGGCCTTTAAAGTTCACTCTGCAATTTTGTTTACATTTCGACCATATGGATAATTTTACACTACTTTTAATGAACCAGCTGTTAATATTAAAATTGTATTCAAAGGTCTACTGAAACTGTCAAAATTAAATGTTTACATTATTATTTATGATTTTAAATGGATTCTCCACTGTATGGCAAGT
Organism: Macrosteles quadrilineatus; assembly: GCF_028750875.1. Lineage (NCBI taxonomy): Eukaryota > Metazoa > Arthropoda > Insecta > Hemiptera > Cicadellidae > Macrosteles > Macrosteles quadrilineatus. The sequence continues at coordinate 2,527,935 of NW_026542612.1, forward strand.
TTTTTATAGTTTCAACAAAATTATGAATTTATGATACGTTTTAAATGTTTTGTTCAAAAATCTATGCTTTATTGCTCTGAGAAAATTTTAAATTATGAAATAAGTGTGACATATCAATTTCAAAGGAACATAATATAACTATTCCTTATCGGGTTAGCTTATATATATCGTAAGGTTGGCACTTGCCTTTTTTTCCTACTTTCAATCACCATTAATTTTTAAATTTAAGGAAGAACACCTGAGATTGATTCATTTATTGGTTTAACAGTTTTTGATAATCGGGTTGAAAATTGTGTCATAGATGAGTACGTTGAGGATGAGAGCTGTGTTAAAGTTTTGGAATAGACTAACTACGGAGTCTATGGTTTTGGTAAAGTAGGTGAACTAATGTCAATTCAGGTATTTAAAAAAAATGTGTACACAGTTTTTACTTTGATGTACACATGTAGCTAGGTCGAACAACGCATTTAAACCTCACTACATACAAAACATTCGGAAACACAACAGTGTCATCACATCTCATAGCATTTGCATAATTTGTTACCAAGGCTGGACTAGGTTATGGATTTGGTTCCGCAAATGTTCAAGATTCGTGATAGAATTTCCTACAATTATGGTTCATTCCAATCCACGAAATACATGCACGGCTTTATGTGATCTAGGCCTACATGGCCAAGGCAAAACTACCCCATAAGTTAACGAATTATCAAGTAAGAACAGGATTATTAAATACATGGGTCGATGTGGCAAGAGAAGGAATTAAAATTACTGAGATCGAAGTAAGAATGTTACTGCTTTCTGGAGAATCAGATATTTTTATCAAACAACAAAAATTGATTTAATATGCTGATAGAATTCTGAATTTTTATGACCAAAGATGAAGATTACTTATAAATCCGGATACAATCTGAATGATTTTCCTAAAGCTGATGGAATTAGTGGTTAGTAATAAATATTGACTCTTTCCGTAACATGATAGAGTGAAAGTGGCTTTGGTATGAAACAAACTCATGAACAAACAATTATAAGACTCCTAAAAAACCTTTTGGGAAACCTAAAGCCGATAAAAGGTAGGAAATATTGTGTTTAACGAATTCATCAATCACGTATTTTAGGGAACACAATCGTCATACTTATTATTGCTTATCCTCCCTTCATTTAACTAAGATTTTAATGACTTCACTCTATCCATCGCAGTTAGCTGAATTTACATAAAACCTCAAGATTAACCGTCGATTTCGACGGGGTTCCACTAGTTAACATGAACTATAAACGTTAAAAATTACATCATCAGGATGAAGTGTAATTGTACTTATTGAACTCAGCAGGCCAACGCATACTACACTAATATGCGGAGTTTTGATATGCGAAATTCCATCTTCATTGAGGTCAACTTACCTCCACGACCCTTCCTTACAAATAACCTTTCTTAAAAAACGACCCTTCCCATAAAATAATAACCTAAAAAGCATTGACAAATTTAGTTGGCATAAAAATGTTCACATGGTTAAAGATAACAAAATAGTTAAGCACATTAGTTTCCCTAACCATCATTCATATATCCTTCTGTATAAGGCCAGAAATGCTTCATTGGGAATTTTTCGGGGTATTCATCATCGTCGAGAATTCATCATCTGCATTTGCACACGTTACACCTTTTACTATTAGTTAATTTTCTTGCTAAACGAAAAGGCTTACAAACACTTGTATTAAGGTTACGAATTTAAAATTCTTACATCCATAAAATTAGCAATGTAAATACTAATTGATTTGTATTTATTATATTGTTGTATTTTATATATATTTCATACGTCCATCATCACATTCACATCAGTAAATCTTATCGTAAACGATGGACTATTGGAAAAAATGTAATCTATTCACTAATTTAACTCAACAGCCTGTTATTTCGATGATTCTTATCAGACTAACCACGCCAATTATCTAGCAATTAACCTTCTCCAGATTATACAATTAGGCTGTGCCGCGTGCCCAATACAATTACAGTAGCAAGTCATGTGAAGGGGCACACACCACTGCTACACCTTGTCTGCCTCCTCCACATGTGTACTCTGTATGCAGCATGCAGCCCCGCGCCGCCAGAATCACCCTACAATCGTGGTTCGTTATTCGTTTTGCCTCCCTTCTCGTTGAATAATCCACGCGGAACACGCACAGGGCGCCAACAGCCTACTTAAACGTACCTTCGCACCTGCTCGCTCACGTGCCGGCGTTAGTGGTTCTTGCTGATGTAAAAATGGAAGACATGTGTAAAAACTAAGTTGAGTAATACATGAAAGTACAGCACAATTACATTAAACAAATTTTATAATTATCTTATCAATTTTCGTTGAGGGAGTGGTTGTATAACTCTAGGCCTACTGTAAACTCCTCGCCAAAATATTTATTTTATTTATATTTATTTATTTATAATTTTTAATATAGCAGTGATAATTCTTTAACTTAATTTCCTTAATTATTTGTCGTAAAGCATGTTCTCATACAATATGAGTCGTATTTAGATAACAAAGAGTCGAAATTTTTCGTCGCACAGGAAAACAAATCCCGATAACATTACGAGGATAAAAATCGACTAATTTAAACAAGTCAGCAATAGACGTATAGGATGGGCTGCTTGTAGCAGGTATGATTGTGGAGGCGGTGGACGGCGGTGGACTAGTGGTGTGGCGGTGGCAGGCTATTTATTGTGTCATTGAAGGACCTTTCAATAACAGACGGTGTGGCTGAACAACTTTGCACGACGACCCTCCATTCTAATAGTTTATTATATGGTTATATAATAACGAGAGTTTCAAACAAAGTACACACAGTTTAAGATAATATCGTTACTCATAGGCCTAATCGAAGATATTTTAACAGTTTTATTTTTTTATTAACTACAGGAAGATATTGCTAATGTGTTCTTCGTCGATTTATTACATTTTAAATTGTGGTGAGCTTATATTTGTAAAATAGAAATTACTGTAAGTCTATCTTTAAAATAACATTCCAGATTCATTACGGACTGGTAAAGTTCAAGATACGCGCGGGAACTATTATGAACCCTTTCCCACGACCCACCCTAGATATACAGTATAGTCTATGTGGGGATCAATACTGGTTTGTGATTTTAATGAGCTTTGTAAGTTTGATGGAATTAATATATTTTAAGTGTTTATTAAATTAGAGCCTACATTATTAAATGTGTGTATTAATTGTTTTTTAGCTCAAACTAAGCCAGTGAATCTATTTCCATGCTATTTTTTGTCAGGCAATTATTGGTCAAATTTTAAATTCGTTACAAAGCTATTAGAATCGAAACAAATAGTTTTGATTTAGTTTACTACTAAATAGTCATGTTATTTTAGAGGAAGATAATACTGTTTGTTTCACGGCTTAAAAATGACGACGCCGAAGGATAAATTCGTAAAGACAACAATTCAGAAACTGCTCAATCAAGCAAATAGCGACACAACCCACGTCGGGCAAATTGCCCGATTGTACCTCGTTAGTAAACAGAGCTGGCCATCTCAATGTTAGAATATTGTATACTTTCTTACTTTATACAGTGTATTTGTAAAATTGGTTGCGAATATAATTAAACTAATAAACTGTTTGAAGGAATTTAATATAATTTTCTTGTGAACAGTTTTTCCATGAAAAAGTCACCAAATGCGCCAGACTAAACGGAATCCTTTTGTAGGACTATTAAAATGGCCATTAGTTATTGAAGCCTTGGTCGTGGTGTGTTTTAAGCCTATGTATCTTTGTAGTGGAGGCATAGCGGAATACATATAATAATGCAATAGTATACATAAACATTGAGTCACTGCAGAATATTCCAAAACAAGAATACATGTAAGACAAAACAGTATGAACCTATGTTCTGAAAAGCGATTGTTGCTGTTCACGAAAAATACGATTTCCCTAGCATTTGCAGTTGTACATTTCAATTACAAAAGCGTACTTGACTGGACAGTTTCAGCAAAATGCTGAAAAACCAAAGTTCATAACAGTGAAAACAGTATACATCGATACTATTAAATTAATCTTTTATAACTATTATAGTAGAATTATAAACTGTTTTATCGTATCAAACATATGCCCATTAATATTTAATGTAAAAATTGAATATGAAAGAAATTATATAATTGTATTGTATGTATGAACCGATACGACTATTTCGGAAAAAATGTGTAGTAAATTCCAACAATTATTATTACCTATTGGATTGTATTGTATAATTTATTTATGAGGTTACCAAGTTTTAAAACATATTTGAAAGCTCCGTAGCTACCAGAGGTTTAAAATATTTAAATGCCAGCACTAAACAAGTTGTGTTCCCAGGATGGCACCTATAGGGGATGTTGTCGATGAAGATGGATATGGAGAGCACTAGACTTGACGGTCATATTGTGGTATAAGTGGTCACTTCCCTAGCGCGAGCCATGATCATCTTACACTTCCGGTAACACGACTCTAGTAATGTACAGGGTCTTCCGATATTACTTCCGGTCCTCTGCTCTCGCACCACCCTACCCGTGTAGAGTTGCGTCGAGGAGTCAATTCTCGCCCTGGGGAACTGATAGTTTGTAAACAATGCGATAACTATCCTCACACAGAAGTTTCGGCATGCTAACTGCTAAATACCTTACACTAACTAACAGTCCAGAAGTTAGGCTTTATTGACAGTGCACTGAGGATATTTTGAAGTCTAGTTTCGGTCAAACGGATCTTAACGATTTTAGAAATATTTTAGTAGAAGGTAATGTTTTACGTAAATTTAGCTTTAAGCTTTAGCTTTAGCTTTAATATACCACTATTACGTCGCAAAAAAACACGAGTGCATGAGCGAATGAGCTGTAAGAATATATTTACGCGCGCTCGTCTTAAACAACGGTGTAAAGACATACATTAGTCAAAATCAAACTGGAAAAAACGAATAATAGTTGGCGAAATCCACGTTCCATGGATCATTACACTATGTTTTGCGAATTCGAAATTCCAATGTAGAGTATTTGAAATCAATGTTCTTGTTCGTAGTTGCTTTTCAAACATAAACCATGATTACTCAAGCTAAACATGTGTGTTAAAACATTTACTTGACCAAACCTCCTGAAACTCCACATCTTTTAGCAAATGGAAAATCCCCAGCAGACTGTTGGCAAGACCTTAACAAAATGTAAAAATATCCCACCTCTGATATGACAATCCTTTTAGCCCTAATCCGGGGTCTACAAAGGGGCTCGTGCGTGCGGCTTGGTGGCAGAGGAGGCTTAACTGGTATGGGTGTGAGTGAGAGTGTCCTATACACTACACAATAGCTATAGGACACTCGGCAAGTGCTGTGACTTCTGTAAACTATATAGGTAATGATGTTGTTAAGCTTCTGATAGTATTTAGAGTTGAGGTAACAGATTTACAGATAAAATACCTTAGTAAGTAAATAACTATTTCATCACTCCTCACCGAAAGTAACTATTTTCGATAACAGCTGACATCAATGAAAGTAGCCGTTTCCCAAGCTCTAATTTAGGGCGAGGGAAAATCGATCAGCTGATTTTCCCTCGCTCTAAATTTACTTTCCCTCGCTCTCAATTAGTTTTCCATTTATTCACTACGCGCGCTAGTGTTTTGTTAAGGTTTAACTTAATGATTTAAATCAGCTGTATGTATTGTTCAAAATCGTTTTATTCTTTTATTTTGATGTTTGAAGTATTGAAAAATGTACAAACGTTTCCTTTAGGATATTTTATTTTATTTTTATGTTTTAAAAATTAAACAAAAATGAACAAAGGTTTACTTTTAGAAGATTTTATTTTATTTTTATGTTTAAACAAATTGTTTGATAGATAATTATTGTAATATTACTGAGGTCTGCTATTCTGTGTTTGTGTATTTTTGCGTCGTGATGAAAAGTATCGTTCATAACTCGTACCGAAAGTTATTATCCGGTACTTGCTCCATTATTCCCGTCCTCGGCTTCGCCTCGTACGTGAAAATAGCTCTCACGTACTCGGCTTCGCCTCGCACGTGAAATTGGGATTCCCTGTGTTCGGCTTCGCCTCACACAAAAACTTGAGCGTGCGCCGGAAAATGCCACTTTCGGTCCTAGTAATGAAATATACTATTTTTTTATAGCAGTATATCCGTAGGTTGTTTACCTACTAAACCACCTGTTCGTGGAAAAGAAATTAAATAACGTCAAAAACACAGAAATTGTGTAGTAGCATAGACAAAAAGAATTATTCTTTTTGTCTATGGTAGTAGGCACAAGTGTTTCAAATGTTAAAATTGTACAAGACCGAAAGTAGCTTCTGGTACGTCCTATTTATCACTTTACAGTCGTCAATCTGTTAGGCTTCGTAAAAAGAAAACAATTTAATCACAAGATTTTTAGATAATAATATTTTAGACGTATAGCGCAAAATCATTATTGTGTACAGGCAATTTATTGTTTTAGGTGCACTGACTTGATCCATTGAACTTTGATTGCTGAAATAAACATCTAGACGCGTCGATTTAGCCCAAAAAAACCTCTAAGATAGAACAAATTCCAACAAATGGTTTTTCGACGGTTTTTGGTAGTAATAGGTGTAGAAAGTACTAGGAAAAAAGTCTACCAAAATCAGACAACCGGAAGTCGGGTTTTTCCAAGATGGCCGCCGTGAGGTCCTCAAATCGACAAGATGACTGCAAATTCGTCGATTCATAGTTACAGGATTAGCCGATTTCCACGAAAATTGGCAAACACATATAGAACTATATTTCCAACCTTAAATATGAAAACTAGGCAGACAAATTAACCCAAAGATGGATTTTCAGGGTATTATGTGCTAAAAAATAAGATTTTTTACCTCAAATATATGTTTTTCTAATATTTTGTACAAAGTTTGTTATAATTTCAAATTTATTTTTTCACCATTAGATTCAACACAAAAAACCTAACAATTTAGTATATTGAATCTTTGTTCTGCTTCAATTTGTTACAGAGATATTGAAAGTAATAACTTTAGTATGTTTTCTTGCCGAGATAACTCAATGTTAATCTTATGGAGAATAAGCATAAATATTAATATTATTTTTCATGAAACCTATATAGATAAGACTTTTTGTTCTGCTTCATATTATCTGATTTAATATTTTTTTACTAAAAATTCCTTTTTTGGCAGTTACCATTGCAGCAAACCTACGTATTCGGTTCCTCAGTTTTAATCATAAAGAGAATAAGCAAAAATCAATTTCTTATTATTCCGAGAAGTATAGAATATAACCTTAAAAACAATACAAGAAAACGTTTTATGGTTTTATGTTGTAGTTTTGGGTGTGCAGAGTCGGAATTTCCCAACATTGGACAAATTTTGAAAAAAAGATACCATAAGCATTTTCTATGCACAATTTTCTAAATATTGACTTGGGACCAACATCGATATTTATTGGGTGGTCAGTACTTCATTTCGATTGGAAACGTATTTTGGCCGCTATTTTAGATCCACCTTATTTGATATAATTTGTTGTTGTTGTAACGACAGTGTTGTGACATATTACTACTATATATACTAGATTTTCACGCATATTCCATTGCCGAAATCCGTTTTTAAATACATTTTTTTGTTTTGAACGTTTTGTACTTTGAAAATTTTTTAAGATTATTTTCCTTATCTTCAGTTAGTAGTTCATTCTTAAATAATTAATGATATAAGGGCTTTCATTTGAGCTATTGGTCATTAAAATTGGACGAGTTAGAGACAAGCTACCAATCCCAACAAAATATTAAATTTAACTTTTTATAAATCAGTTTTTATTAAATGATTTATATCTCGGGTTCTTAATACGTCACCAAGTTCTTTCTGGTCGCAAATTACTCAGTAGATAATTAGGTTTTTTTTATTTTATTAGTCACTAAATAATATCTGACTAATTAATAAAAAATTAGTCATGCACCTTAATTTAATATTAAATTATTTGCATTTGAAATTTATCTTTAGTTAAGTACATATATCCCCAATTCTAATAACTCCCAATAAATAATCCATAATTACAGTAAAAGTCAATACTTTGATGAATCTTTTAAGATTATAAAGAGCATTGGGAGTTATTTTTCGATTTGGGGGTATATGTCTTAAACTAAAGACAAATCTCGAAATAAAATATTTTTTAATAAGACAGACATTTATCACATTTTATTAAGTGATTAAAAAAATTAACCCAAACATTTACTGAGTAATATGAAACCAGAAAGAACTTGGTGGCGTATTAAGAACCCGAGATATAAATATTTTAGTAAAAATGTATTTCTAAAAAGTGAAATTTAATATTTTGTTGGGGTTGGTAACTAGTCTCTAACTCGTAAGATTTTAATGATCAATAGCTCAAATGAAAGCCCTTACATCACTAAATGTTTAAGGCTAGAACGAACTGCAAGCGTTAATATGTACTGGAGATATACGAAAAAATAATCTTAAAAAATTTTCAAAATACGAAATGTCCTTAAGAAATGTATGCAAGAGAATTTTTGTTTGAATATATCTTTAAAACGAAAAAAAGATATTTAAAAACCCATTTTGGCAATGGAATGGGCGTGAAAATCTAGTTTAAAATAATGTGTCACAACATTGCCATTACATTAAAAAAATTATTTATATCCAATATGGCCGATCCAAGATGACGGCCAAAAACACGTTCCCTATTGAAATGACACTGTCATTACATTTAAAAAAAATATTTATACCCAATAGGGGGATCCAAAATGACGGCCGAAAACACGTTCCCTATCGAAATGAAGAAATGACCACCCAATAAATATCGGTGGTGGTCTGAAGTCAATATCAATGAAAATGCATGTGGATTTTTTTAAATTTTTCCAATGTTGAGAAAATCCGTCATATTAAATCTTGATTCTAGGGGTTTTCCAGTAGACCGATTTTTGCCAATTTTTACTATGTTACTCTGCATACCCCACTACAACATAAAACCATAAAACGTTTTCTTGCATTTTTTTAAGGTAATATTCTATATTTCTCGGACTAATAAAAAAATTGATTTTTGCTTATTCTCTTTATGATTAAGACTAAGGAACCGAATACGTAGGTTTGCTGCAATGGTAACTGCCAAAAAAGGAATTTTTAGTAAAACAAATATTAAAACAGATAATATGAAGCAGAACAAAAAGTCTTATCTATATAGGTTTCATGAAAAATAATATTAATATTTATGCTTATTCTCCATAAGATTAACATTGAGTTATCTCTGCAAGAAAACATACCAAGTTATTACTTTCAATATCTCTGTAACAAATTGAAGCAGAACAAAGATTCAATATACTAAATTGTTAGTTTTTTTGTGTTGAATCTAATGGTGAAAAAATAAATTTGAAATTATAACAAACTTTGTACAAAATATTAGAAAAACATATATTTGAGGTAAAAAATCTTATTTTTTAGCACATAATACCCTGAAAATTCATCTTTGGGTTACTTTGTCTGCCTAGTTTTCATATTTAAGGTTGGAAATATAGTTCTACATGTGTTTGCCAATTTTCGTGGAAATCGGCTATCCTGGAACTATGAATCGACGAATTTGCAGTCATCTTGTCGATTTGAGGACCTCACGGCGGCCATCTTGGAAAAACCCGACTTCCGGTTGTCCGATTTTGGTAGACTTTTTTCCTGGTACTTTCTACACCTATTACTACCAAAAACCGTCGAAAAACCATTTGTTGGAATTTGTTCTATCTCATGTGCCTATATTGACTCGACTAATCCCATCAATGGACCAGATGAAGCCAATTTTCGAATCAAATGCAGTAGTAGAGCATCGAAGTAAATTAGAATTAACCTATAATAACGTTATCCGTACTAAAGTATATCTCTTATTATATTATCACAAACTCTGAGAGTTGATATGGGCATAAAATATTAAATTTACAATGCGATCTGCCATAGTTTACTGGATTTTACATCATAACACACTACTGTATACAGAAGGTGACTCAATTCAACGTAGAACGATGCCACTGTCCATTCAGAAACTTGCAACGACAGTTACAAGTAATTTATGTTTATTTCACTGTGGCGAATCGATAGTTATAGCAATGGAGCTAGTTTGTCAATATAAAAGTTTTCTTTTTAATTAGACCTACCGCACCTAGGGGTTTCCCACATATAGGCGAGGGAAGTGTCGATGTTTGTAGAGTTAATGTATGAGAGTGCAAGGTTAGTGTTGCTACACAGTACACACCACGACTAAGCTCTGTACATGGTAACGTACATAACGGTCTGACGATAACGTTGTTTGCCACCACTCTACACTTCTATACGCATCACACATCGGGTAGCCTAAGTAAGATACAGGCGAAATAAACGTAAACTGACACATGCTTTCTCACATTAGCCGGTCCACAACCCTTGTAATGGGTAGGCGATGGGAGTAACCATGACACTACAGTATTGGTAAAATTTAAAAAATGCATTAACCGTCTTGTAAAATGTATTCAGGATAATTTACAAGGGCAAATCTGTTAAAATAGAAAAAAGTTTGTGATATTCATATGTATCTGTTTAGCTATCTGTCACCTTATTTATAAAATAGTTTTAGTGCGTGAATAACGAACAAACTGGCTTATATCCAGGATGCCAAGCTTTTTGCCCTCTCTGTATAAAACACATAAAGCGGAGGATCGCATCTGGTTGAAACTCTGTGCGTTTGAATTATACATAGCGTTTGGTGCGTCGGGCGTCGGGCTCGCGATGCGTAGCAGCTATGGGCCGTAACTACAATGGCCAGTAAAACCCAACGACGCTGTTGATAAGACAAAGTGTCGACCGGAAGTGTGTCTTTGAGCTGAACTACTTGTCAAGTATGATGGCTTTAGACTTTTCGTATGTGAGTAAAGCCAAGTTAAACAGGCATCGAAGCTACTACTGGATTTCAGAAGAGTGCATTTGTAAAGCGTCACTGGGGATCTGGGAACCGGAGTTTTGCCAACGGGTGTCAGGTAGATGGGGGGGATGCCTTCGGCCACCTCTTGGTGCGGAGATTTGCCAACGGTGGTGGTGGGAGAAAGAGTGTGACCTCCGGAGGGAGGGAGAGCGATTGTCAGGGTTGTCTACGCTTGGCAGTTATGCGCTTGTCGCAGTGGGTTAGGTTAGGTTAGGTTAGGTTAGGTTAGGTTAGGTTAGGTTAGGTTAGGTTAGGTTAGGTTAGGTTAGGTTAAAAATTCAATACAGTTCCTTTCACAGTCAGAGTGCATAACTCCATTACTTTGAATACAGTCAGCATCCTGCCTGGTGTGTCCACCCCTAGCGGAAGCCACTCTCACGGTCACGTGTAATCGCTCTCGCTCAACCCACAACCGTTGGCAAAACTCCGCAGTATGTGGAATTCATGGATGGGGACCCTTTCTACCTGATACCCGTTGGCAAAACTCCTACACTCGGGGATCTGATACGACTTTTGAGACATTTAAGTTACGTGTTAACATTAGATCAGTTCTGCCTCCAATTATTTCATTGATCCTATCATGAATAGGAAGGAAACCTAAGTAGAAACTTCTAAAAAATACAATCATACTTAATCAGTTATAGTTATAATTGTCTGCTGTATTGTATTGTGGGGTCTTGAAATCTGATAAAATCTTGGTCGATCGTATTATTGACTAGTTTCATCTGGCAAACAGCCTCCACTAGCAATTCGTTTGTAGTAGATTGAACATATAAATAATTCAGTTGACCAGCTTGTTAGAGAAAATCTGAAACAAACAGGAGCTAGGATTGAAAACTTTCTCCAATCAATCGCCTTGACTCGACACGATCTCAGTTCACGCTTGTTTCTCTGCAATGTGTCCTTGTAAATCCCACAGGACATAACTAACTACGTTATCCGAGGAATCCATTCACTTTGTACTTTGCTCCTCCTGCTTAAACCGATCATGATGCAACAGTGAAACTCATAAATAGAGAACATTTCGTAGCTGATACAAGTAAATATCACTACAGTATCACTAACACATAGAGTCGTAAAACTAATACAATAATTACAAATACTTCTTTGCTAAGACAAATAGTGCAGTAGGCAGTTTCATTTTTAAACAGGGACAATAACGAGTCCAGAAGTGGTTCCCAATGTAACCTCTTTCTCGACACCTAAAACAGAATGTTTTAGGGAGGGGGGGACCAGCTGGTAAATATTTGATTTTGACCGTGTTAAGCAGCGGCATGAGCACGCGCGGCACCTGCCCCGCCACACGATTAGCCACACTTCTGTGCCGAAATGCGTCCAAAGTGGGAGGTCTAAAACAACAATGGCCTACAATGCTAATGCTAATGGTTTTTTGCTTGTGATATATGTATAAGTAATCTCGACTAAGTAACATATTTATTATAAAACATTCTTATAAAGAAGGTTTGAAAAAAGAAGGTTGATGATTCATTTTAGAACAATAAATATGAAGATTTAAACATTTTTAAAAGCTCCCATGTTATTCTTATGGAGAATATTTTAAAATGTTGTAGTTTGCTTGTTTATGAATATATTTTTATCAAACTTGGCAAATTTATTCATTTTATACTAAGCTTTTAATATTTTACTAAAAAACCACAATTTATTAGTTTCCTTGTAGCAGCAAACCTAGGTACTCTTTAAACATAATATTATTTAAATATATGGTATTGGAAATCAATTCAGATATAATGTAAATTCACTTAGTCGGCAGGTTTGCTGTGGTGGGGGTAATCCTCAGCTCGTGTGCATCGCAGGAAAAATCTACGCTTACATTAAGAAAGATATTTTCCTCTAGATGTGCAGAATCCCTTTATAAATAAAAATAATACCCCCGCCGCAGCAAACCTGCAGACTAAGCGAATTTCCATTAACCTGATTGGATTTACACTAAAATGCCTCCATAAAAATAGCACATTTATTTCCTATTTAAATAGGATTAGTTTAACGAGTACTTAGGTTTGCTGCAACAGGGAGGGTAAAAAAGATTTTTTTTATAAAATGATAATAGCTTAGTAAGAAATAAAAGTATTTTCCAAAATCAATCAAAATATGTTCATAAACAAGCAAACTACAACAGTTGACTTATTCTCCATAAGAATAACATGGAAATTTTAAAATTACAATTTTTTTGAATTTTCTCCGTAACAATTAGGCGCATAATAACGCTTTAATATACTAAATTATTTGTTTTTTTAAGCTCTACAAAATGGTTTAAAAAGAAATTGTGAAATTTTGTGTTTTTAGGGTCAAAAATGGGAAAAACCTATTTTTACCCCATAAAACCCCCCATAAACCCCCGTTCCCATAGTCCGATCATGCTGGTTCGCGAACTCATTCAAGTTTATCCCGCCTTATACCTTCAAACCAAATTTTATCAAAATCGGACAAAAATGACTCAAGTTATCGTGCGGATGGACATATATATATATATATATATATATATATATATAAATTTGAACGAATGGTGTTTTTGGCCTCTGGGGACATCAAAATGAAAAAGTAAATCGGTCCCGGGCTTAGGTCTTACCATGAGACCTACGGTAATAGCTACTTCCCTATAGGGAAATTCGCTAATAGGCTCAAAATAAGCACAAAAAATGATTAAAAATTAAAAAAAATTACATAGACCATATGGGTTGGCATGCTGGTTACGAAATAACAACGCAATATTAACAGAAAATCAAAACAAATTCCAATCACGTTTTTTATTCCAGCGTGGGGTAAAAATAGGGAAGTCTGTACATTCGATATTTATGTTCGAGTTTTTGACCACTGGACAACCTCTAGTCTATAGGCAAGCATGTTTCTTTAAAACCTTTTTTCTCAGCTCGTGTGCATCGTAGGGAAAAATTAACATGGGTCTTATGGGTTGCCATGATGGTGACGATGTAACAACAAAAGAAAAAAAGAAAATCAAAACAAATTCCAATCACACGTTTTATTTACAGTGTAGGCGGTCGACACACGGGAAGACTGAAACCCAACTTAAGTTGAACCAACTGTTTTTTGACGTGATTACGATTGCAGTTGCGTTGGTTAAATCCGCACACGGGCGCGACTGTAGTTGAGTTGAGACTAAATGAGTTCAAATTTTGTTATAACGATACTGTGTACTGTGTATGGTGTTTAAAATGTGTAGAGGTGATAAAGAAGCCCTGGTGTTTTATAGACAATCAAGAAAGCGTAGAGGGCGCAGAAGGTATTAGGTACATCCTTAAATGTTGAAACAAATATTCGTTGTAGGCTGTTTGTAGCTGCTGCTGCCTTACAAGAAACAGGCGAATAATTTCAGTCCACGTACAGAATGTTAATACTCACAATATCACAAAAATCTACAATAATCACAAAAATACTGGAAAAGTTGTTCAAACCAGGCGACTGAAATCACCTAGCAACCGGCAGGTCCGGTTGCTTAACGACTGATCGCCGACTGGTCCTCAACTGGTCGCATCGCAGTCGCTCCGTGTGTACTGTCCCACCTAACTACATTGGTCGGGACACAGACGACTAGTTTGTCCAACTAGTTGCCGATTTCAGTTGGAAAACAGTCTTCCCGTGTGTCGACGGTCGTAGGGTGAAAATAGAGTCTGTAAATGACATATTTTTGGTCAAGTTTTCGACCACTGGACGACCTCTAGCTTAAATAATTACGATAATACGATTAATAATACGGTTGTGTGAGTCAGTAACAGATGAAATGTACGGGAAGCTAGGAAGTGCCATCATATCATAACGTATCATGGAACTTTACTTTGTGAAAGACGTTTATTACGTTACAATAACCGAATGTTCGTGGCGTATACTGCATTTATTACGAGTTGTTTGGACCGTTGTGGCTTCCTTAATTAATACTTATCTACCGACTTCAAAGGAATATTAAGTGTTAGATCGGAGGTCTGGAGCCGTCTATGATAACCCACCGAGATCTGGAGGATTGTAAAACTCTCCCGACCCCACTGATAAAACTATCAAAATCAACTCTTCTGACTTTGGAATAAGTTGGACGCCTACTCTTTATACGAAGTGAAATGCCCGCGGCAGACCCCCTGTGCTATGCTAAATCAACTTTCAGTACAAACCATGCATTCTGGCAAATCTCCTAAGGAGTACAATGTAATTTGAATCAAAGACATATTGTAAGTACTGTGAGGCCTATAAAAAGCTTTAATGGCTTCAGAAATAGTAAAAATTAGTAAAACCTTGCTCTTTGTAGAATATTGTTCACGTTGTACGAAATCTTAAGTGTTTCATGTAAAATGTGACAATCAGCAAAACGTAAGTAGTAGATGTTTATGTTTAACGCTCAAACTTAAAAGTAACAGTGAAAAGTAACTGCTGGAGATAGGATCAAAGTTTGTTTAGCTAATGAAAAAGTAGTGCCCAAGTTTCCCACTTAGGGTAAGAGATAACCGAGAAAGGGTAAAAGTTTCAGAAAAGATTACGTTACACGACTTGAGAAAGGGGTTGGGCTTATGCTACTTTCTCTTGTTCTGATCATTGTTTTACTTACTATTACATGAATTCGTACTATATATCGCCTTTGGAAATTGACAGTTATCATTGGTAAGTACGAATCCATTCAAACGAACCCCTCATGGTGCTTTAGCCAAATACATAGTGCATAGGATTGGTTCTATTAATAAGCTATTGGATTTGTCCCAATCACATTCCCAGTAACGTGTTTTAATGTAAACCTACCTTAAATCAGAAGACTTGTTTTAAATTTTGGTTTCAATTTTCTATGCAAAGAGATCCAGATTGTATTACCAAGCATAAACAAAATCCTAAATGTCTCGCAGAATTAATCAAACTACAAAATGTATGTATTGATACTCGGCCAATATTGTTATATCAAACATTGCAACTATAAAATCCAACTGGACTTTCAATGATAGAGGCAAGTGCTAAAAAGACTCCGCGATATGGACTCCTCCTACTCCTACATAGGCTTATCTATAATACCATGGATTTAACATAGGCCTACTCCACTGAGGATTTATCGACAACTGAAGGTTGAGACAATTATAAGGTATTTTTATGAGTACCTAACGCTTGAGAGTAGAGAGACTTGTTTCAAGGTAATTTTACTGACACAATTATTACGACCAGGTAAGGCAATAAATTTGTAAACGGCTAATTAATCAGAATAAAATAAAAAATAAAAATAAACCACATATTGAAAACAACTCTTTAAAATAGTGGATAAATATGATTTATTCCACACCATTGCTGATAGGGGTTATCTGACATTAAAACCTCGCCAAAACGTTCCGCTATCGTCTGTCCAGTGTCTATAATTTATAGCACACGTTAATACACACGTATGATGGCCAGTAGTTAACGTTTGAGATATTCCAACGTATTGCATTGTTCCTTGTTTGTCTCGTTCGTTGCGTCCATTCGCATGTTCCACTGGTCATGCTCGCTGCCCCCAGCTGCTCGCTCTGCTGATGTTGCTCGCTGACTGACAGATGCTCGCTCATGCTCAGTTGTCATGCAAATCACTTTTGTCCACCTCGTCCAGTTTTCGCGGATCCGCAGTACAGTGTACAGGAGTAGCCTACATCCCCTCTCCCCTCACCCCGCACACCTTGCGTTTCCCGGGGTTGTGACTGATTAGTGATTACTGTGTAGCCGATAAGCTATTGTGATCGCGAGATTCAATCATTGGCAGATAATGTGAGCTAGATTGAAGGGTTACTATGAGATGCACGTGTTGTAGATGTAGATGATGGCGGGAACGACACCGCGTCCTGCACCAGAACAACTTGGCTGTGTTGCATGTGATTATGGTTAGATGAAAATAAATTCCAGCCAACTATTTGATTTATTCTCCCATGTTGACACATAGGAGAAGTTTATATACACACTTTACTTCAGAAATTTCTTAACAGAACGAACAAGTAGTCTATTAGTAGTTCCATAGTTTTAGCTTTACTACTTTTACGTATGATTTTTAATTACGGATGATCGTAAGATTCAAACTACTTATTTAGTTGTAAACGTTTCTAGAAACACAAGTTTGTAGCTTGAATTGAAAAACAGCATTGCAAAATATACTTCTTTTAATGTGTATGTTTTCATAAGTACTAAGGAAATAGGTAGCTTTTACAAACAGACTGTTGACTGAATAAGCAAATCTATCACAACGTATGATCTTTTTGAAGTACAAATAAAAACAATTAGGCTCATTTTGTTAACTACCTACACTGATAACAACGATGAAAACTTGTTTCTACATTTATTAGATTTTTTTGACAAGCTATAAAAAACGCATTTATAAATTATATATTTGTTTACAGTGATTAGTTTAAAAACAAATAAGTTTACAAGCTCCACTCCCCTAAAGCACAAACTACCCTGATGCAATTAGACCAATCTCCGAGAACAAGAAAATAATTCAAAATTGACTTTCTGATATCGTCAAATCTGACGCGGTAAGTAAAGACCCTTCAAACTGTAACCTACTTGAGATAATGGAATGAAAGCAATCTGAAGAGTTGAGACTAAGAGGGGAGGCACCCCTACTGTACCTCCCACCACTGCGTGCACTTGATTAAGATTTTAATTAAACATTTCTGGCACATCGCAACAATAGCAACTAGCACGTGGGTTGGTTTGAATGAATATTAATGAAAGATGTTGAAGAAGGCTTAGTTAAAAATGACCTTCGTGTGATAATCCCCGGCTGACTGTAACACGCTAGTTAGGAGATAATCGTTCCCTTACACAACCTGTGATACATGAGAATGTAGTGTCAAGGTAAATAAACACGTATTGATAATCCGATTGCGTTTAAAAGCAATAATCGGAAGTTAAAAGCCAACATTTTATTAGGTACTTCTAGGAAAATCCAGTTAGCTACACACCATTAACCACAAGGTTGGTTTAAGACATAAACTATCCTTGGAATTAGTTTTGTTTTGAATAAATATTACTGACTCTCCAACTGATAAATAAACTGTAAACTGATAAATACCATAATTGGTATTGTTTATTCGATGATGATACAGTATCTAGAATAACTGTCTAGTAAATGCCTAGACTCAAGCTAGAGCATAGAGAGTGCTGCGGGAGCGTATATGGCTTTGATATGGCTGTTGACTTCGATAAATGTGCGCAATTTTACATAGCGTTATTTGGAAAACAATCAGCTAAATAGCAAAAATTGAGATTTAAGTGTCACCTGCCAAATTAAATTTACAATACAAGGTGGTCCAAAAAGAACTGACACATTTCAATATATTAATTTTTATTTACACAATTTTAAATACATGGTATTATTTACATATGTACAGAAAAAAAACTCAAAAAGTGTCTCATGATATCCAATAAATCTCAATATGGCCACAAGAGAAATGCAGCAAAGGTGGGCGATGTGCTAAATTTTGATTTAACGCATAATCTTAATTGTCTTGGTTCTAATTGGTGGCCATATTGAGATTTGTTAAAAATATCACCAACATCTTTTTGAGTTTTTCTATCTGTACATATGTAAATTTTACCATGTAGTTCGAATTTAGTAAATAAAATAGTATGTTAAAATCACTTTGGACCCCTGTATATTAGGTTGTAATTATAGTCGAAGATAATAGCCTAATTAAATTACTGGTGGCGAGAGGCTGGTCTAATAGCCCGGCACTTCTGTCCTGGAGTTCATGGTTAATATCACGCCAATCACAAACTACTTAAAGCTGTTAGATTATGACTTTACCCAATAATTGTTAGGAGCCACCTTTAAGTTGTTTATTATTTTACCTAAAAGCTCCAGTTACGATCACTTAAAGAAAGCAACGAATATTTTAATCAAGATTAAATTTTTGTTTTAGAACAGTAGTAGAACGGTAAATAGCATTTTTCCAGGACAAGCTAGGTGATAGCGCCCCGCTGTCATAGTTGTTTATTATTCCAGAGATTTGAGATAGTAGGAGCGTAGTGCGTGAGTGCATCGCATTAACGTGCGTGTTGTCGGACCGGAGATAACATCTGTAGGCCGCATCTCACACTACACTAGGTCCTCCACTGTTACAAGGGTCAGCTGTCACTATTAGGGGGGAAATAAGGGGATTAAAATATCAAAATGCCACTTAGAATTAGTTATATTAAAGTATGACTGAAGCAAAGATCTTCTAATGGCCTCGAGTGCTCACTAGCTTCCCCAGTGTTATCAGTAAACTACTGCTCATTGTTCGTGCTGGTTGCTCACTGCTCACTGCTCAGTGCTCACTTCCAGCCGTCAAGGTGAGGTTAACATGTTTCCTGCGGCTAATCGCTACTGTGCTGATAACTTGTAAGTGATAAGTCGCACAATGGAGCTTTGTCAGAACGTACAGTCAGTCAGAATATTGTGGGCTGCGAACAAAAGCAGTTTAGCATAAAGGTAGAACACCAAGAGTTGCTCCAAGAGTTAATATGGCGAGTGATGGAGGTGGGTATGTGTGGTACAGTATAAATAATGGGTAGTATTAATGATGGTTTCAAGTGCTCGATGAAATATTGGTGATAATGTGAGTGCCATATGCTAGGTGGTGATAATAAATATAGACAAGTGGTGTTCGACACAATGGTAATTATTGGTAATGCTAAGTAAATAGGTACGAGTTTGATTGAATTGACTGAACTCTCAAGTAGGCCTACCCTACTGGTAACAGTGTGTGCCCTATACACGCTATATGGTAGTACAGTAATGAGTAGAATCGTGGGTGTGGGCTTGTGATGTTCAATGTGGTGGTAATGATTGGTAATGGTCTCACAGCCAGGGACGTCTCACACAGGAAGCGCTTACAGATGGTAATTGTACCACTTGACCTGGGCCAGACTCGGCGGTGGCGTCAGGTTCCATCGGTCAATCCGTCAATTCATCTCTTCTGTAATCTACACAACCTAATCACTTGGTAAGAGATACTTCAAAATGGGAAGAATAACCTGAGTAAAATATTATTACAGATATTTACGTTAGAATTGTGTAAGGGCAATATTATTATTTGATCTCTTCATAGCAGAGAGTAGGTGTTGACAAGGTAGTTGTGGAGGTTCATGTTTAGTTATCATATCACAAACCATAAATAAATCAACTACGCATTAAGTATATGATGTTAGAAACCAAATCAAACCGACAAATATGGATAATAAAGGTAGGCTAATATCGACTACGATACAGTACTATAATAACCAAATTTATCAAATTCAAGACTTTACATCTATAATGTTTATATAATATAAACTATTCACAACCAAATAGGCCTACTGTAATATGGATTTGTTCATGTAACACTACCCTCAACCGCAGAAACAGTTTTGTAACACAGGACCATAATGGGGAGAAATAAAATAAAACACACCCTCAAAGTTGGAGGGCGAGGGAACGACCAGTTTTATGTCCTAGCAATGGTAATCAAATTAAACTTCGAGTAATTAACTTTCTCCACGCTGCGGAGCAGACGGATGTTTTAACAATTTGAATTCTCAATTATCTTTGAAAATTGTAGTTTTTTTGCGTAGTATCGCTAATGTTTGTCGGTTGAAATGTTTATGGCGTTCGTTTTAAAAAGTTGTACTGTTCAATTTTTAGTTAAAGCAACCGAAATGCATTTCCGGCCAGGTGACTCTTCAGTTCACAGCTGATGTTTCGGAACAGCTGATAACAACAAACAGATGTTACGCTTCAAACTATTTTGGAGCTAAATCTGACGTCGTTGCGCGGGCCGCAAAAACTATAGGGAATTCTAAGACTTTTTGTTTTTAACTAACTACAACGGCGATCAATTAATGACAGTCACATTTCAAATCTCAACTCTTTTTCAGCCCAGCTCTGAGCCGTTTCATCCTAATTTCCGAAAATAACTGAGATTTATATTTTTAAGCATAAAATCTATCCGTATCTGAAAGTGAACAATTATTTTGTAGAAATATTCAGTACAATGTTAAAGTTAGTTCTCCTCAACTTTAACAATGCACTAGACAAATTAAAAAAGTGTATTAGACCATCATGTTGAATTGAACTCAATGTAATGTAAATGTAACAAAACAAATTAAAAAAAAGATTGCTGGAAAAGCTGTAAAGGCTGGTCTAGTGGCTGGGCCCGGACTTTTGTTTTGCAGACCTTGGTTGAAATCTAGAGCTTTGTTCTAATGCTGTGGCCCGTGGTTCGGAGCCCATTTAACGTGTGTGTCTACAAATGTATAAAACACAAAACACATAAATCTATCAGGCGAGGGGAATGTCCTAACTGTTGGATAACCCTCTCTACCAGTCACATATGATCACAACAAAGCTAATGTATCTCCTGCATTCTATTATAGATTTCATTCAATCACTCTACAGGGAGAGAGAGCGCGAATGCGAATGAACAGGCTACATATTGGATTGCCTTTACTCCTTAATCGAATTGATATAAGGCTGATCAATGTTGCATTTAGTAAAGTTAGCAATCAATGCTGATAACTGCATTGTATGCCTTGCTACGAAATGTTACATAAACCATAACACTCTGTCTTGTCAAACGCTCGGACGCAAATAGCTTCACAGGAATTTATCTCCCTCTTGAGACTACCGTCTTTTCAAATAGTGTTTAAATTAGGTACCAAAGTGTATACTAGGAGAGAAACAGCTCGCAGTCATCTGAATATCTCTGATAATAGTAAAATAAGGGGTTGAACCACTGCTTATCTTTACACCTCAATTTTAATTGATAGTACTGTAATAACAAAGTAAAAAATGAAACACAAACTTGTGAAAACCCGCCGAAACCCCGAAAAATAATAAATAACTTTCGTTTTGAATCAGCATCGATGTATACTGCAGTCCTGGTGAATGATAGGTTTAACATACATTGTTACGATGTTGATGGAGGCAAACACTGACATACATGGCATGTCCAATAAAACACTAAAAACAGTTAAAAACATTCACTACATTGCTGTCGATATCTTATACTGTACCGTCCTAAGTCCAATCGGATTGTGTGCATGCTTACCACATTTGTACAGGAGTGAAACCTCCCTCCTGATATAGTTGATTTAAACCTGGAAAATATGTAAATTACCGTGTGTCAATGCACAGCTCAGTCGTATTAAAATAAACATGCCAACTTCACTAGGGATTTATGTGGATCCTTAACTCCGGCCATGATACAAACTATTTAGTTTTGCTGAAATTTCTTGTGTATAGCAAATTCTTCAGAAGAACCTTGATAACAAGACTCTCATGGGGATTATGAAATAAGACTTGTTATCAAGGTTTGCATTCACATGTGAATAGGGGTAAAATAAATTCTAGGGGATTTAATAATGAAACTTGTTATCAAGGGTGACTTGTTATCGAGGGTCTTGTTATCAAGGCTCCACTGTATTACTATACCAACTGTTGTTGACATTGACAGTGCACGTGCATCACTACATTCACAACCTGCACGTCACGGAAGCCGTGGGCAGCGCCGCCCGTGGGCAATGACGCGACACGGCGCTGTGTATCCGGCCCCCGGCCACACAACGCCTATATAGTCTACCGGCCACAAGTCTCGTCACATTCCGGCCTCAGGTTTATTTGGAGCGGCTATTTCATTGGACAGCATTTTCGTCATTCGCTGACAACGGCTCTAACGCGATCAGGAACCGTGTTTGGTGCAATGTTCAATAATGTCTCCGACCTTACTTTGAAGTACTGTAATCGTTATGTATAGCCTACTGAAAGTGAAATAAAAATTTTAAACTATTTTTCAATCGCTGAGTGCCTAAAAAAAGGCTCTCAGAAACGGGCGTGCCGCGTGCGTCACTTCTTCACCTTGGCAAAAAACTCCCATAGAAGGTTGATGGCCGATGACAACGCCTCAATAATTAAACCCTTCGTCACACATGGCGACCCCCATTGAACAGCTGATCATCTGATTGTGACAAGCATTGAGATATAGATTATAACTGGAGTCACTACTCTCTGGTTAAACATTAGAGAAAAACGTGCCACTGTTTTTGCTGGTTTGTTTTCGGTGTTTCGTGTTGTTAGGTTGGCCGTGTGATCGGTTGGTGGGATGCTGTCAAAGTCAAATTCCAATTCATTCTAACCTAACCATACTATTCATTTGAGGTTAGGCCTATCCGTTATTTCAAGGACTTAAAAAACTTATTTAAGACATTGCACGTTAAAACCTGTGCATTTAAAGTTATTTTGAAACATTATAAATTGTTTTTGATGATAAATAAATAGGCTACTAACTTATTTACCTCTTTTCAAGCTATGTGGTGAAAATAGGCTAGTCAAGTTTCCTGGTTTGGAGATATTGGTTTAGTCTTGGGTTTATTGTGGCAGGTTTACCTATGGCATTTGATAAAGAACGACCATCGGCTTATGATCTTGTTAAAACGGGTTTATCTTGCACGTATAATAAATAATTAAACTTATATTGCAATCATAATGTTGACATATTTTTGTTTGCTATCAACAAGACAATAGACAATAGGATGACGCCATCTTGATTTTTCCTCTAATTTGACAAATCCCACCAACCGATCACCTGGCCAACCTAACAACACGAAGCTCTAAAACAAAAACATCAAAAACAGTGGTACGTTTTTAAAACACAGAGTGGTTACTCCAGTTATATTATTATAGCTCACTGGTGACAAGTAGTCATCTGGGAACCAATCCTACCACTACAAACAGACCGACGAGAAATAATAGCTCATCTCTCTAGGCCTGGGGTAAAGATGTACTGTTCAAACCGCCAACACTCAACTGATTTATTATTATAAACTTGTCTGAGAACCTGATTGATACCCAACAACGGTATTTCAACTAGAACCAATCAAAAACATCAAATAGTATGAGCTTGGGCGGTCTTCAGACAACAGAACGGACACTGCAGTGTTGAAAAAAGAACGAAAATAGACAACGAAGTAAAGGGTTGAAAGATAGACTGATCAATCTAGACAGAAGAACTTGGCATCAGGTTAAATAGTTAAATCTGGAGACAATTCCAGTTTGACGTACCAATGACTCAGTAAATCTCTGGATGAGGTGAAAAGTTCTCTAGAGAAACTGTATCAACCAATCAGCATCAGAAAAATAAATTATAAAGACTGCGCAGTTCTCTAGGTACGTTTCAATTTGACAAATATGTACATTACTGTTAAACTTGATATATATATCAGCGAAATGATAAATAATCAACGATGAAACTCGTGTTCTAATACATAAGTTATTACGAATTACTCAACTCATAACTTTCTTCAGTATTCACTCAATACATAAGTTAGACAGTTATACTATAATTTTGGTCGTTATATGTTATAGTACACAGTAATATGAACATTTTAAGATAGCCTATTCAAGAAACATACTTATTTAAAAACAGAAAGAATTTTAAGCTAGCCTATTCAAAAAAAAACATACTTATTTAAAAACAGAAAGAAACTAAGTATACAACAGCAATAGTAAAGTATGACCTTATATACATATTATTTTAGATTATATTTTTTTACAAGAAATAGTCATAAACATAATTACCCTTATAAGACGAGCATTTTTTTTAAACTCAATACTAAGTACAAATTCAAAATTGTAAAAGTAATGACAATTTAAAATAAATGCAAGATATCGGAAAAATTGATGAACTTTAAAAGACTTTAATAGACTTTCTATAGACTAGTGTGTTATTGACATGACTACTGTGCGTTATGAAACCACCCTGTTTGGATTGAAGACCGGCGATAACCTACACAATGCAGAACAGTCAGAAGATACATCTCAAGCACATACAAATGTCCAGCGACTTAGAGCCACAATGGCAAGAGTGATCAACTACAATTGATAACATTACCTTTAGGAAACCCACGTTGTGAACTAATGTTGCTTCTTTGTAACCATCATCATACAGTTTCTATACTGTGGTTGACAAAGGTATTATAAAGTTTGTAGTTAAATTTATGTGTTTTGATGCCATGCGCTATTTTCAATAATTTTGGTCAGAGGATATTTCAGAATAAGAAAAAATAGATAATCTAAAAGATACAAAACATACGCAAAATATCCTACAGGTAATGCATACATAAACAAATAATGTTGGTTTCACTAGACAAAAATAAAGATGCAGTAATGTAAGGCGGAAAAGTACTAACAACTTGAGTTAATTGGCCTACCACATATTGTGTGTAATCAATGTAGTAATTACAATACTCCACTTCTGGAATAGTAAAAGAGGAGTGGATAGTTGAATGGTTAACGTTTACGGTATTGGATCCAGAGGTTATTTAAACAAGTGCGGCATCCCACCACTACAGTGTTGTATTGCTGTTGTGTTGGGCCGCCGCCAACCACTAACTATTGACTTATTTGTTTATACTCAAACATCGTATTCTGCTAGTGTCGGCGACTAACCTCTTCTCTCAACAGTTGCCAACCACTAACTATTAATTGACTTATTTGTTTATACTCAAACATCGTATTCTGCTAGTGTCGGCGACTAACCACTTCTCTCAACAGTTGCCAACCACTAACTATTGACTTATTTGTTTACACTCAAACATCGTATTCTGCTAGTGTCGGCGACTAACCTCTTCTCTCAACAGTTGCCAACCACTAACTATTGACTTATTTGTTTACACTCAAACATCGTATTCTGCTAGTATCGGCAACTAACCACTTCTCTCAACAGTTGCCAACCACTAACTATTGACTTATTTGTTTACACTCAAACATCGTATTCTGCTAGTGTCGGCGACTAACCTCTTCTCTCAACAGTTGCCAACCACTAACTATTGACTTATTTGTTTACACTCAAACATCGTATTCTGCTAGTGTTGGCGACTAACCTCTTCTCTCAACAGTTGCCAACCACTAACTGTTGACTTATTTGTTTACACTCAAACATCGTATTCTGCTAGTGTTGGCGACTAACCTCTTCTCTCAACAGTTGCCAACCACTAACTATTGACTTATTTGTTTACACTCAAACATCGTATTCTGCTAGTGTTGGCGACTAACCTCTTCTCTCAACAGTTGCCAACCACTAACTGTTGACTTATTTGTTTACACTCAAACATCGTATTCTGCTAGTGTTGGCGACTAACCTCTTCTCTCAACAGTTGCCAACCACTAACTGTTGACTTATTTGTTTACCTACGTGCGTTAAGTATTTATGTAATCTTCCGATGGACGTTATACTGTACATAACGTGTATTTCAAAATATAGCTGATCCCAATCAAATTAACAGTTAAGAGATTCTTGAATATTTAATGAAATGCCAGAGTGGTACGAACAGAGAGGAATTTACGCAAAGCTTGAGTATAACTATGCCAAGCATTTTATACTTATATGCCAATCCCGTACGAAGGACGGGTACTCTGCTAGTGTGTTTATATATTGGTAAACAATTTATATCAGATCTAGTTGACTTATTGCAATCAGTTGTTCGAGTTGAGAGAATCGTGCAACGTTCATTCAGTGTCCTCGAACTTTAATCTTTCTGATTACCAACAGGGTTTAATAAACTTTTTCGCCATTAAAATATTTTCAAGACATTAACTAATAATGACACTAATAACAACTTAGTATGATCAGTGCGATGTTTTAAGTAACGGAACCAAATTTACAATTGAATTCGAGGCCCTTAATATTAATAGTTGCAAAACAAACACACCGAGAATACATTTTATCTGGATACAATACGATTTCAGTGGTTTACGATTTCAGAAGAAAATCACAATAAAATGAAAATATGAAATAGAGACACGGTTTTTGTTTCCGCAAGGGAGGATTGTAATACGACGGAGATGAAATACGAGACTGGAGCTGCAGACTGCAGTGAACCGGGGTGAACCACCCACTACACTCAAATATAACTAACCATACAGTTAGGCCATGGGTTGCTGTCGCTGCTATGTTTCTTTGCGTAAAATAATTGTAACAGTATTAATTGACAGGTAAACTCTGTGTTTTACGACGCTTAGACTGAAATACGATCCTGTCTTGAGGTGAGAAGTTAGCTATGCCATAAAATATACCACATCTGAATCCGATTGAAGAAATTGCCAATCTTTATTCGCAATGTAAAAATACCTATTAATCATTTATTGAAATATGAATTTTGGCTCTTAGTAAAAGATGTCTGTAAAATACCCAAGTTATATATTAAATTGCACTTTGTAATTGTTAGGGTAGTAGTAGTAATTTTTTAATGAAATTATAAAATAATTTAATTATTTAAACAATTTTGATGTGCACCAACCGACAACGGAGAGTGGAAATAAGAGTTTGGGACAAAATTCCATTTCGTTAATTAACACTTCAGTACTCCAGAAAACCAACCCTCTTGACTCCCTTTACACATTTCACAGAAAATCGTGAAATGATAATAAAATAAAATTAAATCACAATCAAGAGTAGATTCGGCAGCTGGGCTCTAAAAGTCAAATAAAAAATAGTTTCCGCCCCATCAATTAGTGTTTCATAGAAAAAATAGGGGTGGTTCGACCCACGGGGCGAGCTGCAGATGTAGAGGTGCAGTATATGCTTCATGACTGCTGAGTGTTATGGGATAATGTAGGCCTAATATGGTTTTGTATTTAAAAAATTAGAACTTTTAATTTTACTTGAACGCCAATCGGTTTCGGTAAAAGACTTGGAAGCAAAATACACAGTTAGTCAATGTTAATGAAACACATGCACTTTTTTAGTTTATTTCTATACTAACAGGAATAAAAATGTATTTCTTAAGTTTCATAAATAAATAACAACTTTTAAGTATCTTACCTTAAAAACATGCATGAGAGAAATATATGAAGACAATTAATTCATTTCTTCGTATTATAGTTTGTCATTGTTAACATTATATGAACTAATATTTTTAAATGTTATTTGAATAAACCTAATAACCTACGTATGTCTTTTGTGTACCATCAAGTTGGGAAAAAATCGTTTCTTAGTGGAATTAAGTCAAACTTATTGAGCGGAGCGAGCGAAGCGAGCGAAGCTCTTATACGTCGACTTTTATGCATTTCGTAATACGCAAACTCCTCCTAGACGGCTGAATCAATCGTTTTCAAATTTTGCATGGTGATAAAGACCATATCGGTGAGTGCCAACATCTATATGGCGTTAAAAAAGTCTCTCAGGAATCCGTAGAAAAATGAAACTGAAAATCACATTTTTTTAACATTAGTCTTATGGGTTGCTAGGTAACCATGTTGGCTGAATTAAATAACAAGTAAAAAGTAAACAAAAGATTTGAAGTTTTAGCATGTGCTCATAATAAGCCAACTACCCACAGTATACTAGGAAATTACAAATACAGTACAAAAGGAAAACATCACTTGTTAATATTGAGCAAAGATTATACTTAAGATTACTCGATACATTGTAGTCAAGGGTAGCAGTGCGAAGTCTAGGATCTGTTTATGACGAATACATTAAGGTATCTGCAATCCTAAAATGCTATGGGAAGGGAAGGAAACAGGTCCGTGACGTAAGAAGTAGTGAAGGAAGTAGTATAGGCAATCATAAAATGCTATGGGAATAGAGGGAAACAGGTCCGTGACGTAGGAAGTGATGAAGGAAGTAGTAAATGCGAGCAGTCCGGAGTGTGGGGACTGTTTATGACGATAAGATTAGGGTATCTGCAATCCTAAAATGCTATGGGAAGGGAGGAAAACGGGTCCGCGACGTAGGAAGTGGTGAAGGAAGTAGTCAAGGCGAGTAGTCCGGAGTGCGGGAACTGTTTATGACGATTAGAATAAGGTATCTGCAATCTTTAAGTGCAATAGGAAGGGAGGGAAACAGGTCCGCGACGTAGGAAGTGGTGAAGGAAGTAGTCAAGGCGAGCTGTCCGGAGTGTTGGAACTATTATGACGATTAGATAAGGGTATGGGCAATCAAAAATGCTATGGGAAAGGGAGGGAAACAGGCCCGTGACGTAGGAATTGGTGAAGGAAGTAGTCAAAGCGAGCTATCCGGAGTGTTGGAACTGTTTATGACGATAAGATAAGGGTATGGGCAATCCTAAAATGCTATGGGAAGGGAGGGAAAGAGGTCCGCGACGTAGGAAGTGGTGAAGGAAGTAGTCTAGGCGAGTTGTCCGGAGTGTTGGAAATGTTTATGACAATTAGATTAAGGTATCAGCAAACCTAAAATGCTACGGGAAGGGAGGAAAACAGGTCCGCGACGTAGGAAGTGATGAAGGAAGTAGTCAAGGTGAGCTGTCCGGAGTGTGGGGACTGTTTATGACGATTAGATTAAGGTATTTGCAATTCTAAAATGCTATGGAAAGGGAGGAAAATAGGTCCGCGACGTAGGAAGTGGTGAAGGAAGTAGTCTAGGCGAGTTGTCCGGAGTGTTTGAAATGTTTATGACAATTAGATTATGGTATCAGCAAACCTAAAATGCTACGGGAAGGGAAAAAAACAGGTCCGCAACGTAGGAAGTGATGAAGGAAGTAGTCAAGGTGAGCTGTCCGGAGTGTGGGAACTGTTTATGACGATTAGATTAAGGTATTTGCAATCCTAAAATGCTATGGGAAGGGAGCGAAACAGGTCCGCGACGTAGGAAGTGGTGAAGGAAGTAGTCAAGGCGAGTAGTCCGGAGTGTGGGAACTGTTTATGACGATTAGATTAAGGTATCTGCAATCTTTAAATGCAATGGAATGGAGGGAAACAGATCCATGACGTAGGAAATTGTGTAGGATGTAGATGTGTGGATTTATGTATCTCCAATACTACGGTGCTTTCAGAGTGAACTAATGATTTTCCCCGAGCAAAGCTCGGTCCCCAGGTACTATAATCAAATGACGACACTAGCTTGAGGTTCGTGACGTATGAAGAGGTTAAGGAAGTAGTAAAGGTGAACAGTCTGGAGTATGGAAACTGTTTATGACGATTAGATTAAGGTCTCTACATTCCTAAAATGCTACGGAAAGGGAGGGAAACAGGTCCGCGATGTGGGAAGTGGCGAAGGAAGTAGTAAAGGCGAGTTGTTCGGAGTGTGGGATCTGTTTATGACGATTAGATTCAGGTATCTGCAATCTTAAAATGCTATGGGAAGAGAGGGAAACAGATCCGCGACGTAGGAACAGGTGAAAGAAGTAGTAAGGTGAGAAGTGTGGAGTGTGGGAACTGGAAACCGTTTGTAGCAGTTTTAATGTATCTGCAATGCTGAAATGCTATGAGAAGGGATGGAAGCATGCCCAAGACATAGGAAATTGTGAAAGAAGTAGTAAATTCTAGCAGTACGGACAGTGGGGATGTTTGTTGCAATTAGATTAACGTATCTAAAATACTAAAATGCTATGGAAAGCGATGAATACAGGTCCACAACGTAAGTGGTGAAGGAAGTAGTAAAGGCTGGCGGCAGTGCAGAGTGGGGGAACCGTTTGAGCAGATGGATAAATGAATTTGTAATACTTAAATGCTATGAGAAAGGAAGGAAACAGGCCAATGACGTAGTAAATGGTGAAGGAAGTAGTAAGGCTAACATCGCAGAGTGTGGGAACTGTCTTTGGTAATTATATTAATGTATCTGCAATCCTAAAATGCTATGGGAAGAGAGGGAAACAGGTCCACGACGTAGGGTGTGGTGAAGGAAGTAGTAAAGGTCAGCAGTGTTGAGTTTGGGAATGGATTAATGTATCTGCAATGCTAAAATGCTACGGGAAGAGACTGTAGACTGTAATATGTTAAAATGATTACGAAGCACAAATCGATACATATTTTCGATACATGCAATCGTTTACAATCGAAATTTACAACTGAGAGCTGATTTTTACTCCATAGAGGCTAAAAACGATTTTTACTCCCTAAATATTAAAAATGCTACTTTAGACCCGCAGCGCATGCATGAAAAAATACTGTTTTTACTGCAGTAAGACAAAAACAATATAATATGAACCCTTGATGACTCCGCTCAATTTTGTGGATGCCTCTGCGAACGCCACCTAGTAATTAATTGGTATTACAACTGATTGGTTTTTATCGAAACGTCGAAAGTTTGGTAGTAATTGCGATAAAAAAGAAACTAGGAGTTAAAAAGTGAAAATGGTTAATACAGTACTTCTTTTTTTTTGTTACAGGGTTGAACATAGTATATCTGAAGAATTGTTAATCTATTGTAATGTTTTGTTGTGTTATACTTATACAATTATTTACGATTACAAATTTTACTGTAGATTGACTCAAAATAATATGAGAATTAAGACGCTCTTCTACAGTGAATATTGCAACTACATGGAATATAATCTATTCATCAGTTAGTTGTGATCATATCTTCAATCGAAGTTACAATTAACATTCAAGGGACAGTAAAAATAAAAGTTAAAATGACTCTCATGTTTAAAATTAGTTTAGCCCACAAAACAATGATTAATAAGTATAAACTCAGCAAGTAGCCAAACAGCCAAGAGATTCCTGACATTTCCGTGTGATATTCCTTTGATTATTTAATGTTCACGCGTTGGTGTTTCAGTCTCAGAACACAGAGACTGCGAGCAGACAAAACATAACCATTCATCTTGTCTCTGAAGATTCAACTGAAACAATCAAATCAATACATTATCACAATCTGCAATCTCGTCTCCCGTGGCTCGGAATCTGGATTGATTGCTGCTGAGGCTTTCAATAGATTTCTTATAGACTATTTTAACATATGATTTGCCTCAATGTCACACGCCCTCTCGTCGTAGTTTGTATCACTGAATCGATCAGTATAATGGAATAATTTCATTAGTAACACGAAATCAATTTAATAGTGTTAATAATAATTTTAAGATACGCTGGAAAACGCCTATATGCAAGCGATTCTTTCTCCATTCGTACTGAAGTCATTGATATTACATGAAGAATATAATAAAATTTCAAAGTTTTTAAAATTGTTTTAAGTTTAAACTGTATTTAATAATACACTAGCCATACTTCGCAACGGGAAGAGAACAATAAAGAGAACAAAATAACTACGTTTTAAAATAGATCTGTTGTATGGAAATTTAAATGTCAAAAATGTTGATAAAGCACAACAAAATCATTTTAAAACATGTGGATTTTGGCAATTCTAATACTACTAGTAGGACTAAGTGTGTTCATAAGAACTAGTGTACCTGTTGCTCGAATTCGAGCAATTGCGAAGCATTACAGGCGACTCACGAAAATTATGGAAATACTCACGATCTACACAACAGTTAGATATAATCGAAATCTTTTGTAAATATCTTGTCTTTTCTCAAAAAGCTAATCTTGTTTTTTAGTGTTTCTACAAATTTTTCCCTCTCATAGCCGCATTAGGTTGTCTATAATAACGATTATAAATGAAAAAAAAAAAAAACACATTATTTCTTTTCTTCTACTTGGTTGTGTTCTATGACTTTTTCTATGTTTCCATCGTTTGCAAATCGGTTATTTCAATGATTGCTCAAGAAATGTAGCATGTAGCATATTGTTAATTCAGTTTTATTTTTAGCCTATATCAAATTGTCCAGGATTTCTCGCTTTTTCCATTGTAATAATTTCACCAACCCAAGTTTCGTCTACAGATGCAATACGCCAAAGAATATCACCTACGTACAATCTCCAAGAAGTGGTAAAAAAGGCAGAAACCAAGCCATACAATAGATATAAGTTAACTCCATAAGAAATAATTTTAAGAGTTACTGTGATATTAGGATTTTCCACTGATTTGGTAATAGAACATTATATTGCAAAACATGACACGATGCAGAACAAAATCGATTTAAAATCAGAATACCCCCGCCGCAGCAAACCTGCAGACTAAGCGAATTTCCATTGACCTGATTGGATTTACACTAAAATGCCTCCATAAAAATAGCACATTTATATCCTATTTAAATAGAATTAGTTTAACAAGTACCTTAGGTTTGCTGCAACAGGGAGGGTAAAAAAGACTTTTTTATAAAATGATAATAGTTTAGTAAGAAAGTAGTAAGTATTTTCCAAAATCGATCAACATATGTTCATAAACAAGCAAACTACAACAGTTGACTTATTCTCCATAAGAATAACATGGGAATTTTAAAATTACAATTTTTTTGAATTTTCTCCGTAACAATTAGGCGTATAACAACGCTTCAATATACTAAATTATTTGTTATTTTAAGCTCTACAAAATGGTTTAAAAAGAAATTGTGAAATTTTGTGTTTTTAGGGGCAAAAATGGGAAAAACCTATTTTTACCCCATAAGACCCCCCATAAATCCCCGTTCCCATAATCCGATCATGATGGTTCGCGAACTCATTCAAGTTTATCCCGCCTTACACCTTCAAACCAAATTTTATCAAAATCGGACAAAAATTACTCAAGTTATCGTGCGGATGGACACATATATATATATATATATATCTATATATATAGATATATAAAAATTTGAACGAATGGTGTTTTTGGCCTCTGGGGGCATCAAAATGAAAAAGTAAATCGGTCCCGGGCTTAGGTCTTACCATGAGACCTACGGTAATAGCTACTTCCCTATAGGGAAATTCGCTAAAAACCCATTGCAAATACTGTACTTTATTTTGAAAAATACAATACATCACAATTTAAATATTAACAGCTGTTTCATTAAATACCCCCGTCGCAGCAAACCTGACAACTAAGCGAATTTCCATTTGTCTGAATTGATTTTCAATTAAATATATTTAAATAACATTATAGGTCGAGTACCTAGGTTTGCTGCTACTAGGAAACTAATAAAGTGTGTTTTTTAGTAAAATATTAATAGCTTAGTACAAAATAAATAAGTTTGCCAAGTTTGATCAAAATATATCCATAAACAACCAAACTACAACATTTTACAATATTCTCCATAAGAATAACATGGGAATTTTAAATTTACAATTTTTTTAATTTTCTCCGTTACCAATAACCGTACAAAAATACTTTTATATACTAAATTATTTGTTTTTTTAAGCTCTTTAAAAAGGTATAAAGAGAAATTGGGAAACTTTGTGTTTTGAGGGTCAAAAGTGAGAAAAACCAATTTTTACCCCATAAAACCCCCCGTAAAGCCCTGTTCCCATGGTCCGATCATGCTGGTTCGCGAACTCATTCAAGTTTATCCCGCTTTACACCTTTAAACCAAATTTCATCAAAATCGGACAAAAATTACTCAAGTTATCGCGTTCACGGACACATATATATATATATAAATCTATATATATATATATATATATATACATATATAAACATTTGAACGAATGGTGTTTTTGGCCTCTGGGGACATCAAAATGAAAAAGTAAATCGCTCCCGGGCTTAGGTCTTACCATGCCACCTACGGTAATAGCTACTTCCCTATAGGGAAATTCGCTAAAAGTAGTGTAGAATTATGCAAAAAACAAATTTGAAGAGGCAACTTTAAAGGCTTCTGGGGTAGAGCCCCAAGGGAATTTACCTCGTTCCTCTTTTGATGGTTCATCTATAGACCAAGACCTTTCTTTAGAGACCCCTACCAAGTTTCTACGCCCAGCCGTTCTCTCAAATTAGCTGGGACAAAAACCCAGTTTTTCCTCCATAAGAATAACATGGGATGGGAATTCAAAGGCCACTGGGGCAGAGCCCCAAGGGAATTTACCACGTTTCTCTTTTGATGGCTCATCTACAGACCAAGACCTTTCTTTAGACACCCCTACCGAGTTTCTACGCCCAGCCGTTCTCTCAATTTAGCTATGACAAAGAAAAACAGTTTCAAATTAATATATAGATTACATAGAAACTTTGTAAGCCGTCAGGGCAGAGCACTAGGAGAGTATTAAAATAAAAATGACTAAGTCGTCCATTAAGCCTATGGTATATTAGGTATATTCATGGAAAAACATCAGCTCATTTGGTCAATTAGTTTTTTTGTTATACATTTTTGTTCACGTGAAATTATTATAGCCCGGCCAGACTGAATGGGCAACTTCTTAGGCATCTTGTATAGTATCGATTATTACAGTACAGTACAGTGCATTATCAAAACGTAAGAGATTGAATAGATTTTTGTCCGAGTAGCTCACTCTGCGAGAATCGTTCTACCTTGATCTGTTTAGTGAACGGATGAATAGCTACGGCTGGTCCATATGGATACGTAGATATACTAGTCAGGATTGGCACCAACTTGAGGCGTTTCTCAAAGCATTCTAGTCAAAACACCACAATAGTACAGACTACTGTAGTGCAGACTATTTCACTAACTTAATTACACATCTACATCTTGCCAAGGTGATAAGATAACCTAGAAAACTGACCCTCGTCAATGTCCTGTTCACTTTACACGCGTCATTTCTCCGCCGCAACATATACAGTACAGGGTGTCCACAAACATCCCCTAATTGGATCACAGGGTTACACGCGATGTTATCTCCGCTAATGTAAATAAATGGTCAATGTCCGGCCGGAAGCATCGTTTAGTAGGCCTACGGCTAGTTGGCGATGACATATGTGCGTATTAATCCGAGACATATGTCGACGTATATTGGATGCCAAGCCAAGCGGTCTGCACTCTGCAGTAGAGGTGCCGGGGTTGTAATATACTGCACAATGAAACAGTCGTTAGCAGGGTTTGTCTGCAGTGACGTGGGGGTTATATTTAACACCTTCAATAGGCCTTCAGTCGGCACTCAGCAGCCCTACATTGTAAAACAGTTGTGTTACAAATCAAGCTCGGTTATTATTTTGGTTTATATTTCTTTAGATTTTGCTGTTAACGTTTTTTACAATTGCGATTCGTGTACAGTGATAAATACAGACTGATTGTAATAATCGGTAACAAAATATAATTTCAAAGTAGGCTAAGTGATATATTTGTCATAGGAAATATTTTTTACTAACTA
Source organism: Macrosteles quadrilineatus (assembly GCF_028750875.1). Classification (NCBI taxonomy): domain Eukaryota; kingdom Metazoa; phylum Arthropoda; class Insecta; order Hemiptera; family Cicadellidae; genus Macrosteles; species Macrosteles quadrilineatus. The sequence continues at coordinate 2,563,732 of NW_026542612.1, forward strand.
TATACTGTACTATTTTTAAATATGTTTATACCTCTGCAGCATAATTGTTCGGGGGATTTCACTAAGTATGTGTGGTAAAAATATAAATCAAGACCACTTCGTCTTTGATGGAAGTTAGCCAGCCGAAGTTTTTTTATACATCCAGTGTTTATGTAACACTGCCAGAGGGCATTCAGCATAAAAGAATCGCAGACGCTTATGAGGGAACATTGTACAACACCCGCCTCTTCGAACTTTTTGGATGCGTGGATCCCCCACCCCACCCCAAACCCATTGATATTGCAACAATGTACGAGACGCTACCCGATAGAATATACATGTGTCTTCTTGATATCCTATTATTAGAAACATAAATTCCCTGATAAATCTCCACTCTCAGGCAGTGTTTGGCCGTGGTCCATGACGTGGTGTTGTCAAGTGACGTTTCCTGACGTCGTCCACGTCACTGTCAACACGACATTCTCACACTTCCGTCGTCGTGTCGGCTCTTTTGACTAGACGCCCTCAACTGTCTCGATGAAGCTATTTAGGTCAACATACCACCCGTTAAACTCGAGTTATTGCCTACACAAAGAGAGTACCACGGCGGGCGTCTGCCTCAGACGATGTCTTCACTGTTCATACGGAGACTGCTGAACAATCCCTCGAGAAGTAATGTACAGTAGGCTAAAAACTACTACACGGTAAAACTAGACTTTTGAATGTTGGCTTCGGGAGATGCAGTGGACGAGGTTTGGATACGTTGCTCCAATCAAACTTCTGGACAAACTAAAATGCAACTATATAAATATAAATTGAATACCGAAAAATTGTCGTTTTTTGCTTCGAAGCTGGACTGATCCAAGGCATCCGAAACGTCGGCCACTATTTTTGGCAACTCAGCAACGCGACAATCATACGACACTTAGATTCAATCGAAGTAGGGGTGGAAGTAGAAATAAATGAAATCAAACAAATTATACACTCTCAGAATTATTGGCGAAATGCTATTGGAACTGCAACTAACAACCATCGATATATAACTACTAGCAGTTAGGCTATATATCGATGCCCTAAAAACAAACTAAACTTTAAGATCAGCTTCTTTAAGGATTAAGTTCGCGCAATAGCCTATTAAATGATAATTAGTTTTCATGATGCAGCGATCATTTTTGTTGTTGCAAGGAACTTCTAGGTAAATTTCTATGGGAAACACATTGATAAGCTGCACATCAAGTGTTTCACATGGGAATTTCTTACTTGGTTTAGTGAATAACTCAGATCAGTGTCAAATAATTAGTCCACAACTGATCAGTAGTAGTTAACACTCAAAATCTTCAATATATATTTAAAATAAACAACGATATTTTCCTTAAACGTACAATTTCGATTGTCATTTATTTAAGACAGGCATGTACTTTCCTCAGCTCCTACACTTAGCTCTTTTACAATAAAACTTGATACGTACAACATTACAAGTAGGCTTACCCTTAATTAAAACTGGAAAGGTACCCGGAATTCATCATTGGGGCCTTTGTATTAACCCTAGGAGTGGCAGGCGGACATGATTTTTACAGTTAAAGGAGTTGTATGTTCCTACTTAGCACTTATTACATTATCACATTATTTATTCATAATTTGAATAAACTTGAGGATGGCGCTTTGCAACTTGGTATTCGATATTTTAGTGGATCAACCTAATCCTGATACTAGCCTAGGTTAGTAAAGTCCTAATGAGCCAGACAGGGCTGATCTCGTCTGGTCTGTGTCTGTGATAAGCAGTGTGTGTTGGGGCTATTCTGGTAGGGGACGGACAACCATATGGCGGCGGCAGTAATATCACTCTGCCCTCGACACACGACCAGCTGATTGAAATGTGGCGACTTTTGGGAATTCCGCCTCCAACATATGGCAAAATACAGGAACAGGCGAGTCCAACAACAAAATGTTTTCCAAAACATGGGTAACTCCCAAGTCCCAATCATATAACTATATAACTCAACTAATCACAACATTACCTAGACAACCATCTCAAGTAACATTTTAGCTCTATCGGTTGGTCTTTATTTTATGTTTTGTGAGTACTGTAAATGTCATCACGAAGGAAAAATAGACACTCCAACAGAATATAAGCAAACTATGCAGTTAAATTATACTGCACTTACTTACAACAAGCCAAATTTGTTTAGATACAGTACTGATAAAGAATCGATGCGATTGATGAGAACATTGATTACTTTTCTCCCGTAATGTCCGTCTTCAACCCTTGTCGTCTGTCTAATGTCGGGCACTAATATGTGTAGTGGTTAAAATACATTTCAAACAACAAATCGAGTATAACGGTTGTACTTAATCATTTCCCCCACATTTCCAAGTTTATGATTAATTTTACATTCCATTCAAACCTTAACGCGATTTAAAAGCTAAACAAATACAAAGTAGTATAACCATAGATAAATACAGTCCCTTGAGTTGGTTAGTCTATGGTTTAACATACAATAATTGTAATTTAACGTAGTATTTTGCTTAAATATCAATGTGACAAAAGATGACCGGGAACTCCACTTGCCCAAACATCTATCACGAAGTAGTTAATTATTGCCAATACTTATTACTTACAAGTTTAATAACAACATAGATAATTTAGAGTTATTAAAACACTTAGGTACTAACAACAATGTTCATTAATTAAATAATAATGCTCATAATAATGTTTATTATTAAAAGAAACGAACACGCGGACGTATGACGAGCACTATTTCACCCCAAAACATAGTTTCAGGGGTTTATAAATAGTGTGCGTAGCTGTTGTGGTGTTCATTTCTGTAATGCGCTCATCCGTCTCGGAGGGGAGTGATCCACTAACTCCTACAGTTAACTCTCTAAAAGCCCAAGGTCGCAAACTAGACAGCTGTTTCTCAGCAAAAAAGAGAATTTATATTTGACTAATTCTTATTTTTAACATAAACATTCGTCTATCACGCAATTCATGGTTTTTACGACAGATTTACTATTTTTCTATGAAGTAGCTTAATAAAATCACCTTTATAGACCTTAAATATTAACCAATATCAAAAAATGTATCAGTACGGTAATCCAACACGTTTTTGGACAACAGTGTTTTAGACGAGACGGATTATCAGCGTAATTAAAATCTCTTTATTGTTTGCCTTATTTAATATGAACAATTATTTAATTAATTTTTAACTTTTTCTATAATACAATTTGAAATCGAAAGTCTTCAAGTTAATCTTTTGTATATTTAGTTCATAACTAATGTTCGTTCATATTACATTGGGGTTTCTATAAACAGTAATTAATTACGTTTAACGACGTGACCAAAACAAAAAGACTGATTGGGTCATCCATCAACGAATAGAGTCTTGAGTGCATACAAATTTGTTGCATTTATATTTTCTGCATTAGATGATATTTGGCTATGTTGCTATTACGCATTATGTGAAAACAAAAATTGATTAGTTATATTAACACTGCAAGCTATCTGTTAGTTGATGAACTTTATAACGCTGTATTTTATATTATAGTATTTTAATTTATACTGTATTTTATAATACAGTTAGGCCTATCCAAAATTAATTATACCACACAACCTTTACTTACTCCTCTATTGAATCAACACATAATTAAATATGAAGCTAATTGCTAAGCTGCCTAGGGTAGAGATTTAATTAATTAGATACGGACTGTGGGCAAACTGGTGGTCACGTGACTGTAATGTGTTCCGAGAACATCCGACAATGGCCGATAATGCACGACCAGGTGGAGCATTGTTGTTATGTTACACACTTGATACAACAATCGCTGCTAAACGTGACGTCTTCTCGGAAAAGAATTCTCACATAGAGAAAGGGACAACGGCGCCGGATGCACAACCCCTGTATCTTGGCACATCCTCTGAGGTGAGTGTGAAAGAGAGCCTTAAACCTGAGTGTGCTTATTTTTGTTTGTGTTTAATACCAATACTAACACCCTACTCAATTTTGAAGTCTTAAATAGGTCAATTCTTATGTGTCGGCTGTGTCGCTAGTTCTTAAAATTGTTAAGTCTAAGCAAATTTAGATTACTTCAAAAATGACTTATACCATTTTTTTTTTTAGATTTTGCAACTACAATAATTGAGAACTAAGCCTTCGTGACAACAACAAAGAACGTTTAAAAACATTTAACCAATTCTAAAACTGAATTGTTTACTATACTTGATGTGTAAAATCAAACGACGAGCACAATACGCTTAGGCCTAATATAAAAAAAACCTTAAAAGAATGTCTATGTGAAAACATGACTAAATACTATGTTTTAATTCAAATTAGTTTAAATAATTTCAACATGAAATACGATATAAAGAAATATAACTATAATTTCACTGACATATTAATTTATGGCATTAAATGAAATAGGCCCTACATAGAGTATTTGTATTTTAACAAACAGTAAATAATATAAGTTACAGCATTGAATCAATTGAATAAAGTGGTAGTGCAGTGTGCACACACTGCGATTGTAGTTGTAAGGGGTGAAAGTGAAATCAACAAACTCCACTGCGGGGCCACAACTCATGTTGTGCTGCTGTGAATACTGTATATACTGAACATAACAACACACTATGTGTATGTGAGATGAAGGGGTGAAAGTGACAGTCAAACTCCACTGCGGGTCCACAACTCATGTTGTGCTGCTGTAACTAATGTATATATACCTAGTGATCACAACAACACACTGTGTGTATGTGAGATGAAGGGGTGAAAATGTCATCAACAAACTACACTTCGGGGCCACAACTCATGTTGTGCTGCTGTGACTTGACACTGTGTATGTGAGACGAAGGGGTGAAAGTGAAATCAACAAACTCCACTGCGGGGCCACAACTCATGTTGTGCTGCTGTAACTAATGTATATATACCTAGTGATCACAACAACACACTGTGTGTGTGAGATGAAGGGGTGAATATGTCATCAACAAACTCCACTTCGGGGCCACAACTCATGTTGTGCTGCTGTGACTTGACACTGTGTATGTGAGATGAAGGGGTGAAAGTGAAATCAACAAACTCCACTGCGGGGCCACAACTCATGTTGTGCTGCTGTAACTAATGTATATATACCTAGTGATCACAACAACACACTGTGTGTGTGAGATGAAGGGGTGAAAGTGACAGTCAAACTCCACTGCGGGTCCACAACTCATGTTGTGCTGCTGTAACTAATGTATATATACCTAGTGATCACAACAACACACTGTGTGTGTGAGATGAAGGGGTGAAAGTGACAGTCAAACTCCACTGCGGGTCCACAACTCATGTTGTGCTGCTGTAACTAATGTATATATACCTAGTGATCACAACAACACACTATGTGTATGTGAGATGAAGGGGTGAAAGTGACAGTCAAACTCCACTGCGGGTCCACAACTCATGTTGTGCTGCTGTAACTAATGTATATATACCTAGTAATCACAACAACACACTGTGTGTGTGTGAGATGAAGGGGTGAAAGTGACAGTCAAACTCCACTGCGGGGCCACAACTCATGTTGTGCTGCTGTAACTAATGTATATATACCTAGTGATCACAACAACACACTGTGTGTGTGTGAGATGAAGGGGTGAAAGTGACAGTCAAACTCCACTGCGGGTCCACAACTCATGTTGTGCTGCTGTAACTAATGTATATATACCTAGTGATCACAACAACACACTGTGTGTGTGAGATGAAGGGGTGAAAGTGACAGTCAAACTCCACTGCGGGTCCACAACTCATGTTGTGCTGCTGTAACTAATGTATATATACCTAGTGATCACAACAACACACTGTGTGTGTGTGAGATGAAGGGGTGAAAGTGACAGTCAAACTCCACTGCGGGTCCACAACTCATGTTGTGCTGCTGTAACTAATGTATATATACCTAGTGATCACAACAACACACTGTGTGTGTGTGAGATGAAGGGGTGAAAGTGACAGTCAAACTCCACTGCGGGTCCACAACTCATGTTGTGCTGCTGTAACTAATGTATATATACCTAGTGATCACAACAACACACTGTGTGTGTGTGAGATGAAGGGGTGAAAGTGACAGTCAAACTCCACTGCGGGTCCACAACTCATGTTGTGCTGCTGTAACTAATGTATATATACCTAGTGATCACAACAACACACTGTGTGTGTGTGAGATGAAGGGGTGAAAGTGACAGTCAAACTCCACTGCGGGGCCACAACTCATGTTGTGCTGCTGTAACTAATGTATATATACCTAGTGATCACAACAACACACTGTGTGTGTGAGATGAAGGGGTGAAAGTGACAGTCAAACTCCACTGCGGGTCCACAACTCATGTTGTGCTGCTGTAACTAATGTATATATACCTAGTGATCACAACAACACACTGTGTGTGTGTGAGATGAAGGGGTGAAAGTGACAGTCAAACTCCACTGCGGGTCCACAACTCATGTTGTGCTGCTGTAACTAATGTATATATACCTAGTGATCACAACAACACACTATGTGTATGTGAGATGAAGGGGTGAAAGTGACAGTCAAACTCCACTGCGGGTCCACAACTCATGTTGTGCTGCTGTAACTAATGTATATATACCTAGTGATCACAACAACACACTGTGTGTGTGTGTGAGATGAAGGGGTGAAAGTGACAGTCAAACTCCACTGCGGGTCCACAACTCATGTTGTGCTGCTGTAACTAATGTATATATACCTAGTGATCACAACAACACACTGTGTGTGTGAGATGAAGGGGTGAAAGTGACAGTCAAACTCCACTGCGGGTCCACAACTCATGTTGTGCTGCTGTAACTAATGTATATATACCTAGTGATCACAACAACACACTGTGTGTGTGTGAGATGAAGGGGTGAAAGTGACAGTCAAACTCCACTGCGGGTCCACAACTCATGTTGTGCTGCTGTAACTAATGTATATATACCTAGTGATCACAACAACACACTGTGTGTGTGTGAGATGAAGGGGTGAAAGTGACAGTCAAACTCCACTGCGGGTCCACAACTCATGTTGTGCTGCTGTAACTAATGTATATATACCTAGTGATCACAACAACACACTGTGTGTGTGAGATGAAGGGGTGAAAGTGAAAGTCAAGAAACTCCACTGCGGGTCCACAACAACATATGTTGTGCTGCTTTAACTGCTGTATATACTGAACACAACATATCACTGTCCCTATATATTGTGAAATTGAAATGGATTGATGGATAAAAAAGAACAAATAAAGTCAAGTCGTCGATAAGTCAAGTTCTGCTTTAATATACAATTTAGACTACTAAACATAATTTTGGCCACCATTAATGGAAAATAAAGTGTTTAAATAAGTGTTTTTTAGTCATCAATTTATCAAATTTTGCGTTATGAATAATTTATAGTAACTCCGGCACAAAGCTATAACTTTAAACCCCCTTTAAGGCCTACAAAATGTTATTGACCAAACATAACATCGATTCAATCCTAGGTTAGCGTTAGAAACGTGTACCCATATTAATCACGCCCATTTAATCAGTATATTATTCCAACAAGTAGAATGTTTTAGTGCCTGGCTAGGCCCAGCATCCCACTCACTATCTCGTCCGTCGGCTCCGCGCCTCAAAGCCCCTCCAATCAACTCTAGTCTCCTATGGGCCCGTAAACTCTCACGGCGCTCCGGTTGGAATCAATTAGGAATGTTCTCCCTCCAGCCCGGTCCTGTAATGTCACTGCTATTGGATTTCTGACCTTTCGATGCACGATCCATGGGGCCTGGCAGTCCGACAGTCTAGGCACTTCATGATACGTCACAATTACCAATCCTAACTAGCCTAAATGGTTCATTTAAACTTGCATGCAGCAGAGATAACTGGGCAAAAATATTCTGTTCCAAACCATTCTCTAATATTGACACATGTGTAAAATGAAACTGCAAGCTGTGAATCATTGTTAACCGATTTCTATGTTTTCCAAAAAGATTAAATATTGAAGAACATTTCTTTTAGAATACAAATAAAATAAGGCTGTCACTGTTTTCAGCAAACATACATCCTTAGCGAGTATAGGAATTTATAGTAGAGGATTATGCAGGTGGCTGTGATTATGCACAAAAACATTGTGCGCTAGGACGCTTTCGCAATGGTTTTGGCTCTTATTTAATTAATTGGGTTTTTGGTTTAAGCGAATTTCCCATAGTGAATAATCTATTACCGTAGGTTTCCTGGCAAGACCTGGGCTCGGGACCAATTTACTTTTGTATATATATTTTTTTAAATATAAGTTATATTTATATTTGTGTCCATTTGCACGATAACTCTACCAAAAATTATCCGATTTTGATGAAATTCGGTATAGGTATACGTGTTAACCTACATTTATTTAAACGATTTCGCGAACCAGCATGATCGGACTGATGGAACACGGACTGATTGACAAAAACACGGAGATTTACATGCAGTTTTTTTTTTTTTTTTTTATATTGAGTTTATGATTGTGGACAATAGGACAAATTGAAATATCAGAACTTTGTTATATTTATTTGTTTATTTAGTGTCTCGTAACTTTCGCAGTTTGTAAGTGTAGCCCTGCGACTGCAGGCTCGAGTATGCAAATGTCCCGAAGGGGATGGAGCAGTTTTTTGGCAGCTGGAAGTCGGGCCGAGGGAGAAGAGGGGTGTGTAACCGTCACTAGCAGGAAATAAAGCTTTTTATAGTCGCTATATGAATGGAACGGCGGGTACCTAGGTAGAATAAAGAAGTAACCGAACTTGTCTAGAAACCGACCGTCATGCTCGACTAATCTAGTTAATTATGTTGTTGTACTCAGCGGTTAGCTGGCGATTTGGAAAATCAACCTACAAAAGTTTACTAGATATTTTTGGTAAATTAATTCTATAAAGTAGTCTATCGATATAAAAATTCTTCACGATTATTAAAACTATTGTGTTACGTACGCAGTTAAATAATTGTAACTCATTAAATAAATCGTAGGATATTGAAATATTAAGTCTATTGTTTTTAATAATTTCTTAATCTTAAAATATAAACATAACAACTGGTGAAATATATTTAAAATAGGATTGAAAATAATTAACTAGTCCAGACTTATAGAAACAACAAGATATGCCATATAGGTAGTGTAATGTTAATATGGAATTAAAAATGTCCAGGAAAAGCTTGATAGCAAAATCCAGGTAGGTAGCAAAATTAATTGTGATCGTTTCGGGAGCAAGGAGTGAAAGTGAGGTGAAACCGGAAGTTGGACGGAATCAGCTGTTTGCAACACCTGCTATAACGGCCTAGTGCACATCCACCTCCATACCACCCCTGCCACCTGCTCCAATGTCCTGTCAAGCCAACTGTCAATGTAATTGCAAAGTTTGAATCGTTCCAGATCTCTATCGGTCTGCTATTGTTAAGTCTCTAGGAACGATTTTTAAGTTTTAAGACAGGTTATGTTTGGTGTTGGAAGGTTGAAAACTAGCAAGTTCCGTGTCAAGATGTGTGAGGCGGGCCTGGAACCGAAGGAATGTAAAAACAGTGCTGGCGCTGTGTGTATATGAACTACCTACCTGGTCCAACCCAAACCAGTTTCTTTCAATAGAACCGTTCCGACGTTATGGTCCTCCCTGTCCCGTCACAGCAGCGAGGGATTCCCCAAAACACCAAATCCGATATAGGCCTATCCAGGTTCCCCTTTTAGCTTAGTTGCACTTGCGATGTTTAGAAACCTAATAGATAGAAAAATACATTACCGCAGAAGAATGAGACACCCACTGCACTATTAAGATCATCTAATCAATTCATCATTCTGCAAGTACAAATGGCATACAAATATCTTACATTTACCATTTACCGAGTTTGGGGTTTAAGGGTTAAATTTCATACTTAGCTTCGATTGAACCGGTTTAATAGTAGTTTGTTCAGTTCAGTAATGAAAAAGTTTAATCAATCAAGAGCTCAAATTTAAGGCAACATAACGACAAAAATAAAACCGAAGACTGATTGTGTATAAAAACTACAACTGTTGGTTAGTCCATGATGTAACCCTCGGAGACTTTGGAGGTGTTAATACTGTAGTTACTTTTGATTGAGATGAAGAACAACACCATTTGCCAAGGATACTTAAGTACACATTCACAAAACCCTAGGTACAATGGATTGTAGTAATAATAATAATTTGATGACAACAAGCAAGATGTTTTTCTGGGAAGTGTGAAGGTATTTTGAGTGATAATAAACTGTACTTACGAACTGTAACCATCTTTGGATCGTAGCTGCAGACCGCCTGATCCACGGCCGCGATCCTCGTCCGCAACTTAGCCGTGCGACAACAGACATCCTCCAACTGTTTGTTCAAACCCTCGAAGATGTCGTTCGCGATCAACACAACGGATGCCAGTTGTCGTAGAGCACTGCTCAACGTGAAATTCGTCACTGCCTCCAACTCCCCGTCCTTGATCTTAGGTTTTCCGCCATCGTCGTGAAGATTAATCCGACTCAGGAATTTGGGTTGCACTACTCGCTGGACGAACGGCATGTTTAGAGATTAATCGTATCTCTAAAAACACAAATTCCCGCATTACACACATTTAACACCACGAGGCACTTTGTAAAGTGTCACTCGGAAGAAGAGTGTTGACATGCCTTGACGTCCGTACATGTGACCGGCCGGCTCGAACTTTCTAACACGAGACTACCGACGTTATGTTGTTGACACCAAGCGCCAAACCAAACTGCGGCGAGCGGGAGCGGCGCGGCGCGGCGCGTTGCCGTGAGCAGTGCTGCCACTACCCGGCGTGGGGAAAACAGAACTCCCTACTTCCAGCTTTGGTTTTAACACTGTTCAAGTAGGAACGAATATACCACCACTCTCACATTGCATGGTAAAGGTCAATACAGTACTATAGAGATACATACTGATAACAATAATGGGCCTAACGCCTGTACAGTATAAAAATTCTCTAAAGAACAATAAAATTATTATTCCAATGGAATTATTGAAATTGTTTTACTGGATGTCTTTGTATTTTCAAATTGGCTATCGATACAGTTGTTTGCAGATAAAATTAATTGTTTTATTCATACGGATTGCTCAAACGATGAGATCAATAAAATACTCCCGTGGCAGCAAACCTGCAGACTAAGCAAATTTCCATTTATGGATAGATTTCTACTAAAATTGTACCTTAAAAAGGTTTAGATTTATTTCCTACTGCAGTTGTACCCGTGCTTTGCAACGGGAAGAGGAGGCTAAATAGAAACCTTTTTAGCGAATTTCCCATATAGGGAATAAGCTATTACCATAGGTCTCATGATAAGACCTAGATTTTAATAACAATTCTACACATGACGTGTCCTTTTCTAGTTTTCTACCAATAAACCTGTTTTCCTTAATATTCCTAGCTTTACTTAGTAATATCTTCAGACTTCCAGTATTTTACGCCAGCAGTCCTGTCTCTGAATTTTCTTTGTTTCTTCCATTTCAGTCTGACTCCCCTGTTTATTGATGTTGACTTAATTTTGATCAGAGGTATCTTTACCATTATAGGGCTTATGTGTGTCGGGAGGTTTCCCGCCACGGTTACGACTCGTTTGGTAATTGATTGGTTTTCTTCCGCTGGGTGGATTGCCTTCGCCACTGAACGTTCGTCTACTTCTACGTAGTTTACCCAATGCGTTGAGTCTGAAGGAGGAAGGGTCATACCTATGGTTCTACCAGGGGTTGGTGGGTATTCGTCTTCCACTGTGACAGCGCCTTCCGAAATGACCAGAACCTCCCAGTCGTTGTCAATCTGTACAAAAGTTGGGTCATCAATTTTGAAATTGCTATAGCTCCTTTGTCCTCCAATACCTCATTGACTATGGCGTCTAGTTCTTTTTGCAAATTTGTATTTTAACAACTGCCTTCGCCCTCCCCCGATGCTACCTCTAGAGGGTACCCTGGTTGCTTCTCGATAGGAGTGGGTCAGTGGGTCCAGCCTCAAATTTTGTAGACGTTGACGAAACTGTGGTATCGAACGAACTGTCCGATGCCGATGAGCTGGCGGAACTTGTACTGGAGGAAGGTGACGAATGGTAACACTTTTGGGGGTTTCTTTTTGCCGTCTTCCGCTCGTCCCCTCTTCTTGTGGCCCTGTCTTCTGCATCTCTCATCCGTCCAGTCAGTTCAGTGAACATGGGGAAGGTGCGCCTCTCAATGTTCCTCCGGCCTTTCTTTACTGATGGGAGACTGACACCGGGTATCTGTGGCGATGGCTTCTGGTGAGAAACCATTTTACCACTTTTTAATTCTTCGACCATGGTCCGTCTCAACCACTGGACGTCTCTTTGAGTAAGCCCTATGGTTCGGTCGGTGGCGTATGCTTCCGCTGTAGGACAAAGAAATACCCCGCAGTCCAGATTGTTAAATTGGCGTGGCCCAATGTGATCTTTAATCTTCCATTTTCTAGTAGTTAACACTATCTTGTGTTTGTTGACCACTACATAACGCAAGAAGTCAACAGTTTATTTGCAGCTCCTGTATGATTGCCATGTAGGCTACACCAGGATTTCTTTGGTTTGGAAGTCTATTATACATAGAACCAAATGTTGCAATTCTTGGAGAAAATAGGGGATGAGTAGCATGTCGAACGAAAAAACGTCATCGTTCCTCACCCAACGTAACGTCTCTGCTGGGGAACTTTTTAGCAGCTTCTCCATAAAATGCGAGTTGAGGGGAAGTATGGAGGGCCGTGCCTTTTTATTGCCTCTGTTTTGTAGTAGGCTTAACCACAGACAACAGAAACCATTAACATTAAAGTATTATATTGTCTGTGGCTTAAGTAGGTACTTATCACCATATCGCTCGTCCGTCTTCCTTCTTCCAAGTCTGTTAACTCATTCTCTGGGAGCGCCGACATTTTACCCGGTCTTCCTGTGCCACGTCTGTTGGTAGAATAACTCCCTACCTGTTGAGTTGGTTAGGCATGTCACTGATGACCCAGTCCACCCCCTTAGTGAACGTATCTTGAAACAACAGGAGATACTTATTACCTTTTGTTGATCTAGGAAAGGGACCAACTAAATCTGTACTCACACAGTACCAGGAATTTTGTGAATTAGTCCAGGACCTGACTAGGGTTCTGTGTGCATGTCGTGTATAGTGAATTTTACTTTTGCATTTCAATATAGGTGTCTTAGGAAGTGTTTTCCACTCGGGTGTCAAGTTCGCACCTGGTACGTTTTCGAGCTATGACGTCATCAAGATGGCGGCTCAGCAATTTTTGAATGCGTATATTTCGCGAACCGTTTAATGGATCAGGATGATTTATTTTTTGTTTGAAAGATATTTTTACACCCTATCTTTCTTGTATTTACACTTTTGTTGTAAACTTAATATTTATCTCACTATATTAAAAAACGTGTTTTTTATTATTATTATATTTATTGTTTTGCTTATAACTTCTTAACCGCTGATAAAATCAAATACCACCCATTGCAAAAGTTGCAGATGATTCTATACCCTTTCCAATGATACCAAACAATATGTGATTAGACCTAAAGATAAAGCAAAGAGATTGAATAAATCGTAAACGAACACTGAAAGTGGTGTACGTTCCGGGAAAGATTTAGTCCTGGACATGACTAGAATTCTGTGTGCATGTCGTGTATAGAGAATTTTGCTTTTGCATTTCAATATAGGTGTCTTAGGAAGTGTTTTCCACTCGGGTGTCAAGTTCGCACCTGGTACGTTTTCGAGCTATGACGTCATCAAAATGGCGGCCATTGATTTTTTTAAATCGTATATTTCGCAAACTATTTGTCGGATCGGAATGAATGTTTTTTTGTTTGAAAGATAATTTTAAATGCTAACTGTTTTACGTTTACACATTTGTTGTATGTTTAGTACATTCTTCGTAATTTTGCAAAAACCTGTATTTTTAAATATTTTTGAGTTGTTTTTGTTTGTAACGTTTTATTGATACAATTTATCAAAAACCACCAATGAAAAAAGTTGTAGAACATTTAAAAATCTTTACAAAAATACCAAATTCGATATGTTTTACTCAAAAGATTACGTCAAGAAACTAGATAAATCTCATAAAAACACCAATTTTGGCGCAAAAACGCCTATTAGTCCGGCCTCTAGGGCAGTTCGCAAGTCTTATAAAAACAGTTTCGCCATTCAATGTTGATGTACGTGTCTAAATAAGGGTTTTCAACTCGGGTGTCACGTCTGCACCCACTGCAGTTTCCGGTTATGACGTCATTAAAATGGCGGAAAGGGCTATATTAAAAATAACGATATTTTACATACCATGTATTGGATCGGAATGAACTTTTTTTTGTTTGAAAGATAAGTTTACATGCTATCTTTCTTACTTTTGCACTTTTGTTTTATGTTTGTACATTTTTCGTAATTTTGCAAAAACCTATATTTTTAAACATTTTTGTGTTATTTTTGTCGATAACGTTTTATTGATACAATATATCAGAAATAACTTAAAAACAAAGTTGTAGCACGTTAAAAGAGCTTTACAAAAATACCAAATTCGATACGCTTTACTCAAAAGATCACGTCAAGAAACTAGAAAATCGTACAAAACAACCTAATTTTGCGCAAAAACGCATATAAATCTCAATCCATGCAAATGGAAATTCGCTTAGTCGAAAGGATTGCTGCACCGGGGGTATTTATATAGTGGAAACATTCCTATGGACTAATTACATTGATTTGTTGTGCTTTTATTTGCATAAAAGAGGGTAATGGTCTTATTTTAAGTAAAATAGCTGGTGAAATCGTAACATGTAGCAATTTTTAAGACATCATAACCGGAAACTGCAGTGGGTCCAGACGTGACACCCGAGTTAAAAACACTTATTTAGACACGTACATCAACATTGAATGGCGAAACTGTCTTTATAAGACTTGCGAACTGCCCTAGATGCCGGACTAATAGGCGTTTTTGCGCCAAAATTGGTGTTTTTATGAGATTTATCTAGTTTCTTGACGTAATCTTTTGAGTAAAACATATCGAATTTGGTATTTTTGTAAAGATTTTTAAATGTTCTACAACTTTTTTCATTGGTGGTTTTTTATAAATTGTATCAATAAAACGTTACAAACAAAAATAACTCAAAAATATTTAAAAATACAGGTTTTTGCAAAATTACGAAGAATGTACTAAACATACAACAAATGTGTAAATGTAAAACAGTTAGCATTTAAAATTATCTTTCAAACAAAAAAACATTCATTCCGACCCGACAAATAGTTTGCGAAATATACAATTTAAAAAAATCAATGGCCGCCATTTTGATGACGTCATAGCTCGAAAACGTACCAGGTGCGAACTTGACACCCGAGTGGAAAACACTTCCTAAGACACCTATATTGAAATGCAAAAGTAAAATTCACTATACACGACATGCACACAGAACCCTAGTCAGGTCCTGGACTAAATTCCTAAATTGCATTACCCTAAAATCTTTTTGTTAGGGTACTGATACTCTTGACACAAGGAACAATTCCTAACGTGCCATGCAATTTCTCTGAACATACTTGGGCAATAATAATTGCGGCCAATTCTATCAAATGTTTTTGCTATGCCTAAATGTCCGGCTGTACGATCATCATGGTTTTGCTTTAAGACGTCTGCTCTGTTTTCCTTCGTGACTCACAGTTACCAAGGAGAAGTAGGGGGGGTTTCTCCCCGTCCTACATTATTCCAAATATGCTTAAAGAGTCTACCATCTATAATTTTAAAGCAAGAATATTTGTCGGGCCACCTAGAAACTTTCTGCATCATGTTGTCATACCAATCCATTCTGCATTTGTTGGATATGTCTAACACTTTTGTAGCAGTTTGCACCTCAATTTCGCTTTTCCCAGGTGGTTCGGGTAGGTTCCTTGACAAAGCATCCGCTACTTTATTATATGCTTCCTTTACGATATACGACTTCGAAATCGCGCTGTTGGAATTCTAGCACTCAACGAGCTATTCTACCTGAGGGAGTTATCATTGAATGTAGCCATTTGAGAGCCTGATGGCTGATGGTCAGTTATCACTACTATGATACCCCTCGGTGTAGGGTCTATACTTCCTAAGGACGTACAACACTGCGTGGCACTCTTTTTAGGTTGTGGAGTATTTTTTCATGATCATGTAAGCTTCTACTGGCATAGGCTATTACATACTCATTGTTGCCCTTCCTCTGAAACAATGTTGTTCCGAGCCCTAGCTCAGATGCATCTGTTTGTATATAGAATTGTTGAGTAAAATCCGGGCAGGCGAGTATTGGTGATTTCGTCCAACTGGATTTCAGTTCAGTTCCTCAAAAGCGAAAAAATGTTCTCTGTCCAGTTCCATCTTACACTTTTACAGAGCAGATAATTGAGAGGTGCTGTTACCTTAGTATAATTAGGTATGAATCTCTTGTACCAACCAGGTAGACCCAAAAAACCCTCAGTTCTCTCACATTTTTTGGGGTTGGGTAATTGACCACGGCTTTAACTTTATCTGGATCCGTTATAATGCCCTGGGAATTCACGACATGGCCGAGTTATTTCAATTCTGTTTGGCAAAACTTACATTTCTCAAGATTTATGCGCAGCAGTACTTGCCTTAGCCGATCAAACACTTTGTGTAAGTTGTCCAAGTGTTCTTCTTAGGTTTTACCAAATATAATAATGTCGTCCAAATAGGCGAAAGCTTTATCCTCAAGACCTGCCCCTAAAACTGTATCCAACAGTCTCTGGAAAGTAGCTGGGGCTGAATGTAGCCCAAAGGGCATTACTCTAAATTGGAACAGTCCCCTTGCCGGTGCAGTAAAGGCCGTCCGGGGCCGACTATTTTTCTCCAGGGGTACTTGCCAATATCCGTCTTTTAAATCTAGGATAGCAATGTACACTGTGCTTCTCTCAATCTATCCAAAATTGCCTGTACTTGTGGTAGAGGGTACGCGTCTTTAATTGTAGAGTTATTCACTGATCTCAAATCAACGCAGAATTGATTTTTTTACCTGACGGTTTTTTTACTAACACTACAACTGAGCTCCAAGGACTGATTGCTGGCTCAATAACTCCGGTTTCTAACATTTTATCAATCTCTTCATTTATTACTTGTGGCATAGCTGGGTTTTTGGGATAGTAACTATGCTTGATTGGTTGTACATCAGGTTTCAATCTAAGTGTATGTTCTACAAGATGCATTGGCCCTTGAATGGAGTCGAATTTCGGCCATTCTAAATCTAGAAATTCTGCAACTGCTTTTTGTTCGTCTTACGAAAGGGATTTTATTACATTTACTGATTCCCGTGACTGAAAGAGTTACAGCCCGGAGTACCTGTATCGGCCCAATACACCTGTTTACTTTACACGTCTATTCAAGTCTATCATAACTCCCCAATCCTTCATAGTTTCTAGACCAATAGTTATGTCAGAATTTAGCCCGGGGAGGATAAACAGCTTAATATCGTTATCTGTTTCATAGATTCTACATCTTACATCAAAAGAACGAGCTATTGGAACAATCTTGCTATCAGCTAAAGTGGCATGGTTATTATATTCAGATTTGTATCAAATTCCTAACTTTTCTATTGTTGAAGCTACCAATTTACTAGCTTAGTTTTTAACTGCTCCGGTGTCTAGTAGTTCCCTAAACATCTTCCCTTCTATGTTCTAATATCCAGAAATATTCTAGGGTCTGTGACTGCATTGTTTTTCAACTGCCTTTCTGATTGACTAATTTATTGGGGTTTATCGGCCTCCTTTCTGGGGACCTGGAGTACCCCGATTCCTCCATGCCCCTCGATAGTTTTCCGCCTCACTGTATTTGCTATTCGAAGTCTTTCCCTCTGTTCTACAGAATCTACATATATCTCTTTTAGGTAGCCTACATCATAGACAAATGGAAACCATGGTAACCGCAGCACAGTCTACCTACATTCACGAGAGAAGAGAATTGTCCAGCGTGATGACAATTCCTTCTGTTATCACATGAAGGGTTCTGTCTCCTGATCTGGAAGATTTAATTTTTTATTGTGTCACACACTTATTATTCGCAGTTTCTGGGGTGTAAATCCTCTCCCCGAGTTAGTTGTTGGGTCCTGTTTATAACCAGTTTCGGGATAGAGAGCTTGAGCAGGCCCTTTTGGGGGTTGATACTCCATAGCTGACTTTTTAAGGGAGAGGAGGGAAAATGCTTTTACGCACACAGGTAGCCAGCCTGTAGTGTGAGACTCCTGAAACTATCACAGACTACTCACAAAAACACCCCCTCTACTCTGTTGGACACAGACCTGGAATTTTTTGTCACATTACTTCAAGTCAGGCCAACATGTGACCTAAGCCCTCAGGGCTCTCACCGTTTTTGGCATATAGATACTTTATGACCTACACCGCATCCCGGTCAAGGTCGAGCCTCTTGGAGAATACCCTGGATGTAATGTGACACACAGGTCCAATTGTCCTCACCCTCCGTCATCATCGGTATGACCGTGTCCACTGACAGCAGTCCTACTAACTGTCGAGCTTCCAGGCGGGGCCCTTCCCAACGCTGGCAGTGGAAAAAGGTATGTTCCACGTCATCGGGAATGCCTGGGCAGTATATGCAATTGGGTGACACGGCTTTGCTTATCCTGAACAGGTACCACCGGAAAAAGCCGTGACCCGAAAACTGGGTGAGGTGGAAGTCCACCTCTCCGCACCACCGATTAACCCAATGTTGGACTTGCTGTATCAGTCGCCTGGTCCAGCGTCCCCGAGTCTCCTGTTCCCAGCTCTCCTGCCACAGCTGGTAGGTGCGGGTGCGTTCCTCTGTTCGTGCCTGGTCCTCCCCACGGCGCTGATAAATTGCCTTTCTCTCCGCCGCCAAAAGTTTGACGGGGATGACTCCAGCAACCACCAGGACAGCGGATTCGGACACTGTTCGGTAGGCGGATGCAACTCTTAGTGCTGCCTGACGCTGCACTCGGGCGAGCCGCATCCTATCACAGAAAACGTACTACTATAACCCAGAATGCCAACCGCGTGGTAAAAAGCATTAAGCGTTTTGAGAGAGCTTTGCCTGTCAATCCGTAGGCAGCGCCACCAGCGTTGCCATGCAATATTGAGAGCGTTTGCCCACTCCTCAGCACCGTACAAGAGTACGGACTGGACAGAAGACATTAACAGCCTTCTACGGCTGGACCGAGGACTGGCTAAGAGAGGAGACCACCCTAGCAGCCTTGTCCGCCATACGGAAAATCTGATCCCGCCAGCTAAGCTTGCTGTCCACCATAACCCCAAGGTACTTGGCAGAACGAACGGTCTGAACTTCGACGGCCCCTACCCTCAACGGCACGATGGTGTCAATCCGTTTTTTTGTTAATATTACGATCTCAGTTTTGCTCAAAGCAAACGAGAGACCATGGTCTGTCATCCATGCGTTTGTGGTACGCATAACTCGGTTCAGCTTTAGCTGAGCCAGCTCAACGCTACGTGCAGCTATCAAAACTGCAACGTCGTCTGCGTACCCAACCAAAGCAGTTTCCTCAGGCATTTCAGACCTCAGGAGGCTGTCATACATGACATTCCAGAGGTCTGGGCCGAGTATGGAACCTCGGGCAGCACCGGAAGTGACACTCATCGTCCATGGGCCCTCTGTAGTTTCATACATGAGGAGGTGGAACCGGAGATAATCCTCTATGATACGCATGAGGTATACCGGAACGTGGAAGGTGTTCTCCAGAGCATCCAGCATATCGCACCACCTCGCGGAATTAAATGCGTTTCGCACATCGAGAGTTACGAGTAGCACAACCCTACGAGAGTAGTGGTTAAAATCTTCAGCTCTCATCACGGCTTGCTTCACCTCCTCAACAGCGTCAACCGTAGATCGCCCCATCCTGAATCCAAACTGGCGAGGGGACAGGTCCCCCGAAGCGACCACGGCTGAGTTCAGTCGGAAAGGACTGAAGGATTCTTATCTTCGTGGGAGGGCTTTCGCTTGTTGTAGTGCAGATTTAAATACACTACACTGTCCAGACCCAGCTATATGCTTCAAGTGTTTATCAGCGAGCCCATTTTCTTTGCAAAGGAAACAGGACTCAACTTGGCAGTACTTACGGATGTGACCGACCTCCCCGCACCGAAGGCAGTTCTTGCTTCGGTCGGGTCCCTTGCAGTTTCGGGAGGAATGGCCGAAACAGAGGCATTTAAAAAACCTCTTTACTTCCACTCTCCGTCTGAGCCTGCAGTTGACCCAGCCGACTCTCAGATGCTTGAGTGCCAGCACCTTATTGGCATGTGCGTCTGCCATCTTGGTGACCGCCATCCGCTGCTGACTCCTATTCTGTGTTGTGAGCCTGACCTTAAGAAAAGCCGTTTGCCCGCCAAGCTCGGGGATAGCTTTCTTCAGGGCTTTAACAACATCAACCTCCGTCGACACACAATCAATGTCTCGAACCTCAACTGATGTCTTTGGCTCAAGAGCACGGACGGTGCCCTGGCCTTCAACAGCTGCCTTCAGTTCGGCAGTAAAGGCTGCTTTGTCTTTCGACTTACCCAGTTCAAGGAGAACGTCCCCGTCCCGGGTTCGTATAATCGACCGTACAACCGTATCGGTGTGCTCTGGCTTAGCCTTGGCCTTAATTGCACCCAAGACCTCGGCGAAAGATCTCCCCCCTGAGGGTTTGACCAGAATTGCGTCCGTCCTGGGCTTTTTTGGCCGGGACTTTTTCGGAGCAGAGACCGAGCCGGGCCCAGTTTGGGCAATGCCAGTCGGCTGTGCCTTCACTGCCACATTCTTTATAGAGGCGACCTCCGCCCGCCTCAGTTGCCTCTTCTCCTTTCGGGAACGGCGTTTTTCCCACGCAGCCTCAGGTGTCTCTACAACTGATCCCTTTCGGGAACTTACCTGAGGGGGGGGGGTCGTAGGTAGCTGTGGCTGCTGGTTCTTCACAGAAGCTGCAGCTATAGCCGAAAAGGATCTGGGCACAGCAGACAATAGGTCCGTCTGAGACGCCTTGGCCTTCACCGTGGTCCTTTTGGTCTGGACGCCTTCTTCTCTTTTTTGAGGACTGTCCGACGAGGATGGCCTCTTACGTTTCTTAGAAGGCAGCGCTCTTTCGTCAGACAGAGACACAACCTTCTCGGCAATCTTCTCCATGGCTGCCTTGCTCACCACCCGGCAGGCAAAAACGAATCCAAGGTCATCCTCTAGTTTGGCCATGCCGTTTTTGACCACTTGGTTTACGGCTCTCTGGGTCCGGAAGGTATCCAGCATAGCCTTTATCGTAACTTCCATGTCTTGGAGCCGGGTTTAAATGTCACTCTCTGCGTCAAGATATTCCTGACGCAGAAGCACCATCTTAGAGCCTTCCGACTTCGACGTTGCTGTGAAGGGCTCCTCCGGCATTCCAACAGCAGAACTTGCTGGCAACGCCAGCTCGACGCCTGCAACTCCAACGTTCTCCGCACCACTCCCAGCTCCACTTGCCGAAGGAGATCCTAAAAGGGGGAACTCCTTAGTGCATTTGAAAGGTGCAGGTGGCGGAGATGTCCTCACGTTTTTTGGTGGTGTGGATCTCTGAACCTTGGAGCTACGAACAAAAGGGTTCCGCTCCACTTCCAACTTCTTTTCCTGCTCATTTGAGCTTTTGATCGAAAATGTGTTTATGTGGGTACTAAACGCCATCGTGTTTATTCCAGCGCATCGTACGGCAAGGAGCGGCCCGGAATCAATCAGGAACGGGTATACCCTCGGGGACAAAAGCCCCTACCCCAGTTCCCTGGGGCCCGACCTCCGTTTGCCCAGCACCGGATACCTGACGTGCCGGGGGTCACCCGTCGCAATGCAGAGCCCGACCGCCACATCCATGCCGCACTCCCTGACCAAGGACCGAAGTGGCTGGCTTCTCACGACCCACTGAGAATACCCATCGGCAGTGCAAAGCACACATCAACCCCTGCAACACAACAGAGGCACTCCCAGTGAGAACGTCGGTCACCATTTTAGTCGCCTCTTACGACAAGCCCGAGAAGGCTGTGGTGCTATTCTAACCCGGTACCGCACGGGTGAGAGCTGCAGTGATTAGTTCTGTAATTTTTTATACATTCCCTCTTAGCCCATACAACTTGTACTCAGCCAAAAATATTTTCATAAATTCGTTGGAATTGTTCCTCTTGGCTAAAACGGCCTTGCCTCCTCATGAACGTTTGGGTTGCTACTAAGTAATTTTGAAAGGGTTCATTTGGCCCCTGTGTTCTCCCTCTGATCTCAATATAAAGCTTTTCTCTATAACGTTTAGGGAGAAAAGTAGCTTCAAAGTTCTTTAAGAATTCTTGCCAGGTGCTCCACAGATCTTTAGAATTTCTATACCATAACAGAGCTTTACCCTTTAAAAGTTCAGGGAGAGCCTGTAAGAGGTTATCGGCTGGAATTTTATAAGGTTCTCTTAGCTCCTCAGTTCTCTCTATAAACAACACCAAGTCTTTACCCCCATTGCAAGTAAGGTTCCATTTTCTTACAGTATTACATATTGAAACGTTATTACTACAGTAGTACTCACGGCTACATCATTACTTCCTGGCTCATTGTTTGAAGGTCCTGGGAGACTGTATCCTCCCTTTAGGAAATTCTCCCGTCTTTCCTCTTTAGGATAGGGTTTTCCTCCCGTCTCTTACGTTGCCGCTGACGGGAAGGCCGAATTTCTTCAGCTCCTCTATTAGTTTTGCCTTCTTTAAGGTGTAGATCCATCCTACTCGGGGATTCTGTCTGGTTTCCTCGAGATGCTCTCTGTCTCTGAATCAGTCATTATGTTGGCGTATGGTCCTCCTGGGAATGACAATGAATTATTTTCATAAGCAAGTATCAAATGGCTAATATTAATAACTTAGGAGCTCGGTCCTTTGTTCCTCCCAATCTTTAACTTTTTTCAAAATTCTTAATTCCTTGAGTCGTTTTGTACAGTACTGAGTTTTCAGTTTTATAGTCCCTGTTCGGGCACCAAAATTATGTAAGGAAGTTTTCCCTTTTAACTTTCCTCCACTTTCCTACAAAGAATTTATTTTTTCCTCAAGGGTCTTATCCTGGGTTAGTGACAACTTGGTTACTGCGATAAACTGATCTGCTTTATTATACACTATTTACAATATTTACAAAATTTCCTCCAAGGTCACAAAAGCAATTAACTTCACTCTTAGGTGGGGGGTCTTCTTCGGTGGCCTTTGCAGTACCGAGGCGACTATTAGTATAGCTTCCAGTGCTCAACACCGTACTGTTCCTGGTGATCCTCTGGAGTGATGTCCCAACGGAGTACCTCCCCGAGAGCAACCTGTCGTTGCTGTCACCTCTCATCTGCTGTCTGGCTCCAACTGCCCAGCCTAAAACAGAAACTCCTATTATATACTATCCACTATTGCACGGAGTGAAATGGGGAAGATTCAAAGGATTGCTGGAAGCTCAACACGCCCATCCAGCCAGTGCGGGCTTAACACGCCCGTGCACTAAGGTACTGGGGGCTCAACACGCTCATCCTGTACCGGAGGAAGGAAAAAGGTACTTGGGGCTCAGCACTCCCGTCCTTTACCGAAGAGAAAGGTAGAGAAAGAGTGCTGGGGCCACTGGGGGCTCAACACGCTCGTCCAGCCAGTGCGGGCTCCACACCCATGCACTTGGGGAAAGGGAATAGTACTGGGAGCTCATCGAGCCCATCCCCTACCGGGGAGAGGTAAAAGTAGTTTGGGCTCAGCACGCCCGTCCTGTACCGGAGAAAGGAAAAAGGTACTGGAGGCTCAACACGCCCATCCAGCACCCTGGGCCGGAAGGGTCACCGGGGGCTCAACACGCCCAAAAAATATCCCTTATACCTTTCATTTGCCTTGTCCATGATACCTGATTTACTTCTATAATCTTTGTTCAATTTTATATGTTTGTAGTAATTAAATATATCATATAAATGAGGAGTAATATATAGATAGGAGTGGGTTTATATCAAGGGTGCAAAAATTACTCTCTCGGAAATCCACCCAAAAACTCCTTGATCTGTCCAAGAGTCTACTTCCAATACTATGAATAAAATAGTCACAAATTTTGTTTGATATGCTACCCATCGACATTTTTATCAAGGTGGTAGCAAGAAAAACAGCCCTACACCTAAGATGCGAAAACTTATGGATAACCATAGGAAATAATAAAGGGCACTCCAAAATTGCTCAGGTGGTACACAATGATGAGTTGGACCTGCCTTCAGATCACATGTCCAAAAAATACTCTTTGCCTTTCAAAGTACTAATACCAGATATGAAGGATTGGTCTGGTGGAAAGGGCCCCTCCCCGCAGGTGATTTAGAATGCTGTACTGATGGTTCTAAGATCAATAATGGGGGCCCTGGAGCAGGTGCGCATTGGATAAATGAAGGCACTGTCATTTGTCTTCCCATGGGGGTGTACCCAACTGTTTTTCAAGCGGAGGTCACTGCCATCTTAGATTGAGCTCAAGAAAATCTTAACAAAGAGATTACAGAAAAACAATCAATATCTATAGTGATAGTCAAGCCTCCTTAAAATTTAAACTCTTTGGAATTCAACTCAAGGCTCGTGTGGGATTGCCTTGCTTCTGTGTCTGAGATGGGTAGGAGAAATGATCTTACGCTCTGCTGGGTGCCTGGACACTCAGGCATTAAAGGAAATGAAGCTGCAAACAGACTGGCAAATACTGTCTCTGCGACAACAATGATAGGCCCACAACCCTCCTGTGGAATTTCAAGAAATAGTGCATATGTTCTTCGATTGCGTCATGGGCCAAAGAAGAGAGCACCACAAACGCTGGGTCGATACTCCCCTTCTTAGGGTCAGCAAGCTTACTCTGTTTAGGCCTTCTAAAAAGGTTGCCTCTGACATCTTGAGACTAGACAGGCGATGAATCAAATTAATTGTAAAACTGATAACTTTTTGCGGACTATTCAGGAAACATTTACAACGGATGGGCTTATTTGATGGTGACCCAATCAGATAGGTCAGAGGAGACAGTCGATCACCTGCTCTTTGGTTGTGACGAGCTCTCTGATGCTAGAATGATAACTCTTAGTAAATGTGGCTAGAGAAAGATATCTTCGCGAGGAGGAACTAATTGGGAAGCTACAGGCATTCATCGGACGCGTGAACTTGTAAGGTCGTCAAGAAAACAATTGTCTGGGATGCGCAATAATTCGATTTTCGGATGAAGTGCTTCATGGTCTCGGCCTGGCCCTGTTAGATGAGATAAGATCATCCACCATGAGGTAAGATAAGATGGTTCCCTTGGTCACCTTCATCGTCATTATTACCACATCGTTAACTACAGAATCACTTGAAATATTTCTACAGCCTACCGACACGGCCACCTCTAACTACTGGCCGCGGCCTGGTAGAATTGGCAACGTTGCAAGTGGTGTTGTTAAGTGTCTGACGTCCTATAGATAACATGGCAGACACGTGACATCAGCTCATTAATTCGCACTTTATTGATTTAAATTTAAATTTATGAACATAAATTTATCAAACTATTGAAAATAAAACATACAGTATTGAAAACCGAAACAATATGAATTAAAAATCTATATCTGTACATTTTAAGCGGAGTCAATATTGTCGTAGTCCAGTAACCAATCTTTCGTAAATACACAAATAATACTATTAGATATGCTTCCAAACAAAACAGCTGTTACAACACCACATGCGACGTTGCCACTTCGAAGGCTGCGGTCTGGAGTTAAAGGCAGCCGTGCTACCGCTAGGCGATGATAACTTTAAATCAAAAAATGTTCTTCTTCTTCTTCTCATCAACTATATGTTACCTTGTGTTGCTTAGTCTATGATGTCACTCTCTTCACATACTCTCTCCCTAGATCCGGCGGTCATTTTATTCACCAGTATATTATGGCCCTTTGTAGTGTTACCATATATTAAGCCACAGAACATTTATTTGCGAATATAAGTACAAATATATACATTTTCTGTTTTAGTGATAAATGTAGAATATAATAATATAAAAATAATTTTTTCATAGCGATGCGTGAGCCTCTCCGTATCGTGCCGTAGGTTGCCCGGATCAAAACAGAGCCTATCATGTACTAATTCCGCACTCTCCGGGCATTGTGGCCAGAGCAGAGCCCGAACGAAATACACCACACGCAAAAGAAACCCATCGGCAGTTCAAGAAGGGGATACCCACTGTGGTGAATGCTGTGGACTAGTGGTATATTATAAACCCGGATGCCACTCGGAGGAGCCATTGAAGCCAAGCAGTTAAGTGCCTGCTGCAAATCTACAGTATACGAGGCCAATGAATAAACACAATACATAATTGATTATTTATACATTGATCGGGTGAAGGCAATGGTTAGGGTTCACTTACACTACAAATCATAGACACTATGAGCCTTCAAAAATGCAATTTTGAAAACACATGGCTCACTTACTCTACAGATCATAGTCTATACGAGCCTCGTAAATAATATCATAGACAAACCAACACACGTAGACTTCTCGTCCCATTGTAAATTTTGAAGCTCGTTTATCATGTCTAGTTCATGTACGCCATACTGGGCGCTAGTGTCGACGAAATTTTGTTTCTATTATTTTAGGGTTAATTTCTTGATTTGTGCTTTACTGTTTGGTTAAATAACTAGGGGACAATTTATTGTTTATGATTAGATCGTATTATTTGGTTAAACGAGATTTTAAATGTATTAACGGGAAACAAATTGTAAACAAAACACGACCTCTACATAAACCGTACAGAACTAACAATAAAATTGTCTTCAGCTGTTCCATTAGGATGAGAAATCTACTAAGGGAGTATGTTTTATCTATGATAATATTGAAGGTTTATTTACTCTACAGATCATAGTGCCTATGAGCGGGAGGCCTTCTTTTAGGCAACCTTTCATCTAGGTACCATTTCACTTAAATCACTTATCAAGCTGGTACCGACAACTCAAATCGGTCAGCTAGGTCCCGGCCCCTCCCTTCTGGGGGAAGGGCGTGGCTTCGCCGTGGTCACGTGTTTCGCGGTGCGGTCGCTTACCCTCTACACTTCTGAAAATTCCCGCGACTTCTTTGAATTACCTCTACTCCACCCAAATTTCAGCCTTCCTTCGTCTCGTTTCGTGTTCTATTTTTTCTGTTCTGCGTTTCTTCTTCTTCTTCTTCTCTTCTTAGATCTGCTGCTGCTCTAGCTCTGTCTAGTGTCTAGTGTCTACTGTCTAGTAAGTTTGAGGTTGGATTTTGGAGAATTTATTGTTTGTCAATTTCAATTGTCATACAAATTTGTATTTTAGGTGTGTATTTTCAATTTAGGCCTAAGTTACAACAACTACTACAGTTTAAAGAACCATTTTTGTCATCACAAAATTGAAAGGTGTAACTTATTGACATGGACATGGTCATTAGAATATTAACGTTTCAAGCAAATTCAAATTAGTTTCTGGTAGCCTATAAAATAAATTGGGGGTACAGTTTCCTGGGCTTCGCTAATATCGATTGAAACTATCAAATTGAAAATATTGATTAATAATCGATACCGGTATTTAAAATATATCTATTTTAAAATTAAACTGCACTTTATGCCTTACGTCCTACACTATAATTCGAATAAATATATCGATCAATAAATCGATTATCTCATTTAATATATCAAGTTTGGTTAGTAAAGTTAACCTAACCTAACTTAGCTAACCGAATGAATCGATACATCAAATAGGCCTAGTCTATCCATTAGTTGCATACTGCGCTTTTAGTTGGATTTTTAAACTCATAGAAAATTATGACTATTAGTTTTAATATAACTTCCGGTACTAGACTATTGATCGATTTCGAGCAACAAGTGCACTAGTTTTTTTTATATTTTTATTTTTTATAAGATGCTGACAAAGTAGGCCTATAAAGTTTTTTGTATGACAGTTTTAGTTTACCAATTGAGTTTTTAGCATTTTATAGCATAGCCTATACGTATTTGATACTCTCAGCAGCTGGAGTAGTGTGATTTTTTCTTTGTGGCTTTACGTGACAGGTGGAGGTGGATGGCTATAACTTACAAGGTTACATGGTACACATTAAATTCATAATGATTTGCCTATTCCGGTAGACTGGCTTTTTTGTAGGACTACGCTTCATTGCTCTTTATAATTTTAAGAGATCTATTGTTCAAGGCGTCAATGGGCAACTAACCTAAGTTTATCGCCATTCTACCGCATTATAACCCACCCTACAGGGCCCGGATTTTGTAGGTAGCAAATGCGCAACTAACCTACCGCCAGGGCAACGGCCATCAAAACATTTTTATATGTGATAATAAACCTTGTAGGTTAGTCTAAACTTAGTTGATACTACTAACAAAATAACTTCGCCATCTTAAAGACATCTAGGTTTAGTATTCATGACCTTATTAATTAATTGCTCTGGACCTTAATATTTGAAAGTTCTCATTAATTACCCAACAAAACATACAAATAACCCCCTTGTTACAACCAAACAAAGGGGGTTATTTGTAGGTAACACAGTTTAGTTGTAACACAGTTCACATTTCTAACACATATGTACTTATGTGTTACCTGTATTAAAAATGTATTTAGTATAACTATTGATTGTACTCAAAACGTTTCTGGGAGTACCGTAAACATAAAGATCAGCGGAACCAGGAAGGACGGCCCGCGGCGCGATTTATAAAGAACCTCTTTGCGTTACTAATTACTCCATTACACACGACTAAAAAATTCTATTTGAAATTGCTTGGTTATATGCTGAAGATCATCTCATTAGCTACAATTTTGTCGCTTGAAGTTTGCTTCTGACAAAAAAATATAAAAAATCCTCGCTTAGTAACTTTTTCATGTCAAGTTATGATATTTGTTTAACATTTTTAGTTGTTAAAATTCGAATTACGATTTAAATAAGATTATATTTATACTGTCAGATTCTGGAGTTAATGCAGATTCCGAATATATAACTTTAATTGCAGTCAACCTATTGTATGCACGGCCAGGAGCGTATTAACAATCGCGTGCACGGCTTGAGGAACTGACATATGCCTGCAACATGTGCCTGCAACTCGCGCATGCGCAGGTCCTCCAAACTACCGCATGCTCATAAATGACAGGTAATCATAACCTCAAATTTCGTTGAGTCCGTTGGAGGAAATTTTCAAAGCCACTTTGTACGCGCAAATCTCTCATCAATTGATTAAATGCACCTTCTAATGCTCTTTTAGCTAAAAAAACTTCTTATCCACTATCTAGGTAGTTTCCTTCTAAGTTCATTGTATGCACCAGCCATAAATAAAAAAGCAGAGGCTGTTATGTCATCCATGGTGATTTGTAGAACACAATATAATCAAAATCAGCCACCGAACCTCACCGCATCACAATAAAAGAGAACACTGCCTTGTCTGCCAGTTGTAGTCGCGGGACTTGTGCCTGGAATGGAAACGGCATGACAAACTACGTGCAACATGTGCCTCGTCATGGTCTCGACATGTGCCTCGACTTGTGCCTGCGACTTGTAGGAATGGAAATGTAGCTTAAGGGTACTCACGGCGTAGTGCTTGATATCCTGACCCTAGAAAAGATGACGTGCAGTCAGTGGTGGATCTAGAACAGTCACAAGGAGGGGGGGACCAGGGTGTCTGAGAGGTTCGGGGGTACCCCCTCCCTCCCCAAAAATTTGTTTAAACTAAGTCTTCAAAAATGGCAGTTTTATACCATTTCTTTGTCCTAAGTTAGTGTGACAAATTATTTTACGCAATTTGTATGCACTACTGTATTACATGCAGTCAAAAATATATGACATATATTTCCAAACTGCGACTGCCCCCCCCCCTCTGGATCCGCCACTGGGGTGCAGGAGTACTATACCAGAAGAGCACAAAATATAGACTTTTCCTGCTGTCGTCTCAAACGTACCTAGAATAGCTATCCTCGTTCTACTATTAACTACAACTCATAACTGCCTACTCATTTGCAGGAGATGGATGCACCCTCCTTCAGAAGGCGCTGAAAGGAATACTAATTTTAGGCCGCTGTACTCCGTAAAAGAACTTAAGGAAGAGCACCTAGTGAGATAAGTGTATGTCTGCCATATCATCCGTTAAACAGCCAGATTTTTGAAGGTATAGTTTATTGTAAATATTATATATAGAGTTATTTATTAAATCACTTAATAATTTACTAGCTTCTGTGCCCGTTCTTCGCAACGGGAAGATGAACTATACCGCCTAATCCAAACAGTTGTTAAGTAGTCCGAATTTATGAACAAAAGCCACCAAATGTTGGCCTACTGTATAAAAACAATTATGACCAACATTGTAATTGCCCTACTGTTTACGTTAAAATATATCAATAACATAATATTCATTTTCATATTTGAGTTGTTTTGTCTCAAGATCAATGAACCAACTATAAAAGGTATAAAATTACCTCAGTACTGCCAGATTGATCCTGTTTAGTCCTTATAGATTACGGGTTTTAAGGACCTAAGTCCTCATCATGAGATCTTGTACAAGAACATTTAACACTGTAACTTCGAAAGGGTCATCAAGAGTTTAAATGCGAAACACGGACATATACTATTTACAGTCAGACGTTTTATGAACAAAACGAGTAGGCTTACTGACAAAAACTTACAATGTCCAACCCCAACCTTGTGCGCACAGTTGCAGATGAGGGTCATGACTGCGATGCGGAAGATGGTTGGGCAGTGGACTTTGTATAGCTCGGCTCCTTGTTCATCAGCTGTTCTTGTTTTTTTATTAGAGTATCATACAGAGCGTTAGTCTGTAAACTGATTTTGTTGTTTAATAATGTGTTAGCTCGAATTTTGATTGTTTTATAAATTTCAAATTATTCTAAAGCATCCATTCCTGTATATTACTTTTACAATCAAAATAAACTATGCCATGGCTCGGTCCCCAGGTACTTATTTCAATTCAGGAAATTAAAGCCTTTACAACTATTATTCAACAAAAACTTCTTTGCACTAACTTGATCAGGGAAATATAGGCCTAGACAAAATATAAAAGGTTTAATTTACCTGTTGCTGATCCTGTTAAAACTGTTAACAGGGGCAGGCCAAGACCATAAAGCACTTCATCCAAAAATAAAATTATTGCGCACCCCATACAGTTGTTTTCTTGAAGTTACAAGTTAAGGCGTCCGATAAAAGCCTGTAGCTTCCCAATTAGATCCTCCTCAGGAAGATATCTACCTCTTGCCACATTAACAAGAGTTATTCTTCTAGCAAGAAGAATAACTCTTGGTAATGTGGCAAGAGGTTAACATGTGTCTTTAACAAGCAATGAAAGCCCCTCAAAGATCGAGTTTGTGTCGCACGTTTGTAGGCGGAATAAACCAGTTAAAAACTTTTAGTTAAGGGTACCTATGGTAATTTATTGTAAAATAAGACCTTTTTATTTGAAACTACCAACTACACCAACCCGCATAATTTGGCACCCCTGAGTATTTTAAAATTGTGACTTTCTTTACCAAGATTAAAATGTTTGTTTCAGGAAGAAAGATGTAGCCCCAGCTCTGGACAAAAATGTTATGGAGAAGGTTGGCCGCTGTACAGGGCAGCTATAGTTATTATTATATGTTGCCTTTTATTGTTATGTACTGTTTTTATACTTTACCAATAAACCTTATATTTATCTATAGCAGTTAATTTTGTTAAAATTCTTACCAGTAAACTTCTCTGTAATTTGTAAAGAAAACATGTAAAAATGATTATATATTTTATTTTGATCTTCTAACTATTTTGACAGTTTTATAGATAAAATATTCTTTTTTTAGATATATTTTTTATTGTTCTTGTTCGTACATGTCTCAGATAACTATACATAAAGATAAAATGATATTTATATTTATATTATATATGCGAGTGCCAATCTTAAGAAGCAAAGTTAATATATAGCTAGTAAAATAAAATAATTTTGGTGTTTAATGACTAATGAGTGTACTGTAAAAATGAAATAAGTAATTCAAAAGTTGAATCAAAAACTCTATTTAGCCAACCCAATAAAATCACTCAAGAATTTTCCTCTGAATAAATGTTTGAACTTCATTGTCTAGAGGTATTAGGTTAATGAGACTTAAGACTGCTTAAGGGTGTTGCTCAACGTGTAATGAACAAAATTAAATTAAGAAAAACAACAAAAGTAAAGCAAAAGAAAACTTTGAAAAGGCAAAGATCAACAATAATAAGATAAATAAATTTACAATGTTATAATTTACAAGAAAAGAAAATCAATTAAAAATTTAAAAGAATGAGTTACTGACAAACTATATGACTTGTTTGTTTTACAAAACTTTAGTTATATATTTTATTCTTTTTACGTACTGTTTATTGTCCCAGAAGCACACGCACCGATACACACACTCCGAAACTCTCGATCTTCTTGGTCCAGTGGCCCGTGGTGAACTCCTCGATTTGTTTCTTCAGGTTCTCCAGCTCCAGCTGAGAGACTCCTCACCCCTCCATTTTCTTCATTAGGCCTTCTCATTGGCTGATTGGGTGTTTGACTTATAGGTTAACGATGTTTCTTGGAAGTCAGCCCTACCGGTCATCGCCTAGCTCACGTCAGCTGGGAAAGGAATTTGTAAATCGATACTCATGCTACTGTTCAACTCTCTTCACACCAACTGGTCGACTATAGTCCTCGCCACCCTAAGTTGAGGCAGCCAAAGGCCGCACTAGATATACGCCGTGCGGCCTTGGGCTGCCTCAACTTAGGGTGGCGAGGACTATAAGTGTAATGTAAACAGAGTATCTGCTTAGATGAGCACCGTGGGTACGGGGTTAATCCCCTTTCTTACAATGTAAATCTATGTTGTAAACTTCTTGACATACGAGAAATACTTTAAGGACAATTTATATAAGGCGTACGCTCATTCTTCCCGTATTGGGGGCCTAAGACATTGAAAAAGGCTGTGCTGGTAAAAGCGACCAGAATACACAGTAAGACCGAAGACCCTAGTTGTTGCCGCACATAAAAATTATACTGGATATATAGCAGGTATGGATACAAAAATCATGGATGCTCAAACAGTGTCTTGCACAGCAGATCATTTTTGAGAATGCCAGAGGTCTTGGCACAGATGTGCTGAATGTCTGGCCCAAAGCCCAAACGCACATGGCGAGTCAATAAGAATCTGGGAAATAGTCAATATCCAGAGAATTTTGTTAATGCCAACAATTTTTAACTTATTCTTGGTGGAATCAACCATTATCTTTGGTCAAGTCTTAGCTAAGACATCATTAAGAGACTGAGACGGTGGTGTCATCCTGTAATTCAACTACTAGGAGGTCACGAGTTGTGGATGTACTGTGGATGTGATACTTCGTGGTTTGAATTAACGCCCTTACTACGACTATCCGCAGTACATCCTGATAATTAGACCAATTTTTTTATACCAAGGAAAAATGTGGTTCGGATTCTACTATAAACTGTAGGTCCCTATATAGTTTCCATTAGCCCAAAGTATGGGCTATAATTGACAGCTGTGTCTAAGGAATATGTCAGCCTTAGTCACTAACAAGGATACAAAATCGTGCCACTCATCTCCATGCATACTGGTACTTGGCTTAAAATACCTACTTTGTATGGTTGCCATTTCAAATTAAAGTATTAAAAGCCTAAGGCAAAATTACTCATAATCATAGAGGGAAGCAACTTTCCACAAACAGATTTATATCATCAGCGAACTAAGGGATCTTGATAACTCTCTTGATGCCTTTAAAGAATATGTACAACTAAAAATATCTGTAAATTTCTTTTGATGTTTTCATGATAAATATGCAATGCAATACAACAAAGTAACTTTTGAACATTAAAAATAGCTGTTAACAACAAATTTTTCGATAAAACTCTTTACAAAAATCTGAAGGGCAGGTCCAGAATTGATGGCCTCTCAAGTCCGTAAATTGCATCTGTGATGTTGTTTAGTAAGTTCAACCATCAACGCTAAATGATTATCATAGTTAACTTAACTTATCCAATCAATAGTGTTATTAATACTTATGAAGTCAAACGGAACGGGGTGAAGCCCGTGGATAACATCTAGCTGTCTAGTTGATATAAAACACGTTTTTGAAAATAATTCGATTGATGCTTTAAAAGCAAATGTTAGGCATTTATTTTATGAGTTATTTAACTTTTCATACAACAGATCTATGGAACATAACAATAAATTATTCTCTTTAGCGCTCCTTTAGCGAAGCACGGGTATGGCGGCTAGCTATAGTACGCTCTATTTCGCCAGTATTACACAAGTTCAGAATACATTTAATTGTTTGATGTAATAATTAAGTCAATAGCCCAAAAGTAAACACATCCGATTTATTGTGCATCCTATGTTCAATTGTGTTTTGGATTTTGTCACATAACCTGAAAACCAGTCAAACGGTTACATGGAAATTGTGGGGGAAATTTCGCTCTACAAGTGCCTGATGCATCCCTGCATTTATCCCACTGAGCTAGATTTATCCAACAGTGTTGTCATATTGAGGGAGTAACACTAAATTCAGGGGCGTAATCTCGCTGGATAAAATTAAAAGTCTGCAGCAACCCCTATTTCAAATTTTAAAGGGAGCTCTGTCTGGAGCTCCGTTTTTATATATTCTACTACTGTATTTAACTTATGGATTTTATTTTGTACCTTTCATATGTGTTATATTTAGCTAATAATCTTAACATATAAAAGTAAAAGCCCTCACTCAAAAGTAATTGCCCTCACTCAATTATTCATTACTAATCCAACTTCCAGACTAGCTAGAACGTTGAAATTTGGTGTACTGATTCTTCAGGCATTAAATAGGAAAACTAAGTAGTTTTTATCCTGATCTGACTTTTGGGTTCCACCCAAGTGGTTCTGGAGTTTCCTTAACCTTATAAGTATCTATATTATTAAAAGACTTTGTTGGATTTTGTGTGCAGCAAACTGACCCGGATAAGTTTGAATGTTTATAGGCATATTGGGTATCTATATATTAAATATAGATACCCAATATATTTAATAGGCAAACACGAATTTTGTGACGTATCCGTTTTGAAGCTGCTATGCATCCGATCACCACGTAGATAAATGCTTTCCATTGACCTACCTTTATTGATTGGCATATCACTGACAAATGATCACTATAATGTATCTCAAAACATATATAAGACCTAGAATAATAAAATTTTGGATTGGGACGACAATCCATGTATATGTAGATGTACAATGTTGGGGGTTTTGCAAAGTTCTAAATTCAAGGGTGGTTTAGGGGATTAAATCTATTTAAGAAGAAATTCGAGTACCGGTATGCAAGATATTATATTTTGGTCTGTAACTTATAAGCTACAATGCTTGGATCTTAAATCTTATGGAAGATCGGTAGTGTAGAATTAAATTATCCACAACTTTTGTATTTCAAGAGTGTTTTTCTATCTCAAACATATTTCGAGTAAAATAGGGTTACATTCAAATAAACTGTGAAAATTTGCTTGTTCCGCCACCTAAAAACTAGTCAGTGTCCGTACGTTTAACCATATGATTACCAATCTTTTATTTTATTAAATAGCATGATTTATTATATAATAATAATGCATAAATCAATAAAAGCTGTTAAAAACCTATCAAGTGTACTATCGCAAATATAGCTACCGACATTATTACATTTTAGGAGCTTGCTCCCGTAAACATTTGAAATCTTATATTCTAAAGCTTCAATTCAGTATAGGTTGTTATCATTAACCGGAACTGCTACACAATTTGTTGTAAAACGGTGATAGTTTTCGTTAAACGTTAATAGAGTCAATCTTCTAATATTTAAAAATAAATTTAACCGATTTTCATGATTGAGGTCTCAAATTGAAGGTGTGCACAGATTTCACTCTAAGCATCAGCATATACATTGTTCTACTGTATTACTCGTCCAAAAAACATATATTTAACTTTTTCGAATTCTTACTTCAATTTAAGATGCATTTCACCAGTTATAATTATATAATCCTACATATTTTGGTCTAAGAACCTTCAGTGAAATGCCGGCTTTCCATTTAAGCTATTAATTAGTTATCCAAATCGGACGGACTACAAGCAATAATTGCAATGTGAACAACCAACATATAGATTATTTTTTTATAAGGGTTTTCTATGATTAAAAATCAATAGGTCCACTATTGTTTATGTTTTTTTCATGTTTTTGACGCAAAATAGTAAGTTAATTAAAGGTTTTAATTTGAGCTATTTATCGTTTGAATCAGTTAAGATCAAGATACTCAATAAAAATTTATAAATTTGATTATTGCTCGAATATGATTTTCATTTCAACGTTGTAGAGTAGCATGGGCCCTCTAGTAATTATTAAATGTACAGAAGGGACAACAAAATTCAAGAATAATATCAAATCAAGAGCATGCCGAGACAGTAACGGGGAACATTATATATACAGTATATCACTAAATAAATTAATGTTTTTGTGTTACTTTTAATCCTACTTTAGACTATCTGAAATACTTTTCAATAAAGTTAGAGAAAACTAACTGTACCATTGGAAAATTTGGCTTGGAGTATGATAATGAATGAAAGGAGATATGAATACTTTGGTATTTTTGGTAAAAACATCATTCAGTTGTTCCATTTCGGTAGTTCCGTTCCGTAGCGAAGTCAGTGACAACTTCAGCAGGCTTATAGTAAAGAATAAAAGACGAAAAAGTATGTCGGGCGATGCCAACGGCAACAGCTAGTTAATTAATAAAATCTGACCCGTTAATACTGTAGATTTAGTTACAAGAGAAAGTAGCCTAGCAGTGACCCAGGGGCATGGAGAGAAACAGGTTCGCAAGATGATGGACTTAAGTTCTAACTAGATATTTTATACATATAATTTCCTTCGGCATTTATACTGCCTACTTTGTAGCCGTAAATATCGGAATTACGCACATTACCCTTGTATGGGAATGTTTATTGCTCCAGACTTTTGGGTTGGCAGCACTGTTCACCCCATAACAACTACTCCCTCCCCCAGAAACCTTGCAGCCAATGAGAGCAGTCGATGCCCCCACCACAAGAGCAAGAGGGCGTTCATTACCTCACCAAATTGAAAAGTAACCAACCTGACCGATTTCAATATCGGGCAGGTAGGTCCCTTCACCAGTTTGAAAGGTTACCTACTTGAAGGGATCCCCTATGAGCCAAGCGTATGAATTGTTTTTTAATTCAGGAATAAAGACGGCTCACTTACACTACAGATAATTTAGCTACACGTCACGCGGTTTGCAGCGCATCGTTGCAGGCGTTTATGGTAAACCAATAGAGTAAGTACTAAGTAAAAGTAAAGATTCAACAAATACGTATATTTGTATTTTCAGTTTATCTGTCCATTTTGTAACAAACTTAATTGTTCACAGTACAATGCTTAATGAACAATTACCAGCTGATGTTTGTCTTATCTGGATCGTACAAGTGTGTATTATACAGACTGTCCCAAAAGTTCCGGACCGGTTTAATATTTTCTAAACGACTACAGATAAATCAATAAGATTTGGTACATCAACACCACACCTAAAAATATACTTTTTTAAGGAAATATCGAATTTCTGTCACATCATGGGGACGTCCTGCAAGGAGTCAGAAGGGAATCTTAAATAGAAGCATAGGTTGACATGTACATCAAATCAAAGGTCTTTACTAGCAGAATATAATGCTGCAAATTTGAGCTCAAACGGACAACCAAGTCAAGAATGACAGTGGTTCAAAGATTCATTTAATTTGCATTTGGGGGACAGCCCTAGGAATCGGAAAAAAATTGTTAACTTAAGCATAGGTCGATATGCACATCAAATTAAAGGTCTTCACTAGTAGATTACGATGCCGTAAATTCAAGCTCAAAAGAACGCCTGAGTAAAAAATGGCAGTCGTTCAAAGATTCAAAATGGGAGGTTTAAGAAATCTTTGAACGGCCGCCATTTTGTAACGGGTTGTCCTTTTGAGGCGCGGTTTCCGGCATTGAACTCTGCTAGCTAAGCTCTTTAAACTGATGTGCATATTGACCTATGCTTCTATTTTAAGATTTCCTTCTGACTCCGTGTGGGACGTCCCCATGATATGACAGAAAATTGATAGTTCCTTAAAAAAGTAGATTTTTAAGTGTGGTGTTGATGTGCAAAATATTATTGATTTATCTGTTGTCGTTTAGAAAATATTAAACCGGTCCGGGACTTTTGGGACAGTCTGTATAACCTGATACTACTCAAAATGTGTTTGATTCTATAACGTTTCATTTAACTTAACATAAAAATCACGCTCCATCCTTTTTAAAAACTATTCAGTCCAAAAATGTAATAAATCTGCTTGCACGTAGGCCTATATATTTATTTCGTGATGATAAATAATTTAGGTGATGCCATACAGCACTTATGTAGGCAGTCGCAGCAATCGATGCCGGGCATAGCGCCTAGAGTGTCACGAACGCAAACCGCGCAACGTGTAGCTGAATGAGCTGTAGCACTGTAGTGAGCCATCTAATATTTTACCACAGGCTCGTGGCTCATAGTCAGTGTGATCTGTAGAGTAAGTAAACCTTCCTACCGTAGTTTAAATATAAGACACGAGGCTCATAGGCACTATGATCTGTATAGTAAGTGAACCCTCTTCATTTATTTTATATGTTCGATGTAGTGCAAGTGAACCTTCTATTATATATACTGTTTCTAATATTATTTACAAAGCTCGTATAGACTATGATCTGTAGAGTAAGTGAGCTGTCCCCAAAGCTGCGCGCGCACTACGGCGGCACGGCACGGACGGGTGGGCGGTACGGCAATTTTTAAAAGTTAATAACATTGATTGTCATATGAGTGCGCCCACTACGGCGGTACGGCCGGCAACGGACGTTCGGCAGCTTCCGCCGTTTGTTAAAAAGTCCGGGAGACAGAAATCTAGGACATTTCCGAGCTGCCGTGACGCCCGTACCGCCCGTACCGCCCGTACCGACCGGGAGCACTG
The DNA here is from genome assembly GCF_028750875.1 of Macrosteles quadrilineatus. Lineage (NCBI taxonomy): Eukaryota > Metazoa > Arthropoda > Insecta > Hemiptera > Cicadellidae > Macrosteles > Macrosteles quadrilineatus. The sequence goes on from NW_026542612.1 coordinate 2,602,701, forward strand.
CACACCGACCGGGCGGGCGGCACGGGACATCCGCCATTCTCAACTGATCTCTGTCAAAGTAGCAGTGTTTTCGTGTGTTGCAAACATAGATTTTAGTAAGTTGAATTTTCTCGTTGAGAAATACCCGAAACTGTACAACATGCGATATCCGGAATATTTTAATAACGTCCGGCGTGACAATATATGGGCATAAATATGATCTATTATGAAACAATCAGGTAAGTTTTACACATAATCCTTCTACAAGATCAGGAAACAGGGTGTGGAACTCTCCAAAACTTAATCTTTTCTTGTTTATGTGGTGTATCTCAAATCTTTGCTTGCACCTTCTTGTCTCCTCTTCCTCTGCTAAAATTAAACCTACTATCACCACTTTATCTACATCCATCTTTACTCACAATTTTTAGCTCACAGACTGTAAACTGTCCTAAATGGCGGATGTGCGGATGTCCCGTCCCGCCCGTCCGTGCCGTGCCGCGCCGTAGTGCGCGCGTAGCTCAAGTCAATTATTATGCTAGATGTTTCTTTTGTATGCACCTTTGCCAATAGTCAATGATAAGATTAATAAAGAATTATATATTAATTTATCATTATATTATTTAAAAAAATACCGCTCATTGCATTATTCTATGCTAGAATAAAAGTCGATTTACTTGGTGACTAGATATCGGATGCGTCATCAACGACCAATAGCAGCCGACTAGGTTCCTTCTCGTTTTCGGTTCTTCTGATTATCGTTTTGTTCTGCCGCCCCTCCCTGTTCGTTCTCTCTCGTTCTCGTTCTCGCCCATCTCCATCACATCCACATCGCATCACATCGTCATCGCCATTTTGCGATACCTAGTGACTGACTAGTGAGTGCGGTCGTGCCGCGTTCATTGCGATAGTTCGGATATATATGCTCGATAGTGATTGATAAAAGTATTATTTGAAATCGAAATCGGATTGATCTAAACTGTAAGCGGGTAATCATTAGTTTGAAAAATTCATGATTAATAATTTAGCTGTTTTTATCAATCGATGTAGGCTAAATATTTTAAATTAGGCTATTCTGATTCTCTACTTTAGAAATAACTTACGAGTGCTTTTGGTGGAAGCCAAGCATGTCTCAGTCATAGTTAACTTAATCTTAGTGTTGTTTTTATCCAGGCTAGGGCAGTATATAGGGTAGGTTCTTAGGCAGATTATATTATAACACACGATTAATATTCAAAGAGTAATAAGTTTTCTAACTTAAGTTAGGTCTAACTTACTATATTGATGAGTTAACTTAACTTGCCTAAAATGCTCCAAATTTAGGAATCAAGAATTTTTCTTCATTGTAGGCCTAGGCTTTTGAAAACAAGTCTAAATTTGTATGAACTTGTTTGTATGTAGCCTATAACTAACTTAAGTTAACTCACAACGTACATTGGCCTTTCACTAATTTTTGCCTTCCATAGGCTTAACTTACTTAATGGACCGTATTGTTAACAAATAGGCCTAAGTTAACTTAACTTATGTTTTCTCCAGACTGTTTTTGTACAAATCAAACACTGGTGAAAAACTTCAAACTAGGCCTAAGTTAAATAACTTAGGCTAGGGGCAGCCTACGATTTCTAAAATGCTTGCAAATAACTTAAGTTAAGTCACTACTACTTTTCTACATTGACCTAGTCTCTAAAGGCACTTAACTTAAGTTATAATAGTTGTACACGAGCTTTGAAATTCCTTTGTAACTTAACTTAGTAGAATTCTGCCAGCTAAATCTCAGTCACTTGGTCACACAATACTTGAGCGCCTCGTCTTCATTAAAACTCTGTGCTGTTAAATAACTTATCCAAGTCTTGCCTCAGGTAACTTTACCTTGAAATAGTTGCGGTACATTGTAGATGCATGTAATCTGCCCCATAAACTTGCCTGCTCTGCCGGCCTCGTGTAAGTTACGCGGCGTAAAAGCAAGGTCTGGACTGTAGACCTACTGTAGGGAAAATCTTGCATTTCAATGATTGAAGGTAATTCTATGTTCAAGTTGCTGTTTAAAGTTGGATATTGTTGTGCAAGTACAAAATTGTACAAAAATGCCAACTTGTAAGTTCAGCTAACTTAACTTATTTTTAGGCTAATTTTGTTTGTCAGAACTTTGTGCTAATTTATTATGTTGTTTAGTGATGTGTCTAAACCAAATCTTAAAACCATCGTACAGCCATTCCGTCTCAAACTGAAGTGTGACAGGCCCGATGCTGACCGAATACAATTGAAGCTACACGAAGATTACGCAGTCGGAACACTGGTCGGATCATATGCGGTAGCAGACAGACAGACCGCAGACAGGACATGTCGGACTGTGTATGGGGGTCTTCATGGCTGCGATTATCCTCTCCCTCAGATCTCCAATGTCACAAATTTTCTTAGAGTACACAGTGTTCTTAAAAACAATCTAGTGGAGTCATATCTGGGCTTCTGGTTGGCCATGTGATCGGCCCGCATCATCCCATAGTCCCCCCTAGTCGGCCGCCAGGCCACCTACTAGCCCAGTCAACCTGTGTCGTAAAACACCGGTTGAAGGAAAAAATTAGTAACAAGCTGATTTTTTTCCCATCGACTACTACCATTTAGAGAAGTGTTCAGCCAAAAGTCCCCACCCCTACCCCCCTTGCTTCCCCCCCTACGCCCCCTAAACATATAAAGTGCAAGGGTTTTTGTAAATAACGTTTTTCTCGATTGTTAAATGACATATTGAATTGCAATTAGTTTTACTGTCTTTGTTATAAAATTTCCTACAATCCTGTTCAGTTAACTTTCGTCGTAGCTCTTACAGTTTGTTCGTTACCTATTTATATAAAAATGTAAATATTTATATATTTTTGAACATATAATTTTATTTTTGTCGCATCAACTTTTTTTGCTGACGTTTTATGAAAATATGTTTTTTTACAAAAGTTGTAGCTGCTTTCATTGGCTTTAAAATGATGTATAATAGTACTTACTTTAATGAGAATCCTGCAAGATTCAGCCGGTGTAATGTAGTTTGCGTACTCAATCAGTGATCCAAGTGTGGCTGGCGCGGTGTTGCAATACTATGATTGTTGTAATATGGAGAGGGTTTTTTTTTTTAACTTAAGGTACACTATTGCATTATCTCCATACCCCACCGCAGAAAACCTGCGACTAAGCAAATTTTCATTTACCTGGCTGGATATTTACTAAAACATTCCCTTAAAATCGTCAAAACTATTTCCTGATCAGATTATTTTAATGAATAATTAGGTTTGCTGCTACACAGCCAAGTTATTGAAGAATGTTCTTTATTTATTGAAACCTTAATACTACTAGTAGCTTTTTATGAAATAAATAAATTTGATTAAAATATCTATAAACAAGCAAACTACAACGGTTTTTTTATTCTCCAAAAGAATAAAATGGAAATTTTAAATTTAAATTTGTATGAATTATCTCCGTAACCGTTATAATAAAAAATATTTATTTTTTTAAGCTCTACAAAATGGTTTGGATAGAAACTGTAATATTTTGTGGTTTTAGGTGGGAAATGCGAATAACCAACTTTTACCCCATAAAAACTCCCATAAACCCCTATTCCCATAGTCCGATCATGCTGGTTCGCAAACTCGTTCGAATAAAAGTAAATTGATACGTTTGTACCAAATTTCATCAAGAAATCGGATCTTTTTTGCTTGAGTTATCATCCTAACGGACTCTTATGTATATATAATCTTAAATTTTACATTTTATTTATGAATTTGAACGGCGGAGGGTGTTTTCGGCCTCTGAGGGCCTCAAAACAAAAAAATAAATCGGGCCCGGGTCTAGGTCTTATTATAAGACCTACGGTAATAGCTTATTCCCTATATGAGGAATTTGCTAAAAAAAAAACAACCAAAACAAAACCCATACAGTTAGTTAATAAAATTTATTCCTATCCTTTGTATTTTTTAAAAAGCATGATATGTACGTAATAATTTGATAGGATGTTATTTTTGAACAATATAATTCCATTATCATGATTTGAAGTTAAGAATTACTCATACATCGAATTGCAATTTTTTCCTTACAACTTCTTTCCCCCCTGATCTTATATTTTCAACACTGGGGTAAGACGAGTCATCATACACTCTGTTTTTAATTTCTTGTCTTATCAAAGCCGCAGCTGTAGAAAATATTCTCTTAATCTTATCATCGTTATGCCTTTTATTTTAAGAGTACCAAGTTTCAGAGAAAATCTTGTCCACCCTATCTATTAAACAAACTATGGAGGATTTATTTTTATGTTTGTAGTCTTTCACCAAGTTATTTAGTAATAATGTTTTGAAGTACTTCGTTTCATAAACCTGGTCTCTGCCTGATATATTTTTCATCAATTGCAAAAGGTTAGGAATACTATGCTGGCAATCATCATTTTCCTCAATGAAGTCGCAAACTTTTATGAATGATTCTTTTAATAAATCGTTAACTGGTCTACCACGACCTGCACACGTATTGGGTGATTGAATGGGTTGTTTCAAAAACCTAGTATAATAAGGCAAAACAAATCCTTCTAGCCTGGACCTAACCTAATCACCTATTTTTTCATATTTTAAATACATTTACTTATAGTTTGTTTGGTAGTTGAATTACAAAGTATGAACTAAATCGACTGCTTTCCTATTGTTTTTTGGTGTCTTAAAATTTTAAAAATCAAGAAAAATACAATAATGGGTAGAAACATCGTGCACGAGTGCGGTAACGGACCATCTATGGAGCGCCACATAAAAATAGTGCACACCATGCATTCACGGTTGATATATAACGCCACCATAAAGTACACGTTTCAATATATCATTTTAAAGCTGATAGCAGCTACAATTTTGTTTAAAAAATACTTTCATAAAATGACGGCTCTAAAAGTTTTGCAAAAAAATGAAATTACAACTCCATAAAGTATTAATCTTTACATTATTCTACGAATAACAAACAAACGGTAACAGTTACAACGATATTTAACTGGGCATGATTGTAGGAAGTATTATAACAAAAGGAGACTAAAAAAATTGCAGTTCGATATATGTTACATTTTTACTTTAAATCATGACAATGCAATTATTATGTTCAAAGATAGCATCCTTTAAAAATATTACAAACATAAAAATGATTACATGCTTTTTAAATAATAAACTATTGAAATACATTTTATTAACTGTAAATGGGGTTTGCTTTGATTGTTTTTTAGAGATAATTCAATAGTGTACCCTAAGGGAAAACCCCTCTACATAACAACAATGACAATATTGCAACGCCGCGTCAGCCCCACCTAGATCAAACACTATAACTGAGACTGAGTACACATACTGCATTACGCCGGCTGAATCTCACAGAATTCTCATTTTAAAGTAAGTACTATTATACATAATTTTAAAGCTAATGAAAGCAGCTACAACTTTTGTAAAACATATTTTCATAATAAAACGTCAGCAAAAAAAGTTAAGGCGATAAAAATAAAATTATCTGTTCAAAACTATATAAATATTTACATCTATCTATATATTAATAGGCAAGCATATTTCTTTAAAACCTTTTTTCTCAGCTCGTGTGCATCGTAGGGAAAATCTACGCATACCGTTAGAAAGCTATTTTCCTGTAGGTGTGCAGAATCCCTTTATAAATTTAAATAGGCTCAAAGATAAGCGCAAAAAATGAGTTTAAAAATTTAAAAAAATTTACATGGATCTTATGCGTTGCCATGCTGGTGACGAAATAACAACGAAATATAAACAGAAAATCAAAACAAATGGAAGAAACTCCAATCACATGTTTTATTTACAGTGTGGGGTGAAACATTAACATAAGTGAGTACATTACATATTTTTGGTCGAGTTTCGACCACTGGACATTACTCGTATATATTAATAGGCAAGCATGTTTCTTTAAAACCTTTTTTCTCAGCTCGTGTGCATCGTAGGGAAAATCTACGCATACTGTTAGAAAGCTATTTTCCTGTAGGTGTGCAGAATCCCTTTATAAATTAAAATAGGCTCAAAAATAAGCACAAAAAATGAATTTAAAATTTTTAAAAATTTAACGGATATTATGAGTTGCCATGCTGGTGACGAAATAACAACGAAATATAAACAGAAAATCAAAACAAATGGAAGAAACTCCAATCACATGTTCTATTCAAAGTGTGGAATGAAAATAAAGAAGTCTGTACATTAAATATTTTTGGTCGAGTTTCGACCACTGGACGACCTCTAGTTTTTATATAAATAACGAACAAACGGTAAGAGCTACGACAAAAGTTAACAGAACAGGATTGTAGGAAATTTTATAGCAAAGACAATAAAACTAATTGCAATTCAATACGTTGTTAAACAATCGAGAAAAACGTGATTTACGAAACCCTTGCACTTTATATGTTTAGGCGGGGGGGGGGGGGAGGGGGGGGGAAAGCAAGGGGGGTAGGGGTGGGGACTTTTGGCTGAACACTTCTCTAAATGGTAGTAGTCGATGGAGAAAAAATCAGCTTGTTACTAATTTTTTCCACCTAAAAACACAGGTTGACTGGACTATACCTCCTCCCTGCATGTGCGGGTCAAGGTCATGCAGGGATGCCAACTGCCAACCTAATATCCTCGCTATAAAACTTAACAATGATATAGCAAACACAATTATGAAAAACGCATGCTTTGTTGAAGTTCCGTTAATTATGATTTTTTGAAACCAAGGAGTTCTTTTATAAACACCCTTTAGTACCTATGATAGGCTAAATTTAAATATTTTCTTCGACCGGGCGTCGTGAATATGCGACACTACAAAAGGCTCTCAAAACTATAAAAACAATGTATTGCAAAGTAAATTATCACAGTTCAACATGTTTTTGCCCGTGGTCTGCATGTACTGTTAACCAAGTGACACGACGCGGTCTAAATGTGTAATATTAAAATGTATAACTCGGTCCGTGGTAATGACCACAGCTTCTTACATGTGGGGCTCAGTAGCAAACGTGTTAAAATATAGGGTTAAAAATTAAAATATGTTAGGCCTACATCCCTGATAATTTAGGCTGCTTTAAGTTTACTCCGGCTTAAGTGTAACTAAAGTAAGTTTTGGAAACAATATTTTTAGAATCAAATGTAGGTAAGTTTAGGCCTGTCCTAACTTTGGTTGGAACCGTGCCCATAATTTCTTATCTAACATGACTCATTTTAAATATCCCAAACCATTACATTGAACCATTGTTTGGTTTTGGATGGAAAGGAATCCTCCTCCTCCAATTGTCTATAACTTATATTTACGTAAGCGAATCGTACCTCATGAAATATTTTGGGGTAGGAAAAAGGTAGCATGGCTTTTGAGCATTCATTTTAAATTTAAGGTTCAAGGACCTGGTTAAATATCAAAAGTGTCAAAAATTACCCCTGCTCTGCCCCACAGGCCGTTAAAGGACCCAGTTATTTTCTAATGGAAGTACAGCTACAGTGCTGTTTTAAACATATAAGCTGTTTTAAATATACCAGCTGATGTAAACATTGTGTACAGTATTTGTATATTTTTGATTCTAGTGTTCTGTGTTTAGAATGGTAATGCAGTGTTAAAATGTATCGAGTTAAGGGAAGATCGCGACTACCAAGGAGGGTATTTAGGAATGGTGCACAGCATAGGGAATGGTTAAGGACAAATTAGCAATTGTTAAGGGCAGCAATTGCTGCTATGGCCTCCTAGTTGTAATTATTATTAAAATTGAAATCTTTATAAAATGGAATATAAATGAAACATTAATTGAGACTTTATTTTTATTCTAGATACAGACAACTGATCCAAAGAACTATGGCCCCTAAAAGGACATCAATAGTGTGGAAATTCTTTAATAAAAATTCCAATGATTTGGCCATGTGTATTCTGTGTAAAAAGGAAATCAGACATAACAGCTCTACAACCAACTTGAGGGACCATTTACACAGGAAGCACCCAGAATGTTTATCTTTGAAGCTACAAGATGATGGGACTGAAATTGTTGTAATAAATCCTAATGCATCAGTAAATGCATCAATGGGTTCTATAGATGTGGCAGGTAAAAATTTATTATTTTACTTAGTTTGGATTATATTGTTGTTATCAACAATATTATGTTAACCATGGGTGTCCATCTAACGTTTCTATTTAAGGATGTGTCCAGGGGGGGGGGTGGGATAAACCATCTAGTTTAAAGGGTGGTCCTAGAGGTACTGGCAGAAAATGATTAAAATTTGGATAAAAATATTTTGTCTTTTGAAATCTAAATTTGCTTTGTCAATTTATATTTGTTAACCCTCCGAGTGTCCCTAGTTTTGCCGAGTGTCCATAGTTTAGGCCTTAATGTCCGCCTATTTTTGGCGCATTTGCAAGGTTTAATTAAAACCGATCTGAGAAGCTTAAAACAATGTTAATTCTACTGTTCTATATACCATTTTGTTTGGAAAATCATGGGCTTCAATATCATACATAAAACCTAAGGAATATTTGTTTCAAAAATTTTTTTTTAAGTAAAAATAAAAATTATTTTGGAAAAATTGAAAAAAAAATAAGTTCGCGCTCAATGAAATTGTATAAATTTTAGGCCTATAAATATTTGAAAATAGCCACTTTGTTCTAAATTTTATGAGGATTACAAATATATAACAATATAAGGAAGTAGATTTGCAAATAAATAAGTTATGGGCAAAAAACAGATTTCAGTACATAGCGTTTAGCTAAGAATGCATAGCCTAACCATAGCTAGGAATCTGGCTGATAATTTACATCAATATCACTACCTACTTCTTCAGGATCATCAACCAGCCCTTCAAAATCACTTAAATCTTCTTATAATGCACCACGTATATCACTACTTTTGATTTTTAACACTAAAACAATGATAAACGTAATAAAACACATCAATCATCGGTGCGAGGTTAACCAAGCTGATTACAAATACGCACGTCAGCTGTCTGCTACAATTACGATCGGCTCGAGAAAAAAAAGCGCTTAGAGACAGACCTCGGGAGAAAGCTTAGAATCTGACAAATAAAACGATACCTAACTCGATCCAGTTCAATCCGATTTTGTCAGTCATAGAGCCTTCGCCGTAAACAGTGTTTGTGAGTCGAAAAATCTACACAAAACACTACACAAAGTGTGTTATGTGTCAAAAAATCGACACATAACACTCGGAGGGTTAATGTTACTTTGTTTGAAAAAATTTAATGCTGTTTAGGCTTACTTGTACTATTATGGAAGACCAAACTAATGTATTTTTTTTACTAATATTGGCTCAAGCCAACATTGACAAAAAAATTGTTACTATAGCCTATTCAGTTTAGTAGGCCTAACGGCCTAACGTAACATGGCAAATCTTAATTAGGCCTATTCAGATATCCATATTATTTACCGATTAGAATGATCTGCATTAATTAAAAAAAACACCTGGACTAACTTAAGCTACTACTATTTAAAAATAAATTAAGAGTTTAAAATTCTTTATTGTTTGAACTGATAGACTAACTTTGTTTTCAAATAGGCTAAGCTTAGTTTAATATTTGTTAAAGTTAGACTAGTTTAATAAATGTAAATAAATGTTTTAAATGCAAGTTATGGGGTGTGTTCATTGTTAGATGAAATATGACTTAGGTTTTAGCAAATTTCCCATGTAGGGAATAAGCTATTACCGTAGGTCTCATGGTAAGACCTGGACCCGGGACCGATGTGCTTTTTAGTTTTGAGGTCCCCAGAGGCTAAAAACACCATTCGTTTAAATTTATAGATGTGTCCGTTAGCACGATAAACGAGCAAAAATGATCCGATTTTAATTAAATTTGGTGTAAATGTGTAGGCCACAACCTACACCAGCAAGATCAGAGTATGGGAACGGGGGTTTATGGGTTAAAAAAGGATTTTTCTCATTTTTACACTAAAAACATAATATTTTGTAATTTTCTTTCCAAACCGTGTTGTAGAGCTCTAAGAACAAATCATTTAGTATATTAAAGCGTTGACATGTGCTTAAATTTTAAGAAGAAAATTCCAAAAAAACTGTAAATTAAATTCCTATGTTAGGTCTATTCTTATGGAGAATTAGTAAACTGTTGTACAGTAGACTCCCTCTTATCCGGACACCTCGGGACGGAGGCCAGTCCGGATAATGGGTTTTCCAGTTAAACCGATGTCCCCAAAAACTCATTTAAACAGACCGTATAAAATGCATACAGTATTTGACTTAAATTTAGGAGGGCAGTGTTTTTAGACACGTGGTCACTGATCTTTCCCACGAGAACGGTCGTTTCAGTACCGCCCACTTCCTGCCCATCTAGGACCGATGTGCTGATAAAGATTGTCCGGATAAAGAGATGTCACTTCTACCGAGTCTAGTCCGGTTAAAACGATGTACGGTTAAAAGGTGTCCGGATAAGAGGGAGTCTACTGTAGTTTGCTTGTTTATAAACATATCTGAGTCAAATTTAGAACATTTATTTATTTCATGTTAGGCCTATACTATATAATTTAACTATAAAAACAATTAATTACCTTCCATGTAGCAGCAAACCTAGGTAGGCCTATTCGTTTAACTAATGTTATTTGAATACGTATTAAAAATATGACATTTTAAAATTTCATTTTTTTTTTAAAGGAGATATTTTAGTAAGGCAAATGGAAATTGACTTATTCTGCAGGTTTACTGTGGCGGGGGTATTAAATCTCCAATCCACATCAGTTTTGTATATCAGGTTGATTGCTCTTCCTAGTTCTGTACAGTTTCTTACAGTAGGACTAGTTCAGAATTATTTTTAAAGTAGTTCTATAAAACCAGAGTAGGCTTGACTCTTTCTTAATTTGGCTATAGCATAAGCTATAAAAAAATGTAAAATACTGTGAAGGCCAACTCACTTCCCAACTCATTTCTTTCCCTTATATGTTAATATTCTAGCTTGATATTTGTTCAAACTGCTGTTACCACTCAAATGGCATTGGCATACAACTGACATCTTGGTAATTGGATGCAGTATATGTCTTGTGCCAGTAGTCTATATCAAACTTTTAATGATATTATTTTTTCTTCTACCTGTGTTCGTGTTGTATTATAGTTATTACCGGTACCTATTTCAAAAAATCTTGTTATGGTTGTGTAGGCTTTAGTTAATACCGGTAGTGTTTCAATAATGTAGGCATACTCGCTTGTAAGTTAGTTAATCAGTAAGGCTACAGTAAGTTTTAAAAACTCTCCCTATTGGTTCTTTTTTTACGCTAGTTGAAACAAGAAAGAAGTTTTTGGATAAAAAAACGTCTCCGCTTTGGCAGTATTTTACTTCGATTGATTCAATTGTTGCCATCTGCAAGTTATGCTCTAAAGAAATTAGATACCATTGCTCTACTAGTAATCTTAGGGCACATCTTAGTAGAAAGCACCCTGATAAAATTGGAAATATTGAACAAGAAAAGTTAGAAGACGAGTTTGCTCAAACTAGTCAAACTATAGAATTTGATGCTCTGACAAATGGAAATGCAGGTAATGTGATATTCTGGAAGTGTCATGTTGTAAGAAATATTGTTTTAAATTGGAAGTTTATACCGTATGTAGTATTAGGCTTTTGAGGTACAAATTCTCAATTATCTTAACTTATTTGTAACCTGTAATCTATACAAGTTATAAAGAATGTAATCTTCCATTATTTTTAAGAATTATTGCAATTTCTGTAACCATTATTTTGTTATGGAATAAATGATATTTGATTTGATTTGATTTGAAACTAGGAAAGGCACCTAGGGACATTAGTCTATTCAGACTTTGTTAAGCTGCCACCCATTCTAAATTTTTCTCTCAATATTCATACAAAAATATTCAATTTTTAAACTACATAAATTAATATAATGACTGATTATGTCTAAAAACTTGAGGAAAGGTTTTTGTTCTACCCTAAAATTATTTGTTACCTAAGCTTAGTCGTTTAAAAGAAAATATATTTGGCCCACGCAATTATTTTGCTTAAATATTTTAACATGTATTTTTTTCAAACGGTTGTTTGGGTTTAAATTTAAAAATAATAAATTTCAAAAACATTTCAACTTCTCTATAATTGGCGTTTCGATTAAAGTTACCACCATCGCTAAATGCATTCAATTTAATAAGGTTTGTAGCTTTTTTTAAACAACAGATTATCCTTGTTTCATATGCATGGTTTTTGACACCATGTGTGCACAACATGGCTTTTATAGCCAAAGATTATTTTAGTTATGTTATTTGTATTCTTAGAACCCTATCATAGGTTACAGTTAATCCAAAATCATATTTAAAATTGATAACAAGTTGCTTACATTTAGGTAGGCAAATTACAAAACACAAAGCATTGCTGAAAGGTTTTCCAAAGTTCTTACAAGTTAGGAGTTAAGGAAAGGCCAATTGGCTGATTAGGATTATTATGTACAAGGATAGGGATCAGCTAGCTTACCTGGTAGATAGAGTCCAGATTAGCCTTGATTACACATAAAACACATGACACAACACAGAAAAACTTAATATTTCGTCCCAGTTAGGGACTTCATCAGAAGGGAGAAGAAAGAAAACTGGCAGTTACAGTTCAAATTCAAAAGTTCCACAATAGTGTTGCAAACTGTTGTTTAAAATTACTGTTGTTATGTACATCTATATACACATATACTTCTATATATACATATGGTGGTTGATTTTTATAAAAATGAAGCTAGCTGAGGGAATGGTTGGGTGAATTATCTGATGTTAAGGTTAGGAGGGTTTCTGGAATCAGTGATGTATTGGTAGGCTAGTTCCCACCTTCTGAGTAGGGAGCTGTTACATTGGTCTTTGGGGAGGGATTTTATGGCTTTTGTGGTGAAGCTTAGGCCCTTTCCAAGGGCCTAAGCTTCTGCCCAACACCACAATTTAACCATTTTGAACTCATCAAAGATGTGATGACCATGGCAAGAAGCCTTAGACTCAAGAATCATTTTGCCAATCAAAATCTTCCGACACCAGACTCGACCACTATGACATCGCTTAATAAATTCAAACCACCATCTGACTTTGACCCGCCCCCTTTACCACCGGACCACCCAATAGAACAGTTTATCAATCTCATAGTCCAAAACATATCAGATCCTTCCTTTGAGAAATCAGTCCAAGAGGCTGCCCAACCCAACCTAACCTTGGATGAAAAGCAAGCCTTGCGAGATCTGAAGAACAATAAAGACATTGTGATTCTACCAGCCGACAAAGGTTCCACAACCGTAGTCATGAACAAGACAGATTATGTTGCAGAAATCGATCGTCAACTTTCAGACTCTACAACCTATCAACTGTTGAATGAAAACCCTACAGAACACTATAACTCGGAACTTCAAGACCTCATCAAACGGAATGCCTCTCTGAACCAGCTAACCCCAGAAACGGTCAGACTGCTAACGCCAGAAAACCCATCCACCCCAAAATTATATATTCTCCCCAAAATACACAAAGATACCTTCCCACCACCAGGTAGACCAATTGTCTCAGGATGCGGTTCTCCCACAGAAAGAATTTCGGCTTATGTGGACACCTATCTCCAGCCTATAGTACAAAATCTCCCATCATATATCAAAGACACAACAGACTTCCTTCTTAGACTTTCTTCAGTTACAAACAAGCTCACACCTAACTCCATCCTAGCTACAATAGATGTTACATCCCTGTATACCAATATCCCCCACGCCCACGGACTTGCTGCAGTTGAACATTACCTTGACAAAAGAACTAAAGGTGAACTCCCTAAGACTTCCTTTATCATCAGCCTCACCAAATTCATCCTTGAAAAGAATAATTTTCAATTCCTGGACCGCCACTACTTGCAGATAAAAGGGACTGCCATGGGTACCAGGATGGCCCCCTCATACGCCAACTTGTTTATGGGAAAACTTGAAAATGACTTTCTGCAAAAACAGACTCTACAACCAACTTGTTGGTTCAGATACATAGACGACATCTTTGTAATTTGGCCCCATGGAGAAAATAGCCTCAACCATTTTTTAAATAGCCTAAACACTTTCTCAACATTGAAATTCACTTGGGAATTATCTGAAACTGCGGTTCACTTTCTTGACGTCATGGTGGAACTGAAAAATGGCTCAATCTCCACATCTGTCTACACCAAACCCACCAACCACCAACAGTACCTACACTACAACAGCTGCCATCCCAACAACACCAAACGCTCCCTACCCTACAGTCTTGCCTTAAGAGGGAAACGAATAAACTCCGACAAGAAGAATCTGATAACTTACAACAAACAACTCCAAACTGCTTTTGAAAATAGAGGATACCCGACACAAACAGTCTCTTCGAAAATAAAAGCGGCCCAAAATGCTACTGACAATCCACCTAAGAAACCCAAAACCACCTACGATGTCAACCTGGTGACTACTTACCACCCAGGTCTCAACAGGCTCAATAACCTTTTGAGAACCGGCTACAACATGCTTCGAAGCTCCACCCAGACCAAAGATCTCTTCCAAAAACCCCCCACCATAGTCTACAGACAACCTGCCAATCTAAAAACCATCCTTGTCCATCCCAAGTTACCCGACCCGTCTGTTGAACCACCTCCAAGACTGCCCCCAGGTTCCTACCCATGCAATGAAACCAAATGCAAGACCTGTGGCATCAACATTCCTGCAGAAACCTTCACCAGCACATCGTACAACAAAGAGTACAAAATAAAAGACCACATAACATGCAATAGCGAAAACCTGATCTACCAACTACAATGCAAACTCTGTCAAGCTCAATATATAGGCCTAACCACCCAAACTCTTAGGAAAAGGATGAATGGACATAGACAGGATGTTAAAACAAACAAATACAAACCCATTGCAATACATGCAGCAAACCACAACTTAGACTTTGATACATGTTTCACCACAAAAGCCATAAAATCCCTCCCCAAAGACCAATGTAACAGCTCCCTACTCAGAAGGTGGGAACTAGCCTACCAATACATCACTGATTCCAGAAACCCTCCTAACCTTAACATCAGATAATTCACCCAACCATTCCCTCAGCTAGCTTCATTTTTATAAAAATCAACCACCATATGTATATATAGAAGTATATGTGTATATAGATGTACATAACAACAGTAATTTTAAACAACAGTTGGCAACACTATTGTGGAACTTTTGAATTTGAACTGTAACTGCCAGTTTTCTTTCTTCTCCCTTCTGATGAAGTCCCTAACTGGGACGAAATATTAAGTTTTTCTGTGTTGTGTCATGTGTTTTATGTGTAATCAAGGCTAATCTGGACTCTATCTACCAGGTAAGCTAGCTGATCCCTATCCTTGTACATAATAATCCAAAGTTCTTACAAGTAATTTGGTTGTAGCTCTTCATTGGCTTCATAAGATTCGATCCCACAAGTTAGACTTGAAATATTATCAAGTTATATTTTATCAAATTAATTTCAGCTGAAGCAATTCATTGCATTGAAAATAAAATTGTCACTAAATTGCTCTATTAACAAATCTTATAAATAAGCTCCAGTTGATAACTTGGGTGATACTGGATGGAAAAGAAGTTTCAGAGGTGAAGTTGTTTAACCAAGTTGTAATAGCAATTACTAATAATAAGTACTTAAGGTCCATACAATATTAAGTACTTAAGGCAGGAAGTCCACACAATATTATATAGGCTACTTGTGTAAAATTTAACTTAATAAAACATTCCCTTCCACAAGTACAGTAATTCTTGGCAGTTAGTTCAGCTGTGCTATTGTACAGACTGGACGGTACTAGCAAGAGCAATCATTGACAGTTGATTTGCAATCTTTATGAGGAAGTTAAAATGACACCAGAAGATGTCATTTTAACTTCCTCATCCCATCTACTCCTGTCCAATCCACCTTTAAAATGTTCTTAATTTTTCTCCTCTGATGTTGTATATAGATGGACAATGTAGGTAATCAATGGATAATGTTTGAGGTTACTACTACAAAAACTTTAAATCGACAGTTATAAAAACCTTTCTTAATTACTAGGGAAGATATTTCTGCTCTGTTATCAGCATTAATATATATTTTTATAAGTGTTTACATAAGTTTCATTTGCAGGTGAAACTTCAGGTGGGGAGCAGCAAGTGATATACAAAATGCCGGAGGAAAAACAGGTGTTTAACTATAACAAGTTAGTTGTTCCGATGTCAATGAGAAGTGTCTATTGGAAGTGTTTCGGATTCCCAGCTAATGCCGATGGAGAAGTTCTTACAAAATCCAAAATAATATGCCTACTCTGCAAGAGTGTTATATCATACAACAGAAATACAAGCAACCTGAGAATGCATTTACAGAACAAACATCAAGCTGACTTAATGCAATTAGAACACTCGCAGTCTCCCAAGAAGCCGAGGGAGACCAAAGATAGGAGGCAAAAGAAAGTGGTCGGCAATGTTTTCATGACTGATATGAATGGTACTCTGGTAATCGGAGGTGAGAGTAATGAGAACGCCAACTCTAGTATCATGGAGGACTACCATGCTGCAAACTCTCTGGGAAATGAGGGTGGTTCATCACAGCAGATTCATAGATCAGGCAAACAAGTGACTCTAGTGGTGCCTGGAGGAGAGACTCAGAGTTGCACCATTGAGGTATGTAATATGTAGCCTACCATAGTAAATGTATTTTGATGTTTTACACCTAATCCCTGGCATTGTAAACAGCAATACTTTGATTTGGATGTTTGCTTTTTTCTCAAATCTTCCATTTCATTTTATTATGTTAAAATTGTGGTATTTAAACAATAAAGCTCTAGTTAAAGTTAGAGATTAAAAAGTGCAGTTTGTAAAGCTAAATATTAGTCAAATTTAAATATATACAGTTTAAAGAATAAATCTTATGAGTTAAAATCGTGTTTAATCCAATAAGAGGTGTTTATTAATATTAAATATTGAAATGGTTATGTTGTAGAGCCTGCATCCGTTCATGATCCCTGTAGACAGCAAGAGTGTGTGTGATGCCATCGCAGAGTTTGTGGTGACAGACCTACAGTTGCCGGAGATAGTAGAGGGCCGAGGTTTCCAAAGGCTCATTGCCACACTCAAGTCGCCTTGTGAGATCCCCAGCAAAAGCAAGCTGATGGATGAGGTCATTCCCACTAACTACGACAAGTACAAGGAGACGCTTCAGGAGACGTTGCTGAATCTGAAGACAGATGTTGCCCTCACTGTGGAGGAGTGGGACTCTGCCATAGGGGAAAGCTACATCACCTTCTCTGTTTGTTATCAGCAGGTCTGTTGATTGTTTAACAGTGGTTTTAGGGGGTTATCTGAAAATACATTGGGTTTAAAAGTTTGTATACAGCAACAAAATGGCTTCGGTAATAAACATTTTTAAGTTTTTACAAATAATGTTTAACTATAATATATTGTAATAGGCATTGTTACATTAACATTAGAGTTACAATATTAGCAACAAACAACAAAAATACCACCAGCTGCAGAAACACGCCTACTAAGTGAATTTAAATTTGCCCGATTCGAATTTCATTCAAATATTTCTTTAAAGTTGATAGATTTATTCCCCATTAGGAGTTGCGTCACTAGGAGTTGCGAAACCAATTTTCAGTAGCCTATGTGCTTTGTGGAGTGGCACACTTATTTTGGGGAATTTGTAAGGGGGTTTTTCAAAAATCGGTCTAAAATTAGTAAGTAGAGATAAACTATTAAACCGTATAGGGCCTATTCATTTTGTTTGTGATAGTCAGTAGAATTCAAAAATGGTAGTGAAAACCAATTTTGGAAAGGTAAATTTTTAGAAAAAAAGTAACATTTAAAAACAATCCAAATATTTAAACAATTTTATTTTAAAAGCAAAACTAGTCACATGTAACGTAACTTTTTATTGCAGAATTCAAAATATACAAATTGTACAGAATTTATTTCTCTACATAGATGTATCATAATATAGGCTACACAAAAGAATTATTTTTTTAGACTTACTAACTTAGCAATAATACGGAAAAATTGCAAAACGTAAATTTTTACAACTACACTTTGAGAGATCAAAAATTCCCTCTAATAATAAATCAATATTATAAAACCATACATTTTTTGAAGCCAATAATATTATCCTAAATAAGAATAACTAAATATGATAAGTAATAGTATAGTTTGTTTTCACATGTAATGGAAAAGAAAAATTTAAACAAAACAACTGATCAGCTGTTATAGGACACAAAAGAACACCTATTTTGGATCACACATGATTGTGTAAATATTTTTTACGAAATAATGTATAGATATTACACCTAATACAAAACACTAAACTAAAACACACATTACACTGTAAAATTACGGATAAAACTCACACTTCTTTTTGTTATCGGACAAAAACTCACGACTATTCCACCATTTTAGGTTAGACGATGACAAGTGTTCTGTTCTTAAAGCTTTGAAAAATCCAAAGCTTCTGTTTGTGTGACCAGCCTGACAACATTGAATTCTACTTTTCTTCATCTATAAGAGCATAATAAAACAAGGTTTTTGTAATTTTCAGATTATATAATGTAATGTAATGTAATGTAATGTTATATAATATAATTAACATGGAGGAATCTAAATATTTAACTGGAAACTTTGTCTCCAATATTTTGAGAGAACGGCTGGGCGTAGAAACTTGGTAGAGGTGTCCAAAGAAAGGTCTTGGTCTGTAGATGATTTATCCAAAGAAAAACTAAGTAAATTTGCTAAGGGCTCTGACTCAGACGCCTTTTAAGATCACTCCATAGATTTGTTTACATTTTGGCCATGTGGATAATACTAATTAATGAAACAGCTGTTAATTTTTAAATTGTAATTTAAACAACACACTTATTGGGAGTTACTGAATTGTCCAAAAGAAGTATTTGCAATTGTTATAACTTGATAATGTAAATAAACATATATTTAATCCGTAAAACTATGCTTAAGGCAAAAACGGTAAAACTTATAATAAATGTGGGCAGAAACGAACGAGCTACGATCGTGCCTCACCTGTGGATTGCTGAAGACTGGTCGCTCTTATCTCGGACGTATTGTATCCTGACTTGACCTTTGTCCTGCGTAGGTTCGGTCTCTATTGTCTTCTATGTCTTACACATTAACGGATTTTCCCCTTCAGGTTATTACAACTAAAGAATGGCTACTTTGCCCAAAATAAAACTCAAACAAATAAATCTTCCTTTATAACAATTCCTCCCCACAAAATAAAGTTTACTTCTATGTCTATATACAACACTGGGGAGGGTTTCAAAATTTGTCTTTAAAAGTCTAGTTTACGAGGCATTCGTCGAACCCTCTGCGATCGACGTATGCCCTCGGCACTATCTTCGTGCTGCCTTGTATTGTCTGTGTCTTGGTTAATTATGATAGGAGTCTTAGTCGGGGATATCACTGGTGGTGGTTGTTTAGGAGATGAAACGTCAGTTGATCGTTTTGCTTCCGGACTTTTTTGGAACAATTCTCTTGGGAAGCGGAGGGACACGTCATCTTCCTCATCAGGTTTTGTCATATTTGTTTGAAGATGGTCGACATGGACAAATCTTGTTCTATTTTCAACCCTTACCAAGTAAGTTACAGGGCTTATAACCTTTATTATTTCTCCTGAAAGCCAATTAACATTTTCTTTTCTGACAGATCTTACAAAGACACGATCTCCAACCTCAAATGACCGTGCTTTACCTCTGTGAGCGTTTGCGGTTTTCACCATTTTCTCTTGTTTAATATTTATTTTGTTAGCCAAATGTGGCTTCAACAAACTTAGATGGGTACGGGGTTTGAATTTCAAAAGAGTTTCTGATGGTGAGACTCCTGTTGTGGAATGTGGTGTGTTTCTGTATGAAAACAAAAAGGCATCAATACGGTGTTGTAGGGATCGATTAGCCTTATGGGTCGAGTCATGTAACATTTGCTTCAGAAATGCTTCCTTAACAGTTTGTACAGCCCTTTCAGCTAAACCATTTGAAGGTGGGTGGAAAGGAGGTGAAAATATGTGATGAATTCCATTAGATTTCAAAAATTCCTTGAACTCGCTAGAGGTGAATTGGGGACCTCCGTCTGTAACCACTGTGCAAGGTAGACCATATGCCGCAAAACAATGGCGTAATTTTTCAATGGTCTTAGTTGAGGTAGTAGTTGACATTGAAAACACTTCTATCCACTTCGAGAAACTATCAACAATGATGAGAAATTCTTTGTTTTCATAATGAGCAAAATCAAGATGGATTCTTTGCCAGTTATGCTTTGGCCAGGACCAAGGTTGGAGCGGAGCCAGTGTAGCTGATTTTCTAGTCATCTGACAAATTTTGCATTCCTTGACCATTTCTTCTATCTCCTGATCTATCTTCGGCCACCAGACGTAGCTACGGGCTAAAGCTTTCATTTTGGATTCCCCCGGGTGTTCTGAATGAAGTAAGATTAGGATTTCCTTCCTATGTGTAGGTGGAATGATCACCCTGCTCCCCCATAAAAGGCAGTTCTTCTCCGTAGAAAGTTGCATTGTCTTGTCCGTGTAGTTTTTTAAATCTGCATCATCCACGTGGCTGGGCCATCCGTTGGTGGTGAATTCCATGACTTTAGACAAAATTGGATCGAATTTTGTTGCTAATCCTATTTCTTTGTAGGTAATAGGTAATTGAGTGGTCGAAAAGAAATTTATGTCTCCTTCATCTTCTTCCGTGTTCTTGCAGGGAAGGCGAGATAAGGCGTCTGCATTTGAAATGTCGGATCCTTTTTTGTATCTGATAGTGTAGTCATAAGCAGATAATGTAAGGGCCCATCGTTGAATTCGAGCGGCAGCCAATGTGGGGACTGCTTTGGTCGGTCCGAGTAAAAATATTAACGGGCGATGGTCTGTGACCAAGGTAAATCTCCGCCCATACAAGAAGTTGTGAAACTTTTTTATGGCAAACAGAAGGGCCAATGCCTCCTTTTCGATCTGACTATACTTGGTTTCACACTTAGTCAGTGTTCGACTTGCAAACGCTATTGGGCGTTCAGATCCGTCTCGTAACTGATGAGCTATGACGCAGCCAACTCCGTAACTCGAGCTATCACAAGTGACAACAATTTCTAATTTTGGGTCGTAGGGCATTAGTACGTTGTTTTTCAACAAAAGCTTCTTACTAGACTCAAACGCACTCTGACATTGAAAATTCCATTCCCATTCAGTGTCGTTCTGCAGAAGTTTGTAGAGCGGATGTAAGAGAGATGATAAATTTGGCAAAAATTTCCCATAGTAATTTAACAACCCCAAATAGGATTTGAGCTGCGACACATTTTCGGGTACAGGAGCATTGACAATCGCTTCTGTAAGTTCTTTACTTTGGTGGATACCATGTTGATCCAAGCAATGGCCTAGAAACGTTAAACGTTCTTTGAAAAATTCACTTTTGTTTGAATTAATTCTAATTCCATAATCATGAAGGCGCCTCAACACCGCTTCGACTCTCTGAGTCATTTCAGTTACTGATTTTGAATAAATCAAAATATCATCCAAATAGGCCTTGGTGTTCTCAAGTCCTTGTAGAATTTGATCCATCGTTGATTGAAATAACGCTCCAGCGCTAGTTATACCAAAAGGGAGTCGGGCATAACGGAACAACCCTTTATGAGTCGTGATGGTCAGCAATTCTTGAGAAGGCCTATTAACCTTGAGTTGGTTATAAGCAGCCGATAAATCTAACTTTGTAAACAGTGTTGCACCAGATATGCTAGAAAAAATATCCTCAGGATTTGGAAGCGGATAGTGATCCGTTCGAATATTCGGGTTCAGTGTGACTTTAAAATCACCACATAGCCTAACCTTATTATTAGGCTTAGGTACTACAACTAAAGGCGTAGCCCATTCAGATTGAGAAACTGGGTAGATGACCCCATTCTTTTGTAGGTTATCTAATTCATCCTCAACAGCAGGTCGCAAAGCGTACGGCACATTTCTGGCCTTGCAGAAAACCGGTTTTACGTTATCTTTTAAAATTATGTCAACGGACATGTTTTTAATTTCTCCTATGGACTCTTCAAAAACATCAGAATATTTCTTCTTTAGATCAGAAATAACATGGGTAGTTGGAACGGACTCACCGTTTCTCAGCTGGTGCACTGATATGTCCTCGCTGCTTGTAGACCTCACGGAACTCCAGTCCAATTTCATCCTTTCTATCGAGTTACGTCCCATAAGCGTAGGCTGTGTAGGTCCTGTGTTCTCCACGACCACCACGGGTAGCTGAACTTCTCCCTCTCGAGTATTTACACTGACCTTAAACTCACCAACAACATTGATTTTTTCGCCAGTGTAAGTCTTTAATTTAACACTAGACGAGGACAAACTCGGTAGATTGTGCTGAAATTTCTCATAAAATACAGAATCTGGCATAACTGTAACAACAGCTCCTGTATCGATAACCATCTCCACAGGGACATCATTTAAAATCATTTTAGTAACAAAACTATTCTTTTTACCCTCATTGCCTGCATAGGCTATGGTAAACAAATCAGTGCATTCTTTGCCCTGTGTGTAAGACACTTCGTCTGAACCATCAGACTCACAGTTATTTACTCTACCAGAGTTTTTATACTTATGCTTGAACCTATTGCTACTCTTTAGTCTGCAAACATTTGCCAAATGTCCTTTTTTATTGCAATTATAACAGGTTGCTTCAGTATAAGGACATGACTTGCCGTTGTGAACCCTACCGCAACGGTAACACTTGATATTGTTAGGCATTTTATTGAAATTGCGCTTAACAAAGTTTAGGCCTACCTCTCCAACTTGAGATTCAGGGTGTAGTGATTTTACATTTTTGTCAGCATTCTCTATAACTAAGGACAGCTCAAGAGCCTTAGAGAAATCTAAAGTTGAACCTTCAGCAAGAAGTTTACTTTGAATATGGGTAGATCTGAGTCCCCATAAAAATCTATCCCTCAATGCTTCATCGAGAAAATCCTTAAAGTTGCAAGTGGTAGCTAATTTTTTTAGCCTAACTGAATACTCTGAAATACTCTCCCCCTCTTTTTGGGAAGCCTTGTTGAACATGAAACGTTCATAAGTTGTGTTTACTTTACCAACAAAATGATCCTTCAATGCCCCAATTATGAAAGCATAAGTAGTTTTTTCATCACCAATCTGCACAGGATGAATAAGATCCTTAAGAGTAGTGTATAGGGCAGGGCCCATAACAGAAATGAAAAATGAAATTTTATTTTCATCTTTAATAGAATTAACCTTGAAAAAATGTTCAAGTCGCTCAGAGTAGTTTTGAAAACTTTCTAAGTCCTCATTAAATTCTGCAATCCTTCCTACAATCTGCTTGGAAGTCATATTTACAAATTAAATGGAATACTCACAGTAAAAACCTGTTAAAACCTTTTTGCCAACAGACTACATCACTTGCAAACCGGCATTATAATCATTACTTCCGTGCATAACCTCAAATTGCACCACAACAACAAACAAGTAGAAGTAGACAGACGATTCATGAATAATTTATTCTAGAAATTCCGTTACTTTAGTCACTATTATTTCAAATATTAGGTTCTGTAAAAATAATAGTTTCAGTTACTAGTGTTTGGTACACAGAATAGTAACAGCTATGTAGTAACAGTTCCTTGTCACAGTTACTAGCTACTTGAAACAAAATCAAAATGGCTTCTTGGTTCTTGACAAACTAAAACACGAATTTTCAGAGTTCATAAATCGAGTAAAAATACACTTTAAAACACACACGGAGTTCTTTAAATACTCTCGTCGCCACTGTTATAACTTGATAATGTAAATAAACATATATTTAATCCGTAAAACTATGCTTAAGGCAAAAACGGTAAAACTTATAATAAATGTGGGCAGAAACGAACGAGCTACGATCGTGCCTCACCTGTGGATTGCTGAAGACTGGTTGCTCTTATCTCGGACGTATTGTATCCTGACTTGACCTTTGTCCTGCGTAGGTTCGGTCTCTATTGTCTTCTATGTCTTACACATTAACGGATTTTTCCCTTCAGGTTATTACAACTAAAGAATGGCTACTTTGCCCAAAATAAAACTCAAACAAATAAATCTTCCTTTATAACAGCAATGTTACTTTCTGATTTTAAAATTGATTTTCTTCTGTATCATGTCATGTTTTGCAAAACATTCCATTATCAGGAAAATCTTTTTATCACAGTAACAATCTATCTATATATTAATAGGCAAGCATGTTTCTTTAAAACCTTTTTTCTCAGCTCGTGTGTATCGTAGGGAAAATCTAAGCATACCGTTGGAAAGATATTTTCCTGAAGAAGTGCAGAATCCCTTTAAAAATTAAAATAGGCTCAAATTTAAGCACAAAAAACAGATTTGAAATAAAAAAAAAATTAACATGGGCTTAATGGGTTGCCATGCTGGAGACGAAATAACAACGAAATATAAACAGATAAAATCAAAACAAATGGAAGAAATTACAATCACATGTTTTATTTACAGCATGGGGTAAAAATAGAGAAGCCTGTACCTTTACATTCCATCCCTATGTTAAAGTTGTCACCAGTTTTTTTTTTAATTCGTCGTAGTTGATGTGAGCCACCAACAGGTTGCGCTGATGTAGATGACTTCTGATGAAAACACGATGTTTTTTACCAAGTTAAACTTATGGAATGACTTATTATGAGCTATATAAACTATTATGACCCATCAAATTTGTCGGCAACAAAAATAAGGTAGAAAATAGAATTTAAGACACGCATTTGGTAACTGGCTTACACAACTACAGTTTTTTAATAAAGAAAATAGCGACAGCTGGTCCATATAGATGGAATGTCTACTTCAGTATCCAAATAGTCAATACGGTACGTGTGCATTATATGTTTCTGGTTGATAAAGAACAAGTGTAAAAAACTTAATGCAAATGAACAAAAACAGTTTACAGAAACTTATTTTAACAGACTTGTTCAATGTGGAAAAATAAAAGATGCATCAAGAGTAGTAAACCAAAATATGGTAGGAGGAATCCTTAATCCTAACGATTATATCGGTGACACCAACAATACAGTTTATGATTTATTAAAAGAAAAACATCCAGACCCAATAATTCCAAATGAAGATTTAATAAAACTACCTGAAACCATGAGTGAAGTTCCCAAACTAGAAAACACAGAAATAACAGCAGAGCATGTTGAGAAAGTAGCAAGACAACTTCATGGAAGTGGTGGCCCAGGAGGAAGCTCCTCAGAAAATTGGACGGATTTCTTGTTAAGACATGGAAAGAAAAGTGCGCTTCTTAGATCTTCAATAGCCTCTTTAGCCATGAAATTGAATGGAGAAACAATACCTTGGCATAAAATAAGAGCCTTAATGGCAAACAGATTGATAGCCATCGACAAATGTCCCGGAGTGAGACCAATCGGAATTGGAGAATGCCTAAGACGGATCATAGCTAAATGCATGATAGTAGCATTTGGTGATGATGCAAAACATGCTTTAGGTACTAATCAACTATGTGGAGGCCTAAAATCAGGCATAGAGGGAGCAATACATTTTATGCAAACTGTTATGGATGAGAAATTTGACAATACAAATGAATGGTGCATGATATTAGTTGATGCTGATAACGCCTTCAACAAAATTAACAGAGTAAATGCATTGTGGCAAGCAAGGTTACATTGGCCTAGAGCTGCCAGATTTATTTACAACACTTATCAATGCAACGCTGACTTGATAATCCCTGGAACTAGTAAAAGACTGTTCAGCAAAGAAGGTGTCACCCAAGGTGACCCTTTATCAATGATTTTGTATGGATTAGCAACTCTTCCACTAATTCAGGAATTAAAAAGAATGCCAGATGTTTTCCAGACCTGGTATGCAGATGATTCATCTTGTCAAGGATCCCTTTAATAATGTGATGCAATGGTGGCAAAAACTTAAAGAAATTGGTCCAAAATATGGATACTACCCTCAAGCAAAAAAAACCAAACTAATTTGGAACCATGATTTTGAAATTCCCCAAAAAGTTATGATACAAATGGAGGGAATTGAAGTTGTTCATGGCAGCAAGTTTTTAGGAGGCTTTATAGGCTGTGAGGAAGAAAAGAAAAAGTTTGCAACAGAAAAGATCAATGCTTGGACCCAGCGTGTTAAAATGTTGCTGAGATAGCTGAAAAACACCCTCAATCAGCTCATACTGTTGCTACAAAATCATTACAAGCAGAATGGACTTTTTTCCAGAGAGTAGTAAAAGTTGAACCAGAAATGTTCAGTCCAATCCAGCACACTATTAGAACATCACTCTTCCCCAATCTGTTTGGATTACAAGAAGGCCTATGTAAAGAAGAGCATGAATTACTTCATCTAACAATAAATACCACCGCCGCAGCAAACCTGCCGACTAAGCGAATTTCCATTTGTCTGAATTGATTTTCAGTTAAATATATTTTAATAACATTAGGTTTAACGAGTACCTAGGTTTGCTGCTACAAGGAAACTAATAAAGTGTGTTTTTGAGTAAAATATTGATAGCTTAGTAGAAAATAAATAAATTTGCCAAGTTTGATCAAAATATATTCATAAACAAGCAAACTACAACATTTGACAATATTCTCCATAAGAATAACATGGGAATTTTAAATTTACAATTTTTTTAATTTTCTCCGTTACTAATAATCGAACAAAAATACTTTCATATACTAAATTATTTGTTTTTTTAAGCTCTTTAAAAAGGTCTAAAGAGAAATTGGGAAATTTTGTGTTTTGAGGGTCAAAAGTGAGAAAAACCAATTTTTACCCCATAAAACCCCCCGTAAAGCCCCGTTCCCATGGTCCGATCATGCTGGTTCGCGAACTCATTCAAGTTTATCCCGCTTTACACCTTTAAACCAAATTTCATCAAAATCGGACTAAAATTACTCAAGTTATCGCGTTCACGGACGTATATATATATATATATATATATATATATATATATATATGTCTATATATATATATACATATAAAAAAATTTGAACGAATAGTGTTTTTGGCCTCTAGGGACATCAAAATGAAAAAGTAAATCGGTCCCGGGTCTAGGTCTTACCGTGCCACCTACGGTAATAGCTACTTCCCTGTAGGGAAATTCGCTAAAAAAGTGGAGGAATAGGGATGGCTGATCCAATAGTACAATCGAAACACATATATGAAACGTCAAAAAGAGGGTGTGAAGTTCTCTTACAATCCCTTGCATTAAAAACCTCTTTTGAGTTCAGTGAGCATGAAGATGCTTTAAAAAAAGCATTAAAGTTCCATAGAGAACAAAAGAAAACTGAAGAAAACAAATTATTAAATGAAAATTTAAAATATTTTTCACTACAAAGGCAAAATGTAATTTTACGAAATGCTGACCCTAAATCAAAACATATCAGCTGGTTATCCTGTGTACCATTGAAGAAATTAAATTTAGACATGTCTCCCCAAGAATTTAGGGATTCCCTGGCACTGAGATATGGTCGGACACCGATTTATTTACCAACCAAATGTGATGGCTTTGGGAAAGAATTTAACACAGACCATGCCCTTACGTGTCCTGTAGGTGGCCTAATTATCAAACGACACAATGAAATTAGAGATGCTTTAGGAAACATTATGGAACAGGCATGGGGGAATTGTATCAAAGAGCCCCTTATAGCAGAGAATAGAAATACAAACGGGCCTGCAATTAAAGCTGACTTGGCATGTAGAGGGGTATGGGAGACACAGAGGGAAGCATTATTTGATATCCGTGTCGTAGACACCGATGCTCCCTCATATGCTTCCAAACCTCATGACAATGTCATACAAAATGCAGAAGAAGAAAAGAAAAGATAGTATATTTCAGCCTGTGAGAGCCGGAATGCCTCTTTCACTCCTTTGATAACATCAGTATGCGGAATCCTAGGCAAAGATTTTCAAACACTAATAAGAGCACTAGCTGAGAGATTGTCAGAAAAATGGGTTAAGCCTTACAGCCTGGTAGTTAATTGGATCAGAACGAGACTGACTTGCTCAATTTTAAGGGCAACAAGTATGTGCCTGAGAAGATCTAGAAAAAAATGGAGATCTGCTCGAGAATTCGAAGATGGAGCAGGCATCCAACATATTTATTGAGAGAATCAAAATTTTTAGCAATATCTGTAAATTTAGATTTATTTTTATTGTAATTATCTATATTAAATTGATTATGTTAATCTTAAAAAAAAAAAAAAAAAAAAAAAAAAAATATATAACTAGTGGTCGTCTAGTGGTCGAAAATCAACCAGAAACATATAATGCACACGTACCGTATTGACTATTTGGATACTGAAGTAGACATTCCATCTATATGGACCAGCTGTCGCTATTTTCTTTATTAAAAAACTGTAGTTGTGTAAGCCAGTTACCAAATGCGTGTCTTAAATTCTATTTTCTACCTTATTTTTGTTGCCGACAAATTTGATGGGTCATAATAGTTTATATAGCTCATAATAAGTCATTCCATAAGTTTAACTTGGTAAAAAACATCGTGTTTTCATCAGAAGTCATCTACATCAGCGCAACCTGTTGGTGGCTCACATCAACTACGACGAATTAAAAAAAAAACTGGTGACAACTTTAACATAGGGATGGAATGTAAAGGTACAGGCTTCTCTATTTTTACCCCATGCTGTAAATAAAACATGTGATTGTAATTTCTTCCATTTGTTTTGATTTTATCTGTTTATATTTCGTTGTTATTTCGTCTCCAGCATGGCAACCCATTAAGCCCATGTTAATTTTTTTTTTATTTCAAATCTGTTTTTTGTGCTTAAATTTGAGCCTATTTTAATTTTTAAAGGGATTCTGCACTTCTTCAGGAAAATATCTTTCCAACGGTATGCTTAGATTTTCCCTACGATACACACGAGCTGAGAAAAAAGGTTTTAAAGAAACATGCTTGCCTATTAATATATAGATAGATTGTTACTGTGATAAAAAGATTTTCCTGATAATGGAATGTTTTGCAAAACATATATATAATTTATCATTGTTAATCTTTTTTAAATACCTATATATACATTGTTGTTATAGTTATTGATAATTTTGTTTTTATGTTAGTATTAAATGCATGGCATGAAAGTGTAAGTAAAAGTGAAGTGAAAAGACAAGAAGAAACCCACTGAAGCAATAATATTATAAGCGCATGAACTGCTTCAATGTAAATGGTGTTTAAACTGTATTGAAGCATGTAAATAAAATAAAATAAAAATAATGGGATTCATAATTAATTGAGTGTTTTCACTAAAAAATTGTGCGCTGTCCCTAGTTTTATGTACAGTAGAACTCCGATTATCCGAATCAATAGGGACCAGACCCCATTCGGATAATTGGAGTTTTACCGGAATTCCAGGAATTTTAAAGATAAATCCTAATTTTCGGTACTAAGTGAACTTTTAATTAATAATAAATTAAATCAGAACATTTTTACAGTTTACAATGCTCTTAGTACAAGTGTTCTATACATGTTATTAAGTTAATAGTTTAGCCAGTTATTGGAGTTCAGATAATTGGAGTTCTACTGTATTTATATATTTCAAACTCTTCCAAAGTATCATTTAATAAATTTCCTTTAGTGTAGTACTGTCGATTTTTCGAGACCATCATTTATATCCAGCATATAAATTGGTTATTGTCAATAATTTTAAAAGGAAAACTCAATTATGAATCCCATTATATTTTTAACACTCTCATCCGTCACTACATTTAGTCCAATATCAGCTTTTGATAACACAGACGATAATCCAGAGACCACATCTTTCCGTTATATAACCTGATTCAGTTTACTTCCAGTCCTGCCCGCAGCAATATACATGCGAGAATTGATAAGCCTATCTGTGATCGTTTCTTGTTTTGTGTTTAATGTTTGTAACATATTCTGACGACACCTCCAGAAGTGGATCCTTCTGTAAGTTTGACGATGGTGGAGTTAAAGAACCGCCAGAACATATGTAGCAAGTAATATTCGACACTACCGTACGGTACATATATTATTAAAGGATTGTCTGACAAGATGCGTTTCTTTCTACCATTATTAGTCTTAAAAGGCACTATCAAAATAAATTATAAGATTACTTTGTCACAAAAACATTTTGTAACTGGTGGCAATTAAGGTATTGTGGGTATTTTGCCCGGTAATTTTTGTAGAAGGCAGCCTGGGAGTGGCAAGCAACAAGTCTGTCCTATTTCGTGACTCTGCCTATAATTTTGAAACAAGATACTTTTTGCATTTAAGTATTATTAATGCACTTAAAGCGGTTTGAATTCTTAAGCCCTGTAAAAACTAACGCCACCATAATATATTGTACTTGTAGTTACAGTACTGTATTGGAGTAGAGTAATTCACCGAGTATCAGAATATTGTTGAACGTTTTGAAGACGTTGTCTATTGCAATACTGAGCACATGTTGGCTGATATTACAGATTCTGATTTTTAAATTTAAAAACTTCTAATCCGTCCATTAGTTAGACATAATGATGTATTGTTAAATGACGTTTCCTATTAAAAATTTAACTTTGATTATCAGCAAGCTTGTTTTTCTTTACCTCAAGTTTACTAAATACTTGAAATGCTTGTTTTTATATAAAACGATTTTGACGAGGGTTTTTTATTTTAAAGAGAAAATTGTCAGATAAATTGGTAGGGGGAGGGGGGGTAGGTTTAAATAGACGGCAGTATAAATGGGGGGGGGATTGTCCCTCTTGGTTTGGGGGAGATGGGCACCTCTGTCTTTAAACAATGCTAAATGCTCAAAATATGTATAATTTCACTCAATTTATCGCAGTTAGATGAATTAGCGCAAGCCTAGAAAGTAACCGTCGATTTCCACGGGTTTCACCTAGTAACAATATATTTTATGAGTACTTTGGTTTGCTGCTACGGAAAAAGGAAAGAGTTGTTTTTTTAGTGAATTTTCCTATAGGCAAGTAACTATTATCGTAGGTGGTACGATAAGACCTGGGCCCGGTAATATTTAAAAATATTTAAAAAATCTGTCTTTATCTTCCGGTTGGGTGTTATAACATAACAAGATACCCCCAACTAATAATTTGGTTATAATTTTGTATTTGTTTTTTTTTGTTTTCATTAAAAATAAAAATAATATTTAAAAATTTTTGATTTTTAATATGTAATAGTTGAA
This sequence comes from Macrosteles quadrilineatus, assembly GCF_028750875.1. Classification (NCBI taxonomy): domain Eukaryota; kingdom Metazoa; phylum Arthropoda; class Insecta; order Hemiptera; family Cicadellidae; genus Macrosteles; species Macrosteles quadrilineatus. The sequence goes on from NW_026542612.1 coordinate 2,633,832, forward strand.
AATGCCATCTGCAGGACACTAAGGAAGAATTGATCTTCCGGTCGCGCATAGCAATACAAATTCACTTGACCATCATCAAAGCAGTTAATGGTCTGGCCCATAAATGTGTCAAAAACACTATTGTTAGAATGTTCAGCTGAAAAATTAAATAATCAAATAACTTAATCACTTATTTATTTGACCAAAGTAACACTGATATACATTGATTTGTGTAAAAAAACAGCCAATCAGATACCTTTGTACTTAAGGATTCAAGATATTACCAATCTTAAAAGCAGTTACACACTATCGATCTTTTCCCTGGACAAGACCCCGAACGGAGCAGGGAGAAGGGAGGTAAATGTCAGCAAAATTTCAATCCCAACATTTCCCCGAACAAGACGAAGACCAGACGAGTTCTACCAAATGCGGCAAAAGGGAATTTAGAGAGAGATGGAAAGAGTGTGTGAGTGAGAGAGCGGAGGCAGTAATAAAACATGAAATAACATGTTAAAGAAATATAATTTTAATTGCCTTTAACAATATTAATATTTATATTAATTTTGAAAGAATTTACATTACATTGACTATTGTACAGAACATCAATTACTTAATTCAAGTTTAACATCATGGTTATCTATCATTGATTTAACGGTTTCAATTTGTAAAATACATTTTCAACCTTGACCAAACATACCGCAAAATTACAATATAATTGCCCATAATAAATAACGGCAAAATATGACTCAACATTTGTTTTTACCAACTAAAAATTTTAATTACTCGTATCATATTAAATTAGAACTATCAACGCTAGCGCAGATGGCCGCTCGGTGCGGTACTCGCGACGGCATACGGGGCAAAAATATACCAAACACACTATTGTACTGCAGATGGATCTTTTCTTTGATCTTTTACCAAAAAACCACCTCCAGAGCGCTTGTCTTCCTGCTCGGCCTGATGTTGGTGTACGCACCCGTGACACATGCTCCCTTCGACCTCCCTTCTCCCTGCTCGGTTCGGGGTCTTGATCAGGGAAAAGATCGATAGTGTGTCATTGTCTTAAGACAAAAATTATATTTTGTATTTAGCCATAGGTATTTCTTGACTATTCACATGTTGATGTATTGTGATGTGGGGGTTGTTTTGTAGGAGAATGAGCAGAACTTGGTGAGCAGAGTGTTGTCCACAGTGCGTTGTCCGGTCACCTGTGACATTGACTTCTGGAACCTTATTGTGGACAACATGTTGGAGGAGTGGAATGTGAAGGAAGAGAAAGTGCGTGCGGTCGTGTGTAACGGTAGTAGGTCTCAGATCACCGACACTTTCACAGCCAAGGGGTTCACAGTGCTACCTTGCTTGATGAGCACTTTACAGGTGAGACAACACATTCACAAAATCTTTCTCAACTATAAATTATGTTTTACGACCAAATTTAAGGGGTTTTTTTTACATTTTTATTTAACTAAATTGTCACTCTCCAAATTTGCTTGTCACTCTAAGAGTCGTCTATAAGTGTAATTGATTGCAGGATGTGTGCAGCAAAGTTTGTTTTGAGCAAGATGATGTCAGAGAAATTTTAACCAAGTGTCGAGCATACATTGGTACAGTTTACAAGTACAACAACGCCCTAGCAGCTCTCAGGATTCAGGATCATCTCATGTCGGTAAGCGTCGACAGTCGTGCTTTTGTTAAAGTTCTTGGAACATCGAGAGTCAAAAAAATATGTTTACAAATTGATGTTTAGTGCACCTTTTACATACTCACGAAGTGGCCACTTGTACTTCAATATTTGACCTCACCAACACAGCATCTCCGTATTAAGTCTCTGGTCTCATGATATTTATTTTTGTTTACTGTGCCAGAGGTTATAAGTACGTAGTACAATTATCTAACCATATATTGAAGTTCATACTCTAGGGACTAATAAGTAATTTATGATAACAATTGGTCAAGTCAGAGGAATGTCAGCCCTTGTTCAATTCCAAATCCATCTGAAAATTGATTTAAAAGGAAAAATTGGTTCTAGTTGGAAGAGACACCTCTCTTATGCGACTACCCCAAAGTGTGGATCTCCACTTATCAGATGCTAGAGAACTTCATAGCCCGTCGCCAAGTGTTGTCATCCATACTGGACAACATAGAGTCTGCTACACTGGACAGAGAAGCTATAACATTGTCCGAGGGAGACTGGGCGTTGATGGCGGACGTGGTGGAGGTACTAGAGCCATTTAAGGTAAGGTCAATCAAAACAGTGAATCCAGAAATTCTAAATGCAGCTGTTCCTATGATGTTAAAAGATGTATCCAATTTATCAAAAGAAAGTATGGAAATTAACCCCAGCCGTTTTGTGTAATTTAACCAATAACATACTGGTCTGTTTCTTTGTATTTCTACAAAAATTTGTACCTGTGTAAGGATTTGCTTTTCTATTTAAAGAATCATACAGGCTATACTCTCTTTCCCAAAATTTCTGCCCCCTGAATATTTTTTTCTCAAATATAAAACTTAGTTATTTAAAATTCAATTTGACATATAAAACGTTTAGTTACCTTGAATAGTACTCAAACAATTATGATTTAAAATCCCGGCATTCTTTTAAAAACACCCTTTAAACCAGTGGAAATGGTTAATATTGTATGTGGTAAAAAACAAACCCCTTTAATAAAATTAATCATTTTTTAATTCAAACAATTATCATTGTATCCAGTTACATAATTGCCCCAACCTTATTCATCATCAGACTGAAGTTCTACTGCTTGACAAGAGTTTGCACGTTATTATTATTATGCTAGTCTAGCAACAACATTTAAAATTTCACAGAAAATATAAATTGAAAGGAGAAGTTATGTTACTGGTATGAAAATGTTCAGAACATTCCAATTTTTAAATTAAAATAAAAAATATTTTTTTAAATAATTTATTTAAATCTTTTATAATATAGTAATTAATGTTTTTTTTACAAATTTTCTAATTTATTTTCTAAATATTGCATTTTATGGCTAAATGGTTAATTACCTATATCAAATTATTCCTTATACAAAAGTTATAGCTCTTTCTTTGGCGGACATTTTTTACATTTAATGTTTTTTTATAGGATGAATAGTTTGAGTATACGGGGAAAAACTGGTTTTTGGATGCCATTTCCCAAGATGGCGGCCCTAGCACAAGTTTTTTTTTTAGGACTTTTAGTGTGTTATGGCGGAAGTAAAATTCAATATATGTACCAAAGTTAAGAGTTTTTTAGGTAATTTCTCAAATATGACTAGACTAATGTTGTTCTTCAAAGTAACCATGAAAGCCACTCTAAATGCCACCCAAAACGGTACGGCAATCATCTTGTCACTATTTTAACATAACATTTTAAAAGAACTATCAATTGTTATTGGTAGTAATTTCCACTATAGAGAATGAGCTTTTACCATAGGGGACATGATGTGACCTAAACCCAGTATATTTAAACAGTCTAAAGGAGATGAGTTTCTTACCATTACAGGGAAAAAATACTTCAATTCTTCATTCTTTTGATTTCCTTCAATTACAATTATATCGAAAGAACAACTTTACGGAACTTTAAAAAATACTAAAATAGGCCTATAGCCTATAATGTAAATTTTATGTTTTCAACTAATTGAGGTGTTGTGCCATTACAGGTCACAGCAATGACTTTAAGTGAGGAAAAAGCACCCTTGGTCTCACTCATCAAACCTTTGTTGTCGCAACTACTGAACTCGCATCTGAAAGAAAAGGCTGATGATTCAATGAACGCTCAAGTCTTCAAAGGAGCTTTAAAAACGTTTCTCTCAGAAAAGTGAGTATAAGTTAGGAACATCGGTCAAAATAACTCCTTATCCCAGGATGCGAGGGATGTCCAGAAAGTAACTGACGTTTCTGGTCTCATGTGGCAGTGAGTTATTCAAGGTATAGTTATAGTAACCTGTATGTACACCAGTTCTTTTGTGCTTGATTAGTGGGATTCAGGGTTTCAAAACAAACTGAATCATGTTTGCTTTTTAATTGATTTTAGTCACCTGACTCAACGACGACAACACAGGAACGTTAAAGAGCTAATTATCCGATTCCGATTCTATTGTAAACATAAACAATACTTGTGTGATAAAAATATTGTCTTTTTGATATTTCTTGGTAAGATTGTAAGATCCTCATTTACTTTTGATGCAGTATTTATTTAATGGGTTAAGAAGGGTTTAAATTCATATTTTCTTGCGTTTACAGTGTTTGTTTAGCTTTAAAAACACTCCATTACCACTAGTGATGTGTCGATACCAAAATTTATCGATTCCGATACTGATACCTGGAAAAGCGATTCTTGATTCTTGATACCGATAGCATTTTTTTTTATTGTTTTACCAAATTTTCTGAATGGATTGGTTATGCGAGACATGTTTTTTAAGTAAGTACCGTTTTTAAATTTCTCAGTTCCAGCGCTGCGATTGGCATTTTGGACATTTGTGCTGTGTATATGCATCTATTGTCAAGCCTGCGCCAGAAATTCGGCAACAATATGCCATGTTTACATTCGATTTTGAGCATTCAAAATGGTGCCGCCAATTGAGACTGCCGCCGACTGTGAAGTGCCCGCTGTAGTTAGATTTTTAAGTGGTTAACGTGTGAAAGCCATTGAAATTCATCGACAGATTAGTGAAGTGTGTGGCGAGAACATTATGAGTAAAGAAAACTCCTCAGATAATGATGAGATTGTAAACCGACTGTTCTCTATCACTTTTTCATCGACTTTGCGCATCAATTCATCAGTCATGACAGATTACCGCCCAGTCTGTTCCTCATCATGAACGGTGGTGCGGTTGTCTTTAAATGCCCGTACCCACTTGCGTACTATAACATTCCGTTACTCATAATGTTCTCGCTGATGTTCTCTTCACTAATCTGTCGATAAATTTCAATGGCTTTCACACCTTTAGCACTTAAAAATCTAATTCCAGTGCTCACTTCACAGTCGGCGGCAGTCTTATTTTGCGGCACCATTTTGAATGCTCGAAACCAGATGTAAACACGGCCGATTGTTACCAAATTTCTGGTGCAGGCTTGCCAATAGATGCATATACACAGCGCAAATTTCCAAAATGCCAATCGCAGCGCTGGAACGGAGAAATTTAAAAACAGTACTTACTTAAAAAACATGCCTAGTACTACACCAAGCCCTGTCTTTATGTTCTCTAAGTACTTTTAAGGTAATGGGGTGTTTTCAACAAAGAAAACATTTATGCAGCAATGATCCATATTACCATATTACTACCATATTAAAGATAAATGAAGATCTAAAAAAAAAAAAAATATTATAGAGGTGTGCTGGCCTGACGTTTTCAGTCAAGCCAAACTTGAGGTAATATCGTGATCACCAGCGATTGTGGAGATATTATCTTCGTCATCTGGGATTAACAAAAAATCCAAAATATCTTCCTCATTAATGGAAACATCATCACTGTCTTTCGTGGTCGTGGAAAAATCACAAACAACTCCCACGGCCGTGTAGACATCATCATCAATTCCCCCCGTCACGGAAACGTCATCGTCATCTGCGATTGCGGCAAAATAATGAACATCTTCTGCGGTCGTGTAGATATCATCATAGTCTTCTGCTATTGTGGCAAACTCATGAACAGCTCCCGTGGCCGTGTAGACATCATTGACTCCCGTGGTCACGGAAACGTCGTTGTCGTCTTGCGCTAAGTTGACTGCGCTGAATACTTTGACAGCTGGGGAAACCAATATGCTAAAATGAGACCTAATATGAAAATTAAATAAATTATTGAATTTACTTAAGTTTGAAACCCAACTTGTGTAGTTCCTGCTAAATCTTGCATTTAATTCGAAACTAGAAATAATTGATAACTCCGGAAACAGTTCATTAGATAACTACCTTATTGATAACCGCAAATATTTGGTTTTTCATTTCAATAAACCAAAATATAACAATAAACAGAAAACCTGGAAGAATCAGGATTTGCAGCTGTAATAATTTTAAGTTGACTACATTAAAACAATTTAAGATAGGCCTACAAAAAAACAATCACCCGCTTATGTAGTGAGCCAATTTTGAATGTTCAAATTGAAATCCACGCCAAACATCGTGGTCAAAAGGTCCAATCAGGGTCAAACGCGGAATGATACAGAACAGCTGTTTGAACAAAATTTCAGCCCAACCCAACCAGTATTTTTCGCGTTTACAGTACTTGTCACAAACCAGGGTATCCACTTTTGGAAAGTCAGGTGTTTTGAATCTTGAAATAATTACCAGAAATGATAAAATAATTATTTCACAAACAGATTAGTAGGCTTCTTTATTTATTCCAAAGTCTTAACTGAATCTTCAAACAATTAAATTAATTCAATACAAAATATTTAACATGTGGTAAACCAAAACACAGTAGATTAGAAAAAATATAACAGTCAGATCAAAAGGAAAATCAATGAAGTGAAAACATATTCAATAAAGTTCACAACATCCTCCCCCCATTTAAAATTGCTAAACAATTATGTGCAATTTTAAATCAGTAAAATCGCTGGGGCACTTTTACTTCTCTTCCACATCTGGTTTTCTTCTTAGCGAAATCAAAGACTTCGTTTTCAACTACTTCTTCTTCTTCAAGTGGTTTATTTTCTTTCATACACTCTTTTTCACAAGCTGTGATTTCTAATGGAAAAAGTCTTTGTAGTGGTCTTGTCAAAATACCATTTCCAGTTTTAGCGAATTTCCCATATAGGGAATAAGCTATTACCGTAGTACTCATGGTAAGACCTGGACCCGGGACCGATTTTTTTTTTCATTTTGAGGTCCCTAGAGGCCAAAAACATCATCCGTTCAAATTCATATATATATATATATATATATATATATATATATATATATATGTGTCCGTTAGCGCGATAACTCGAGCAAAAATGATCCGATTTTGATGAAATTTGGTACAAACGTGTAAACCTACATTTATTCGAACGAGTTCGCGAACCAGCTTAATCGGACCATGGGAACGGGGGTTTATGGGGGCTTTTATGGGGTAAAAATGGGTTTTTCCCATTTTTGACCCAAAAAACATAAAATTTTGCAATTTCTTTTCAAACAATTTTGTAGAGCTTAAAAAAACAAATAATTTACTATATTGAAGCGTTATAATGTGCCTAATGGTTACGGAGAAAATTCCAAAAAATTGTAAATTTAAAATTCTCATGTTATTCTTATGGAGAATAAGTAAACTGTTGTAGTTTGCTTGTTTATTAACATATTTTGCCCAAATTTGGAAAATGTTTTTATTTCTTACTAACTATTAACATTTTACATAAAAAAACACTTTTACCCTCCCTGTTGCAGCAAACCTAAGTATGTGTTAAACTGATTCTATTTAAATAGGGAATAAATGTGATATTTTTAAGGAGACATTTTAGTGGAAATCCAATCAGGCAAATGGAAATTCGCTTAGTCTGCAGGTTTGCTGCGGCGGGGGTATTTAGTCTTGTGACTCTGGAGAATCCATCTCTTCCTGGATATACATCTTGTACCAACCCCAAAGGTCATCTTATTCGTTTTGTGTTATCATCTCCTATCAATACAACTTCTCCAATAATTGGTTCTCTACTTTTCTTGTTTTTTCCATTGTGAACGAGTGTAGCCAAATATTCTTTCTTAAACCTGTCTCTTAGTGATCTTCTTAATTTGTTTATATAACGCACTCTTTTATTCAAACTTAGACACTCAATTTGATCCAAATCTGGTAATTCAGCTGTTGATGTTGGTTGTAAGAATAAGGCTGGAGTTAATGGTTGTAAACAGTCATCATCATTCGAAAGATAAGTCAAAGGTCTTGAATTTACAGTTGCTTCACAATCACACAAAATTGTTGAGAGTTCTTCCTGCGTGACTGAAGAATTTCCCAAGTTTCGTCAAAGAATTTCCTTTACCACTCCAATAAGTCGCTCCCACCACAAAAATCGTAAAGCGTCTCGGTCACTTTTTGTTGAACTTTGCAAGAAAGCTTTCTTAATATCTGAAATAACGCCTATTGGGTGTTTTCTAAACTTCATTAGAAGAGCTGGAACTAGTTCTATTAAATTAGGTCCCTTTTCCAAACAAGAGTTAAGTGAATTCCCTCTACTATCAACTACAGAAGCATCAAAGACTGGTCGAACCTTAGTAGTCAAACTGGATTCTTTGACCACAGCGTGATGAGGTAAGTAGTGTACAAGTCTATCAGTTACAGAGGACTCAACAACCCTTTCAATAATGTTTGAATTTAACCACTCTGAAAATACCTGATCATACTCATTGAACTTTTCTAACTTAATCAACTTCTTGGTCACTGCATGTAGTCGCTTCTCGGCTGTAACTTTGTTGTCCATAAGCTCCGGATGGCCTTCAATCCATGGAAGAGTCACCTCGTACCTATTTTCACTATTTACTACAATAGTTTTGTTAAAATGCTCCAAGACATCTGATGCATTCGCCTCCTTTGTTTTACTACCTGATGGATCAGTGATTCCCAAAACATCTAAACGCCATAGATCTGAAATGTCCATTTTAGCAAAGCAACTAATGCTAATAAGTGACTGGTAACTTTTTCCACATTGACCCATTACTGTCCATCCTAACACAGTCTGAACAGCAACCAGAGTTTGATCTAGCTGTTCAATTTTACCTGTGAGAAGTTGTCCCAAGATATCAGCTCCTAGTAGTAACTCTATTTCTTCTGCTGCATCTTGTCCAATATCTGAAAGGTATATATTCTTCTTCTTTAAAATGGGAAAATACCTTTTTGTATCTAATCTGGGTATGTAATTGCAAATCTTGTCTTGATCAAGCACATTAACTGAAATGCCGAATTTACCCTTTGTGTCACGTAACTCTACTTGGTAAAGATTATGTGGAGTCTCTTTAGTTTTAATACCTCCAAACAAACCATGAACTATTAATTCCTCACCAGATTCTATTAATTTAAGTTTCTCTACACAGTCCTTAGAGATATAAGACCTTTGAGATCCAGAATCCAACAATGCTCTTACTAGTAAAGATTGCTGGTCAGGTCCTATTACTTTTACTAGAAGAGTTTGTAATAAGGTTTCCTTATTCTGATTTGCAATCAAGGACTCAGATTTGTCATTAATTTGAACACTTTCAATGACATTTGATTTGTCATAATCATGAGTATTACTGTGCATCATTTTCTCTAAACTAGGACACATTAAGCAGTAGTGTTTCCTTTTACAGATAGCACAGGATACAAAAACTTTACATTTATTACTGCTGTGACCTAACTTTAAACATGAGAAACAAGCTCCCTTTTTTGTCACAAACTCTCTCTTTTCTTTTAAAGTAAGCTTTTGTAACCCAGAACAGTCTTGGGTGTTGTGATTTCCTTTATTACAAAATAAGCATGTAGGCTTATTCACCACTGAAGAGCTGTCTGTAGCAATTATTGTAGATGCTGTAGGTAAAGGTAGTCCTTTCTCAAACCCACTTTTCATACCAGGACGTTGGTGACGGTATCTCTTCTGTGGCTGGGTGTCACTTGGTGTAGTGTCTCTGTCCACTGCAAAACTGTTGCGAGCAAGAGCTAAACGTTCTTCGATTTCGACCTCGGAACGGACAAAATTTAACAATAGCTGTAAATAATTTGAATTAGATGACTCGCTACCTTTAAATTCACCTAAGCCTATTTTGTTTGTTGTTCTGTACCGCTCCCATGCTCTGAGAGTATCAGTTGGTAGAGCAGATTCAACCAGTGGGTATAGCATGGCAGCATACTTATCTGATGTGACCCCGAGTGTTTCTAGGGCACGAAGTTGAGTCTCAAGTTTATCAGAAAGGGTTGAAAGTGGCATGATACTTTGTTTGTTGGCTTGTTTCAAAACTAAATTTAGTAATTCTCTTACATAAACTTCAATCAAAAGTTCATCACGTGCAAACCTGGATTTCAATTGTTCAATAGCCTTGATGTAATTTTCACCAGAAGGAGGAAAAGAATCTATTAATTCCCTAGCTGATGAACCAGGTTTCAAGGATTGAATTAAATATTGAAATTTGTCTTCAGGTTTAATTTCACTATCTTCATGAATCTTTTTGTACTGACCCCAAAACCCAATCCAATTCCTAATATCCCCATCAAATGAAGGTAATTGCAATTTAGGCAAATGAAAGTTACGGTTTGGTCTGTAAATGTTAGACTCACCATTGTTGGTAGGTGTTTTAAGAAACATTTCATACTTAGCCTTCATCAGGTACCATTTCTTCTTGTATTCTTCTTGCGTGTCCAGTTCATTGTCCAGATCAGCATCAGAAGCATCTTTCATCAGCATTTCATCAGAGATTTTCCCATCCATTGCCATTAATGCTGTTATTTTATCTTCAATTTGAGAAAAGTTTACTTTTATTTGAGTTTCTTTATCATTCATTGACAGGTCTTCATTATTAAATGCTTCTTCCAGTTCATTATAAACCTTGGTGAATAGCCTTCTAATCTGTGATCTTTTCTTTTTCATATTTTCTAGGCTTTCCATATTATTATAAACTATTAAATAACCCAGATGTCTTAAATTAAAGAAAATATCCTGTCACGGTCGCCAAAATGTTTTGAATCTTGAAATAATTACCAGAAATGATAAAATAATTATTTCACAAACAGATTAGTAGGCTTCTTTATTTATTCCAAAGTCTTAACTGAATTTTCAAACAATTAAATTAATTCAATACAAAATATTTAACATGTGGTAAACCAAAACACAGTAGATTAGAAAAAATATAACAGTCAGATCAAAAGGAAAATCAATGAAGTGAAAACATATTCAATAAAGTTCACAACAAAAAAAAGTTTGGTCATGGAAAGTCAGGGAAATGGGTAAAAAGTCATGGAAAGTCATGGAAATCCCCATTGATGAATTTGAGGGGACTCTTCAATGCTCTAGTCGGCTGTAACCCCGACTATTGTAGCATTTTTCAGGATTTTTCACAAATGTACGACAATTCAATTTATTGTCTTACATTTGTGCTTGGATTATTTTAAATTATTAATCTTTTCCTTGTTTGTTCTAGGATGTTGATTAGTTGCTAGATGCTAAGTGTAACAATGACTGCTAAACAGTGCAAATTTAATAAACTGTGGCTCGATGCCAAACTATTTCCGGAATTTAGTGGTTGGTTTACTTACATTTGGTGGTTGCTGATGCCACTTCGGCTTATTGTAAAGTGTGTCGCAAGTCATTCAAGCTCAGTAACATGGGTAAAAATGTGGTTGTTTCTCATTCTAAAGGACCTAATCACTTAAAATACATGCAGGCCAAAAATTCCCAGCCAACAATCTCCTTTTTCACTAAGAAAAAAGTGTCAGAACCTACATCAGCAGAAGATGTACATCCTGTACCGAGTACTTCAATTACACCAGATGTAAGAACTTCAAAGCAAGAAACTTCTCAAACAAGTTTAAAGACTTTCAGTGTCAATGAAGATGATGTAACATCTGCGGAAGCAATTTGGGCTCTTGAAGTTGTCACTGGAAAAATGCCTCTTAACTCCTGTGATGAAACTTCTGCTGCTTTCAAAAGGATGTTTCCAGATAGCAAAATTGCTCAGAGTTTTAGTATGGGAAAAACTAAGGCTTCTTATTTAATAAACCATGGACTGGCACCATATTTTCAGGAATTGTTACAAAAGGAAATTAAAGAGTGTTATGACTATGTAGTGTCTTTTGACGAATCCCTAAACAAAGTTGTTCAGAGAGGTCAAATGGACCTTTGTGTTAGATTTTGGGATGTCAACCTTCAAAGAGTGTCTACAAGATATAGGAACAGTGTATTTCTTGGTAGGGCATCAGCTAACCATTTACTAGACGCATTTATTGATGGATTAGCCTTGCCGTTGCAAAATATCTTGCAAGTGAGTATGGACGGACCAAACGTTAACCTCAGTTTTTTAAAGAAACTAGAAAGCCACTTGCAAGTCTTGAATACGGACAGAAAATCCATTTTAGACATCGGTATATGCAGTCTTCATACAGTGAATGGAGCTATTAAAACGGGAGTTAACAAATGTGAGTGGAATCTTTTTCAGTTTTTTCGATCTCTTTATAATTTTTTCAAAGGTGTAGCCCTGCTCGACGTGCCAAATATACTGAAATAACTTCCAGCAAATCATTCCCTTTGAAGTTTACTTCAGTAAGGTGGTTAGAAAATGGGCCTTGTGTGGACCAAACTATCAAAATTTTTGATCATATTAGCCAATTTATTAAAGAATACACTGAAGAAAAGGAAAATAAAAACTTGCAGTACCTAAGGGAAACCATGAAAGACCCTTTTCTTATGGCAAAACTTTGTGCTTTCAGGAGCATCTAATCAGATATAGAACCATTCTTAAGAAGGTTCCAAAGTCAGAAGCAGAAGCCTATGGTTCCGTATCTGTTTTTATCAATTGAGGAATTGGTAAGAAAATAAATGATGAGATTTGTTAAGCCAGAGAAGTTAAGGGAAGCAAGTACGTCTCAAAAATTAATAAATCTAGATTTGCACCTATTTGAAAATTTGGTCCCAGTAGAGAAAATAAGTGTTGGGTATGCAGCTAAAACCATCTTAAGACAACTTAAAAGCTCAGAGAAAGATAAATTAGCATTTAGAAAAGATTTTAGGACTTTGCTGATAACTATGATCAATAAACTTAAAGAGAAAAGTCCTTTCAAATGTCATTTGGCTCGAGGGCTATCTGCATTAGACCCTAAAACAATATTGCTCAAACCTGATCTGGCAATAACACGGATTGACACAGTGTTAGAAAACATGTATAGCCGTAAGAGAATTCCCGATCAAGTTGCTGATAAAGCTAAACTTCAGTTTTCTTCTTTGATTGAAGAAGTTCAGAAAAATGAAAATCTTAAACACAAATTTGATAACTTCATTTTAGAAAAGACTGATGAGGTTGGACTTGATGAATTTTATTATTCACTTTTAGGTGAAGACAAGAAGTATGTTGAACTGTGGTCAGTGATGAAACTGTGTTTAATTTTGTCTCATGGAAACGCTTTTGTTGAATCTGGCTTTTCGATTAACAAAAATTTACTGGTAGAAAACCTTCTAGAAGAATCACTTGTTTCACAAAGAATAATTATTGATAGTGTAAAACATCTTGGTGGTGTGAAAAATATAACAATTAACAGAAGTATGCTTACTTCAATAAGGTCTTCAAGAAGAAGATACCAGTTATATCTAGATAAGAAAAAAGAAAAGACAAGTGAAGAAGAAAAAGAGAAAATAGAGAAAAGAAAGATTCAATTGGAGCTAAAGGAACTAGAAGAAAGTAGGAAAAAGTTGAAAATAGAAAGAGAAAAGGAAGATGCTGAGATTGAGAAAAAGAAACAAATGTTGGAGGCCATGAAAAAAAAAACATTAAAGATTTGTCAAAAGAGGTTCTTAAAATAGATTGTTAAGATAAGAATACTCTAATTATATTTACACAATCTTGTAAGAATCATTTGATGAGATATGTCAATAGAGGTTCTTAAAATATATTGTTAAGATAAGAATACTAATTAGATTTACATAATCATGTAAGAATCATTTGATTTGTCAGTAAAGGTTCTTAAAATATATTGTTAAGATGACAATACTCTAATTAGATTTACCTAATCTTGTAAGAATTATTTGATTTGTCAATGGAGGTTCTTAAAATATATTGTTAAGATAACAATACTCTAATTAGATTTACATAATTTTGGAAGATTCATTTTATTTTGGTTTTAATTAGTATGATATCTGTTGTGGTTGTGTACAGTTTTTTCACTTTAATTACAATAATAAATATTTAATAGAACAGAACTCAAATTTCAATACAAATATAGTTAATACAAATATTGTTATAATGTTTTGAGTTGTCTTAAGTTAAGTATTTTCTAAGCTAAGCTAATTTTGTAAACCCTGTAAACTCAATAAAAAAATAAAAATAAAAAGTATATAGGAAGGAAAAAAGAAAGTGGAGAGAGAACTTGGCCAGCTATGGGGACGGAGGAGGCTGGGTTTTCTTTTTCCTTCCTTATTTTGAATATCATATTTTTGCAAAATTTATTACGACATTGTTATAAGTTAATACATATTTCAGTATTTTCTGTGAAATAATTTGTCCAGGCTTGTTACATGATAATTTCCGAGTAAAGTTCGTGAGTCATGGAAATCAATGGTAAATGGTCATGGAAAGTCAGGGAAATTAATGAAAAATTTTCTGTGGACACCCTGCAAACATCCATACATCCAAACTTTCTCACTTATAATATTAGTAGGATTGTTTTACTGGCGGCCTATTTACACACTGGTTTTGACTACATTAGCTACATACCACCTTTAATTGCATACTATCACTTCTTTTCTTACCTTAACTTACCTCCGTGGCCTCTGAAACCTTAAGAGAATTATGGCCTCCCATTCTCTTCAATCCCCTGCCTCTTCTAATGTAGATCACAGTCTGGATATGTCTTTCATTAATTGGTCTTTCCACATCATTCTTGGTTTTCCAAGTGGTCATCTACCTCGTGGTACTCTTTGGAGTACACTTTTAAAAGTTGATGTATCTTTTCTCTTCAACGCATAGCCTGCCCATCCTATGTTGAAGAGTTACTTACTTTCTGTGTCCGGAAATCAGACTTCGCTTTTCCAAAAATTAGCTACCGATATGGCTTTGTCATTGGCATGTAAAAGATCATCTAATGTGCAAGACTGGTCTAGGCGTGGGAAGATCAGCAGATGGCCAGGATCCTGAACAGCACCACACGCGCACAAGATGTTTTCTTCGTCTGGTAAGAGACCCCATTTCTGCATGTTTGTCTTGCATTTTGGTACCTCGACCCTTTGATTTAGGGTCTTCCACACCGTGTAATGGAGGCCTCCACCAGGAGCCAGTTCCTCCCTGGCTGGTATGGGAGGGTTAGTCAACGTGGCCTCCCACCTTGCCACCCGATTGCTTGAGAGTGATCCATCCAAGACTCGTGTCTGTGATAAAAAGCTCTTTCTGGACCGAAACCGTCGCTCTGCAGGTTGGTGTCTGTGTAATGGGTAACGAGGGTCTGTCTCTTGCTTAGTCCTTTCTGCGTCGGTAGCGACATCACGTCAGAATCAGAATCAGAATCATTATTTATTGTCTTTCAGCATTACATACATGCAATAGACAGTGTCATTTTACATGCAAAATAAATAAAAAAATACATAACATACAATTTGTAACAGATAGGCTTATAACTATAATACTGATTTAAAAATTAACAGAATGCTCTTTATAAAATTCGTCTAGGCTGTAAAAAGGATTTTGGATCAGCCAGTCATACAACCTTTTTTTAAACACTTTAAGCTCCAGAAATTTACAGCTATCACTTAACTTATTAAATAATTTCAAACTTACTATATTAAAACTATCTTGACATTTACTTAACCTAGTATATGGCAGGTCTAGCATAGATTGGTTTCTTGTATTATGGCTATGGATATCTGATCTTAAAACTAATAGACCTAAATTAAAATCTTTTTTCACCTTCACCAAGCAAACAAATATATACAAATTTATCACAGTTTGAATTTTACATTTTTTAAACAAAGGTTTATGCCTAAGCTTTCCATTTTTTTCAAGAGAAACCTTATTCAAAATACGAAGTGCTTTTTTTTGGATTAACAAAACTTGATCTATATGGGCACTATTTCCCCAAAGAATTAGGCCATAATTTATGACTGACTGGAAAAATGCGAAATAAGCTGTTCTAACATATGACTCAGGTACAATATCCATCAGTGATTTGAGCAAGAAGGTGGCTCTAGATAGTTTACAACATACTAACTCAACATGTTTTTCCCAAGATAAAGTACTATCAATTACAACTCCTAGAATTTTAATATTTGTTTTCTGATCCTGGTTGTTGGCCCTTAGAGTACAAAGAAGATTTTGAGTTTTTTCTAGGTTTAAAAGGAGGTTATTTGAGCTGAACCACATCTTAGCTTTATCTAGAGTTTGTTCAATTGTTGATTTGAGATGGTCATAATCTGAATGGACACTTAAAAAACTAGTATCATCAGCAAGTATAATAGTTGATGAGTTGGTTATATTGCTAGCTATATCATTAATTACCAGAATAAAAAGTAGTGGTCCAATCACTGAACCCTGTGGCACTCCGGTGTTCACTTCAGAACAGTTTGACACATTACTACCTGCATCAACATATTGACTTCTCCCACTCAGATATGATTCAAAGAACTTGAGTTGAACACCACCGATGCCATAGTGATTAAGCTTATTTAAAAGAATTTGGTGATCAACACAATCGAAAGCCTTGCTCAGATCACAGGCAGTGATCTGGGCAAGACTTCCGCCTTCAAAAGCCAAAAGGATCTCTGAGATCATTTCTTCTAGGGCATCAGTAGTAGACAACCCTTTACGGAAACCAAATTGGGAATCAGACAATAAACTATGGATATCTAAAAATTTACATATCTGAGTTTTCACTACCGCCTCCATAATTTTTCCTATGACAGGGACTAAAGATATTGGGCGGTAATTTTTCATTTGAGACTTATCACCTTTCTTGAAAATTGGGACAACTCTAGAAATTTTTTGGGAATTTGGAAAGCTACCCTCAGCAAGACAACAATTGATGCAAATAGCAAGTGGCAGGCCCATGATGATTTCCACACAACTGCGGGACATGATTTACATTTTGCCGCAATCACGGAAGACGATTACCATATATTCACGGCCGCGGGAGACGGTTACGATGTCTACATGACCGCGGGAGATACAATAATGATTTTTACACGGCCGCGAGGGATGATCAGAATTATGCCATGATTGCACAAGACGATGATAACAGATAATGTCCATATGACTGTGGGAAAAATCAGAATTTTGCCTCGTTCGCGGAAGACGATTATCTCAAGAGAAACCTTATTCAAAATACGAAGTGCTTTTTTTTGGATTAACAAAACTTGATCTATATGGGCACTATTTCCCCAAAGAATTAGGCTATAATTTATGACTGACTGGAAAAATGCGAAATAAGCTGTTCTAACATATGACTCAGGTACAATATCCATCAGTGATTTGAGCAAGAAGGTGGCTCTAGATAGTTTACAACATACTAACTCAACATGTTTTTCCCAAGATAAAGTACTATCAATTACAACTCCTAGAATTTTAATATTTGTTTTCTGATCCTGGTTGTTGGCCCTTAGAGTACAAAGAAGATTTTGAGTTTTTTCTAGGTTTAAAAGGAGGTTATTTGAGCTGAACCACATCTTAGCTTTATCTAGAGTTTGTTCAATTGTTGATTTGAGATGGTCATAATCTGAATGGACACTTAAAAAACTAGTATCATCAGCAAGTATAATAGTTGATGAGTTGGTTATATTGCTAGCTATATCATTAATTACCAGAATAAAAAGTAGTGGTCCAATCACTGAACCCTGTGGCACTCCGGTGTTCACTTCAGAACAGTTTGACACATTACTACCTGCATCAACATATTGACTTCTCCCACTCAGATATGATTCAAAGAACTTGAGTTGAACACCACCGATGCCATAGTGATTAAGCTTATTTAAAAGAATTTGGTGATCAACACAATCGAAAGCCTTGCTCAGATCACAGGCAGTGATCTGGGCAAGACTTCCGCCTTCAAAAGCCAAAAGGATCTCTGAGATCATTTCTTCTAGGGCATCAGTAGTAGACAACCCTTTACGGAAACCAAATTGGGAATCAGACAATAAACTATGGATATCTAAAAATTTACATATCTGAGTTTTCACTACCGCCTCCATAATTTTTCCTATGACAGGGACTAAAGATATTGGGCGGTAATTTTTCATTTGAGACTTATCACCTTTCTTGAAAATTGGGACAACTCTAGAAATTTTTTGGGAATTTGGAAAGCTACCCTCAGCAAGACAACAATTGATGCAAATAGCAAGTGGCAGGCCCGTTTTTGACCCTATCTGCGCCCTAGGCACAACTAATAGTAGCGCCCCTTTGCTATATATATAACTGGGTGTCCACCAACCGGAAAATGCGGGAGATTTTTAACCAGGAATTATGAGTGAATTTTGTATTTTTACCTACGGCCGCGAGGGATCATCAGAATATTTCCACGATCACGGAAGACGATGATAATGTCCACACGCCCGCGGGAAACAGCAAGAATTTTGCCGCCATCGCGGAAGACGATGATGATTTCCACACAACTGCGGGACATGATTTACATTTTGCCGCAATCACGGAAGACGATTACCATATATTCACGGCCGCGGGAGACGGTTACGATGTCTACATGACCGCGGGAGATACAATAATGATTTTTACACGGCCGCGAGGGATGATCAGAATTATGCCATGATTGCACAAGACGATGATAACAGATAATGTCCATATGACTGTGGGAAAAATCAGAATTTTGCCTCGTTCGCGGAAGACGATTATCTCCATAGGTCCATGGGAGATGATTACCATTTTCCCGCAATCGCGGGAGACGATTACGATGTCTTCACGACTACGGGAGACGGTTACGATGTCTACAGGACCGTCTCCCGGAGACGGGAGATACAATAATGATTTCTACACAGCCATGAGGGATGATCAGAATATTGCTGCGATCACGGATGACGATGATAATGGCCACAGGATCGCGGGAAATGGTCAGAACTTTGCCTAATTTGAGGAAGAGGATGATAATCTCCACAAGACCGAGGGAGATGATTACCATTTTGCCACAAACGCGGGAGGCGATAACTATGTCCACACGTCCGCGGGGAACGATATAATGATGTCTTCACGGCCGCAAGGGGTGGTGAGAATTCGACCGCGATCGGCGCGATCGCGCAAGACAAGTATAGTGTCCTCGCAAACGCGGGAAAAGATAAGAATTTTGCCTCATTCGTGATAAACGATGATAATCTCCTCACGACCGCGGGATATGCTCATACATTGCCTTGATAATGGAAGACGATAATTATGTCTAAACGACCCGACCGTGGAAAATAGTAAGAATCTTGCCGCAAATGCGGGAGACGATTACGATGTCTACACGGCCGCGAGGGATTATCAGAAGTTTACTGCGATCGCATGCAAATACAACTACCAATTTTTTTTATTTTCCAAATTCTTGGCGCCCCCCAAAAAAGCCAATTGCCTCGCGCCCTAGGCACGTGCCTACCGTGCCTATTCGGTAAATCGGCCCTGGCAAGTGGCGTCAAGATTGCTTGTATTACATGCTTTATAACACTTGTCGAAAGCCCGTACACATCTTTACTTTTCGACACTTTCATTTCCGAAACAACTCTGAGCACACTTTCACTGGTCACCATTTCCCACTTGAAGTCGGAGCTGGGCCTTCTCGCATGTCAGATTGATTCATGGGCGATCCCTATGATAGGATAGAGTTTGTGTACTGGGGTTGGTTTCAAACACCCAGTTACAATCCGAGCCATGTCATTGACTGCAATGTCAACCTTTTTTGCATGTGACGATGCATTCCATACTGGTGCAGCGTACTCCGCAGCCGACACACTGAGCGATCCCCTATGTAGCTAAAGCTGAGGTTCTGAGGACATTGTTGAAGAGTTAATGAACTATGTTAAAGTTAAAGAGCCTTTTACTTTTTGAAAGCATCCCTATATCTGGGTGTTTGTTTATACATTTCTCTTAGCTCTCTTTTATTTCGTATCTCAACCTTCGTTATCTTGAACTGGTTCGTATATTTCCTCTGCACTCTATTCTCAAATCCAGCAACAAGTTTTTTTTTTTCGGTTCTTTGGACAGTGCACAAGTTTCTGAACCATAGCCTACAGTACTACTGGCCACTGGGATAGGCATGGTATGGTATGAATCAATTCTGGTTTCAACTGACACCCAGCAGCTTATTAGACAGTTTTTGAGACCTACTACTACACCAGTTGACATTTGCATTACTAACCAAAATTTTGGTATGCCGACATACACACATTCAGCAATCAAGAAAAATAAGTATCAACACGTAAACCACTTACATCTTAAACAATTAAGTGATAGTTTGCTAAAAAAACTATTTCCCGATCATGAGTTAAAGTTTTCATGGCATAAACTTATAGATACTCACACAGTTTGCTTATACACAACTTGATTATACACAAAGTGTTTTGCGATAGTTTAATACACATTTTCTGATAACGCAAATCCTTTACGGTGGGAAAAAAACTTAAATTTCAAAGTGAAATAGTATGTAGATGCAAATACTGAAGATAAATACTTTTGTAAACAAATAAATTGTATCAGAAACATTTAAACGACAGATTGAAACCAGCTGTTAGTTAAACCAGCACTGAAACAGCTTTAAATTGTAAGCGTCGGCTGCTAGACTTTCCAGAAATTAAAACTTAATCTCAAAAACTGAAACCTTAAACTAAAATAATTAATTATTTTGATATTCCCTTCTTTTTCAAAATTAACTTTCTTTCAACACGAAAATCATGAAAATCTGTATAGTGGTCGATTCAGAATTGTGGAATAAAAAATAATATATAAGATTTATCGTCCAGTAAGTAAGCAGTTTAAGTGTAAATATATGTTTCAAGTGTTATTATAGGTGTTAAAATATTCCTACATATATTTTAATTTGTTTTCTGCAAGTAAAACACAAACTCAAACTAACCAAAAAATAATAAATAATAATATAGGTTAATCCGGGATTAGAAGACGGTAGTCCCGGGATTTCTTTGTATTAAAAACCAACTGAGATCCTGGGATTCAGGATATTAGCTCATACATCAAATATCACGTGAATATCTCAAATTAAAATAACAGTATAGCATTAGAGTTTAAACTGGTAGATAGCCATGATTGTAGGCAGCCAAGTTTGATGCATATGCTGAATGTAAAAAAAAAACTTCTGAATGATAAATGTCCTAATCTGATTGTCAAAAGTGTAGAAATGTAGTTATCTGGTCTAATTTTTTGAATCTTAAAAATGTTAAGTTTCTTTGACCTTTCTTTGTTTCTGTATAGCCTTTCTAATAAAAAGTTTTTCTTGCTAATAATAAGACTGTTGAAAAGCTGAAATAAGGTAAAAGTTAAATAGGTTTTATAAATAACTAAGAACATTAATTATAAAAAGTTGTCTAAAGGTTCTTGAGCTATGCCACTAAACAGTGTAAACTCCAAATGTTTCAGGTATCAGGAGCCAGCAGTAGACCAGCTACTCCAGATTGCCACCACCATGGACCCAAGATTCAAGTCACTACCAAACACGACAGAAGAGAGTCGCAACTTGCTGGGAGGCCCCATCAAAGAGGCTCTTGCATCACTTATTGAGAACACACCTCAAGAGATCAAACCTGCTGAAGACTCACCTCCAGAGAAAAAGAAATCAAGGCTATCAGGTAATTGTTGATGCTGTGTAAGAAAACAATACTCTAAAATGTTAACGTTCAAACATATGGTTGTACTTGTACAATTAAATCTTAAATCCCATTGTTCATATTGTTGTTTGGATGTATGATTTTATGTAACCCAATTAGAATAAACAAATGTATTAACAATTGACCTAGGCCCCACTATAAAAACAGGCCATGCTGCAGCGTGGGCAGCGCAACACTACTTCACAGTGGTGGATAGTAGTACTAAAATCTTGCCTTTAAAATCTGACAAACAGCAAGCTCATTTAAGTTAAACATATGGGACTTGGCAGTTAGGGTTGGGCGAGTAGTAATTTTTCAATTTGAGTCGAGTAGTTGCACGTTTAGTAGGCCTAGGCCCAGGGTTTAAGCTGTGGTAGCATTATTAGCATCTTGCTATTCACAACTTAATAATGCTACATTGTTTTGCAGGTTATAGCAAATTTCCTACAAATAAATTTGAAGATGTAATGTTTAAACATGTTATATTAGCCTGCTGGAATTTTTTGTTTTAAATCCTTATTAAACAATAGGATCCTCTTCAAATGGTCCAAAATCGTTTGGTCCAACAGTTAAAAACTCGTTCATTTTGTCCAAAAACGTTTTATCCAAAAGTACATGCCAAACTAGAAATACAATTTTGCATTGTGGAGTAAACTTATGAAATAGACTGTACGTTTCACGGTGGACCATTCGAACGGGTCGTTTTATCCAACACTTTAATACGAGTTCGTTTGGTCCAACAGTATAAACTATTGCGTCCCTCACATTGAAGGCGTTCAAATATCTGCCGTCGTTTACAATAATAATATTAATACAATTTTTGCTTCAAACATGCCGACTTTCTATGTTTAATCGTTAATGACACCATGTTTTGTAGTATTCAAACCACTAAAGCGTACATAAGCAGACTTAAAGCTCAATAGTGTATCATACGGTTGGAAATCTTATAAATTAACAGTTTTTATCACATTTGGCAACCTTCTAATATACAGAGTGTATAGAAATTCAGTGGACCTATGTGTTTTAAATGTTTATAATACACCTTAATTTTTATTGTATCATTTACAATGGAGTGTAACGATTTATGTTACATTGTGTGGGCATAGAACAAAGGATAACAATATTAAAGAATTACCATCCCTTTCATTGATTATAATACTGCGATTATAAACATACCAAACTTAACACGAACTTGGCTTTTGGAGTCAATAGGGTACATACATACATAAATAAATGCATACCTCCTCTATTATACAGGGTGTCCCGGAACTCTCTACCAATATTTTAGGACATTAATTCTGGGTAAGAAACGTACCTAAATATCATATTTAAATTGTCCGGAAGTCCTTAGTTACTCACACAGCCGCCATTTTGTTTTTTTAAGTTATTAATTTTTTTCTAAAGAATGGTTAAACATACGAAATGGAAACTTTGCACAAGCATTTATGATAACTAGACAAAGCTACAAAAAAATTATGAAGATTTTTCAAATTCATAAAACAAAATGGCGGTCATTTAAAATTTTCTTTCTTAAATAACTAAAAAACCATTGATTTTACAAAAATTTTAAATAGCCACCATTTTGTTTTATGAATTTGAAAAATCGTGATAATTTTTTGGTAGCTTTGTCTAGTTGTCCTTAATGTTTGTGAAAAGTTTCCATTTCGTATGTTTAACCATTCTTTAGAAAAAAATTAAAAACTGAAAAAAACAAAATGGCGGCTGTGTGAGTAACTAAGGACTTCCGGACAGTTTAAATATGATATTTAGTTATGTTTCTTACCCAGGATCAATGCCCTAAAATATTGGTAGAGAGTTCCGGGACACCCTGTATATATAGATAGAGTTAAAGGTTAAGATAATCTTATATGTAAAAAAAATTTGGTTTTTCTTTTTCGAGTTCGTTTGGCTCTTCTGCCCGACTGATTTTCATGATTGAGGTCTCAAATTGAAGGTATGCATGCACAGATTTGCCATCAAGCATCGGCATATAATTATCTATAGTATCACTCGGTTTATACGTAAACAAAATTTGCTCCCCATGTATTTCTTAAGGGAGTTAAATTTGGATTTTCTTTGCCAAGTTCGTTTAGCTCTTCTACCCGACCGATTTCTATGATTGAGGTCTCAAATTAAAGGTATGCAAGCCCAAATTTGCCACCAAGCATCAGCATCTATTTATCTATAATCCCATTCGGCTTATACGTAAACGAAATTTGATCCTCATGTATTTCTTGGGAGTTAAATTTGGATATTCTTTGCCGAGTTCGTTTAGCTCTTCTACCCGATGGATTTCCATGATTGAGGTCTCAAATTGAAGTCATGCACGCAAAAATTTCACATCAAGCATTGGCATATACTTACTTACCTACTGTATTACTCGACTAAAAAAATAATTTGATAAATTTTTGAATTCATACATCAATTTAAGATGTATTTTACTAGTTATAATTATATAATCCTATATATTTTGGTCTAAGAGCTTTCAATGAAATATCGGTTTTTATTTAAGCGATTAAGATACTTATTGAAAATCCGAACAAATCGGTAATCTGAACTACCTACATCCCCTATTGGTTCGGATTTTTGACTCTCTACTGTAATTTAAAATTAAAACACATTTCACTGAAGCCCGGTATAGCCTATTTGGTCTTTCATTAATAAACTCACCACTTTCTATGCTAAATTACAGTTCAAAATGTAGTTGTCATGTTTCTGCCACCAGATTGAAAATTGCACAATCAAAATCACAATCAGAATATGTTTATTTTACTTTCTAATAAACTTGCAATAAACAAAATCAATTTTATTTTAAATTACAAATTCACTTCAAAGTAAAAACATTCAAAACTGACATTGACATAACTCCACTCCAATCCATTGTTTTGTTGTTATAGATTGACTAATTTAAATCATGTTTATGTAAACTCATTAGAAAATTATTCTTATAGTTTGTTTACGCCACTACCACAGTTGTAAAAGTACAAAATTATCGTCCATCTGGCAACACTGAGTTTAAAGTGGAACTAGATCTTTCTGCCGAGACAAGACTTAATGAGATTGTGTCATTCCGATGCATCGATGTTCCTTGTAGTAACTTATCGGCTTCTAAAACTAAACACCAATACCAATACCGATTAAAGTGAAAAAATATTATGCAATCATAGCTTATCTTCAAGAATCGTCTGCCTATATCCTATGATCTACTAGTCACGAGACTCCCCTGTTGACTATCGACTACTGTAACTCGATAGATTCATTCAATGCTTTATTTCGTTTAACTTACTGTATCGTTATTGAGACGTATTGTTGACTGTTGTGAGATTGAAAGTTAAAGTGGTAGTAGTCCTCTTGCTAGTTCTGCCGAATGATGTTTGTTGAACATTTGGTTTACGCTGGACTAGCCTATATGAATTTAGAATATTTAGATTGTTGTTTTTTTTAGGAATGGGGATTAAATAAGACATCAACACAAAACAAATATCATTTATTAAATACGGGTGTAGAAAATCGTGAAATGGCACTATTTATAACTAATCCACCCAAATTTTCGAGTAGTAATTACTATTCGACTTGAGGTTGAGTATTTTGAAAAATTTGAGTACTTGCCCACCCCTAATGGCAGTGAATATACAGTAGACCCCCTCTTAACCGACCCTAATGGGACCGGACCTAGGTCGGATAACTCAAAAGGTTGGATAAAACGGACAATCCCTAAAATCATAACATAATGAATTGCTATTCATTTGGAATTATATAATAATTATTTTGAAGTCATACTTGCATTATTTATAAAATAAACTACTCTTATCTCCTTTTTCATATTGATAGAAAAGTCACAAATAAACACAAAACACAGTTAAGTCAAATAGGCTTACTTTCAGTGGAATATATCATTATATTACTAGGCAAGAGTCAATAAAATTCCTAATTTAATAACTTTAATACTGTAATGTATTAATTGATGCTTTCCAAATACATTAATATAGTACAGAACCTTTTGTCAACATTAAAGATACAAGCGACCATTTTGTTACAAAACAGGACGTTTATTTATAGCCTCTCACTGGAGGCTCCAGGCACAAAAACTATCTTGACCTTGGAGTTGTTAACCCCCTTTCCCTGCCTTCCTTACAAGTTGCGTTGTTTGTTTACTCTGGCGATAAGATAATCAGTTCTCAAAATCGTAACGCACTTTATGATGTTATAAATTTGCCGCACAGATAACAAATCAGATCAGATGTGCTCGAGCTACGAACGATGATGACAAACTGACAATAGGCTATGCTATATTTTTTGTGCTCAACACAAAATAGCTTATTGTTAGTCATATCCTGTGGAGATAAGCGTATGGTTCAGTTCTCATCGCCCAGCGTGGAAGCGGAAATGCCGAGATTCCTAGAAAGCGGCGGTTAAACCGAGCTGCTCTCAAATCAAGGTCGGTTAAAACAAACTGTATTATTTTACGATCGAAGGCGGATAATCCGATTATCGGTTAATACGAGGTCGGTTAAGAGGGGGTCTACTGTATCCACAAGTGTGACGTCATGGATCCTGCTGCATGGCCTGTTTGTCTAGTGGAGCCTTGGTTTGACTGTCGAAAGTTTTCTGTCGAGTCTCAAACATGACTATGTCATTAAATTGGTAAAAATAGGCCTAGCCAATGTTTTGCCAGTTCGACATGGTCATTTTTCAGCAAGTCAACAAATTTTAGATTAGGCCAGTTTATTTTTAACAGGCCACATATAAATATAACGCAATGAAAACATAGGCTAACAATACAACCAAATCCATCTGGATGTAAAAAAAGTTTAGTTATACAGTAGAGTCCCGCAAATTCGGCATAAAGTGGACTGGGAGGGTGCTGGTATGTGAAATGCGGGGTTATCGGAAACTAGAGTTAAAAATAAGAACAATAAATTTTTAAGCTTTTAACCACCTTTTTTAATCAGATTTATATTACAAGTCAGTATTAAGTCATCAAATATAGTACAACAAATTTTTAGTACGAGTTGCAAATGATTATACTTGAGCTGGCTTGTGTTCATGTTTAACTCGGACTTAAATAATCACTTATTTTCTGAGCCAGATGATGGCCGAGTTATCCAGACTGCCGGGTTATCGAGTACCAAGTTTGCGGGACTCTACTGTATAAGCAAAACTAGAGTAGTATGTATCTGTTCTTAATAATAGAATTACTTGTTAAGGATAAAGGATACACAACTAACTCACCTGAAGAAAGAGTCACAGGAAGTTAAAAGTACACAAAATGTATTTCTTTTTTTATTTATTTAACTTCCTGGGAATCTTTCTTCAGATGAGTTAGTTGTTCATCCTTCCTTACTCTTTAACAAGTTCTTTTTCCTTCAAAAATTAACATTTATCACAAAATTAACATTTTAGCGCTGTGGCTGTGACAAAATTAAATTACCTTTGTGACTGGATTTTTATTGTGTAGGGATGATGATGCTGTTGGGAGAGGTGAACACATCGAGTGGAAGCTGCTCAGAGATGACGGCTGTGGACCGAGCCAGTCTAGAGATCATACAGTACCAGTCGGAGCAGACAGCCTCACTAGACCAGTGTCCTGTAGTGTGGTGGGGCAGAGTAGCTGCCAAGTGTCCCTGGCTAGCTAGACTGTCACATCACTACATGTGCATCCCAGCCACAGCCTTACCTCCAGCACGTCTCACCATGGAGGCCCAGGTGACATATGACGTGCGACGTGGCAACCTCACACCTGAGATTATAGACAGACTCATCTTCCTCAACTCATCTAGTCATTAGACACATGCTAGCTAGGGTATATCACACCAGTGTTGATTTGTTTGCAAATTGCCTAGTTTTTTTGTTTTCTTTTAGAATGAAGTGGTCTTTTGTTTCTAAAGAGGATTAAGAAAGGATGCTTCAATATTAGGTTTTGTGTAATAATACTGATTCTTTAATTCTGCCTTTTCTATGTATCCCAATCAACAGAGATTATCAAAAATGTGTTTTTTCTATTACTAATTCTTACACAATTATCATTTCTTTAACATAGCCTACATTTTTATAATGTTACTTTTATCATTCAAAAGTAATGTCATATGTCATAGTACTACTTTGGTGCAGTATACTCTAGTTTGTTGTAAATACAAAAAATGTATATTTTTACTTTTTAGTTTTTAGTCTACTGTTCTGAAAATAGGGGTTGTAAAATTTAACCTGTAATATTTTAGATCATGTATTAATGATAGATTGAATTAGTTTTTTTAAGAATCCCTTTATTTTAAAGAGTTATATATTATATTATTTTATATATAATTTTTGTTATCTTAATAGTTTGATGTGATACAGTGACATACTGTACGATGTTAATTTCATAATAACTTAACGTATATCTCTCCAATACACATAAAAATAAACTCATGTTCTAATATGAAATTATTCTTCCTGTTAAATAAATTTATTTAGTCATGATGATATTGTCGTTTACTGCTTTTCCAATTTTCTTTTACAACTAAAGACCTACGTTAAGATTAAGCATAAGTTATGAAAGTCTTAAAGGGTGACCGAAAATAACCAGACATTTTAAAAATAAGCGATAGTCAAAGGCATTACTCATCTGTTTTTGGGTCAATTATAACATTAGTTATATTAACAATTTTGTAAACCCTTGCCTTTTAACAAATACACTATTTAATAATGCTCTATACACAATTTAATACTTATAGAAAACAACTAGTGTACCTGTTGCTCAAATTCGAGCAATTGCTAAGTATTACAGGCGTTATTTTAAAACAAATAACATCCGTCATAATTTCTTATGACTTTAAAATAGGCTATTATATTATGGAAATACTCAAGATGTACATAACAGATCGATATAATCAACATTCATTGTGTATAGTGTTTTCTACAAATAACCTTACTCATAGCCGCATTAGGTTTCCAGACACATTATGTGTCCTAATGCCTAACAGCACGACTCCCTTCCCCATACCGCCCTGAGCGATAGGGATCCTTGAGATTCGCTCTAACCTTTACTCTCCCCTTCATGGGCAAGTTTTCATTCCTTTTATTTCTTAGTTTTTGGTTGTTTCTTTTTTTTATTTTAATGCCTGTATGTAATCCTGGTTTTTCATATTTCCCTAGCTACTTTTCTAAACGTCTCAATTGTTTCCTTGTCACTCATCATGTGTTATTTTTTCATCTCTTAGACCTATCTTATCCAATCCTATCTTATTCCTGTTTCTCTCCTATTTGTCTCCTGTCTGAAGTGAACAATTTATAAATATCTATGTGACTCATGGTTTTTATTTCTCCACATCTACATACTTCCTCTTCTACCATGTGAAATCTTCACAAATTTGGCTTTTGGAGAGCACATTAAACCCAACACGGAAAGGTGCTTGCTGTATTTGGCTCTCAACGGCAATATTATTATTTGTATTTCGTTCGCGTCTACCAGTTAAATTTCGTCGGCCTCCAGGAGGAGGTCCTGGTCAACGTCTTATAGTCTCCATTATGTCGAACGTTTTTTGGTTATGTTTTGATTTTGTGCAAAATTTTAGTATAACCAGCTGTTTCAAATATTAGTGTCAATTTCAAAGTATTCATCTATTCAAATGTAAACAAACATTTTCTCCCTAAGAATAACATGGAACTTTAAAGGCCACTGGGGCAGAGCCCTGATGGAATTTCAAAGTTATTTTGTTTGATGGCAAAACTACATGCTAAGACCTTTCTAACGACACTTTGGACATGGTGATCGGTAGCACCACTACTCCAAAACAATTATGACAAAAATATGCCTAGCTTATTAAATATATAGATGTCAGTCAGGTGAAGTCCACTTTCATTTGTGCAGGTTATAATCGAAAGAAGGAGAAAATCATATTGGTTTGGACTGCTTGCCCTAAAAAGTGTTTGCGTACTTACGATAACTTAACTACTTGGAAAAATGCCACAGGTGTAGAGAATAAGAAAAAAGCCATGCACTGAACCAAGGAAAGTTATATTGCTTTTGGGATATTTTAACTTCAGGTTGCCTCAGACCTTAACAGTTCAGAGGCCGGAGCTTTGGGAAGTAAAATTTAAATTGGCCACTATGAAAGGCATTTTTAATAAAAAAAAATCAAATTCAATTTATTTTACATTGTCTGGTTCAAAACAATCAAATAAGATAGTTATCAAAATCAAGCAGAGTTAGTTATGATAATGAGTTATGAAAACACTAAATAAAGCAGAGTTATGATATTTTGCTGTAAATCCAATTGATTTTATAAAGAGGTCTTTCAATAGTGAGATAGAGAATCGGTGATATATCAAGACAAGAGACATTCTATTTCTGTGCCAGTCACACATTTGAATCTCAGCCAGTAGCCTATAATGTTTTCTTGCTTATCAAGGAGTGTAGCGGATAAGGTGTTTTCTGAATTCCAGGTAAAATAGGTATTGGCTTTAATTGAAAGAGTTAGTATTCTTTTTTTTAACTGAACTTATAACTAATTATTTTATCATACAAATTTGTATAGTCTTAATGAAACAATAAATATAGGCCTACTTAAAAATCAAAATTGGTGAATTTAAATACATCAATCTAAAGGTTATAATTTCAATAAACATTCCACAACATGTACGGGATTGACTGTCACAATTAAAATAATAAAACATAATAAAATCTAATATGGTTTGGTTTTTGCACAAAAACTAATATCTCGGTTGTATATAAAGTCCCGCACTGGCTTAATATTTTCTAAACTACAACAGATAAATCAATAAGATGTGGTACATCAACACCACACCTAAAAATATTCTTTTTTAGGAACTATCAATTTTCTGTCATATCATGGGGACGTCCCACAAGGAGTCAGAAGGAAATCTTAAATAGAAGCATTGGTTGATATTTACATCAAATTAAAGACCTTTACTAGCAGAATATAATGCCACAAATTTGAACTAAAACGGATAATTGAGTAAAAATGGCAGTTCAAAGATTTCTTGAATCTACCATTATGAATCTTTGAAAAACTGCAATTTTTTACTCAGTCGTTCTTTTGAGCTTGAATTGGCGGCATTGCAATCTACTAATGAAGACTTTTCATTTGATGTGCATATTGACCAATGCTTACGTAACGATTTTCTTCCGATTCTTAGGGCTGTGCCGCCCTGAGGAGTTAGCGTATAATAGCAATGCAAATTAAATGAATGAAACCTTTGAAAACTTTGAACCGCTGTCATTTTTGGCTTCGTTGTCCGTTTGAGTTCAAATTTGCGGCATTCTATTCTGCTAGTAAAGGTCTTTAATTTGATGTAAATATCATTCTATTTAAGATTTCCTTCTGACTCCTTGCAGGACGTCCCCATGTTATGACAGAAAATTGATAGTTTCTTTAAAAAGTAGATTTTTTGGTGTGGTGTTGATGTACCAAATCTTATTGATTTATCTGTAGTCGTTTAGAAAATATGTTAAATAGAAGCATTGGTTGATATTTACATCAAATTAAAGACCTTTACTAGCAGAATATAATTCCACAAATTTGAACTCAAACGGATAATTGAGTAAAAAATGGCAGTTGTTCAAAGCTTTCTTGAATCTGCCATTTTGAATCTTTGAGAGACTGCCATTTTTTACTCAGTCGTTCTTTTGAGCTTGAATTGACGGAATTGCAATCTACTAATGAAGACCTTTAATTTGATGGTCATATTGACCAATGCTTACGTAACGATTTTCTTCCGATTCCTAGGGCTGTGCCGCCCTGAGGAGTTTACCGTATTATAGCAATGCAAGTTAAATGAATTGTACCTTTAAAAACTTTGAACCGCTGTCATTTTTGGCTTCGTTGTCCGTTTGAGTTCAAATTTGCGGCATTCTATTCTGCTAGTAAAGGTCTTTAATTTGATGTAAATATCATTCTATTTAAGATTTCCTTCTGACTCCTTGCGGGACGTCCCTATGATATGACAGAAAATTGATAATTCCTTAAAAAATAGATTTTTTGGTGTGGTGTTGATGTACCAAATCTTATTGATTTATCTGTTGTCGTTTAGAAAATATTGAACTGGTGCGGGACTTTATATATACCCTGAACATGTAATATGTGTGTGTAGAAAATAATGTCAGACTTTAACAAATACAAGGACTTTATCCGCAATCCATTTACTTTGTTTGCAATGGGGAATTTAGGCAAGACGTAAAAGTTAACAAATGCAAGGACTTTATTTGCAATGTGAAATGTATACAAGACGTCAAAGTTAACAAAACAAGGACTTTGTTTGCAATGGGGAATTTAGACAAGACATCAAAGTAAACAAGAGTCTTAATAATTTAAACTAAAGAACAGGACTTTTATGGTAATAAGTAAAATACAAAGAACAAATTAATAGTCAATGTGAAACATTACATGGTGAGTGATAAATTTAAAATTTTTTACATCATCAGTCTAACAATAAATTTAATGTCTTGAAATTAAAATACAGTAGAATCCCGCAAACTCGGCACTCGATAACCCGGCAGTCTGGAAAACTCGGCCATCACCTGGCTAAGATAATTAGTGATTTTTTGTGTCCGAGTTAAACATTGACTCAAGCCAGGTCAAGTCATATAATTCACAACTCTGTACCAAGGATTTGTTGTACTTTCTGATCACTTAATACTGGCTTTTTATATAAAAAAGGCGGTTAAAAAGCTTTAAAATTGTATTGATCTTATTTTTAACCCTAGTTCCCAATAATCCGGCATTTCACAAACTTGGCACCCTTCAAATCCACATTACGCCGAGTTTGCGGGACTCTACTGTACAAGGGTTTTCTAGGCTCTGCAGTTTTAAAATCAAATAAACATGGACAGTTATAAGTGGCCTCAATAGAATGGCATGTTTTTTATGTATTTGTCAGAATAGTATTTGGCATGTGCACAAAAAAAATTTAAACGATGGAAAGATTTTACGCCATACTACACTGTTTTAACAAACTTCCCAAGCAAGGATTTAGTCCAGAAAACAGCTGTTTGCCGCCTGCTTAATCAAATGGGGTTTCATTACGTACTACTGTACTGTAATGAATTTTTACCGGACACCAACCAGCTGATTGTATTATATTTGGCAATGAGGGGTGATTACCTCTAGCCTCATTACCTCTAGTTATGAGTAGTGATTGTTAGTTCTTTAGTACCGGTACATACGTTCAGCATTCTAGTGCAGCTCTAATTTGTACAGATTTTTATTGTTAAGTTAGCTTAGAGTAGTATGGCGTAAAATAACGTACGTCACTCGTCCAAAATGTGTTTACCGGACTCTTATGGTAATCTCGCACTCGACTTTGTTGCCCACGGGAACGGTCACACTTGTCCGGTAAACACCTATTTAGCGTAATATACGATATTTAACTATTGACTCAATTCAAAAGTATTGATCTGTTCAAATGTAAAGAAACCTTTTCACCATAAGATCATTTAACCCACAAATCATTATGGGGCAGAGCCCTTTAAAATTTTGGCAGCTATACCCAGCAGCTGCTTGGGTCTGTTTTTTAATAATAATGTGATGAATGTCAACTTAAAAGGCCATCCAACCTCTGTGGTTTAATGGCATTGACGAGAGACTTAACATGACTGCACATAAAATAATCCATTTATGATGTGAGATATGTAGCTGTGAAGGCTAATTGACAGGTCACAAAATTGTATGTTTACCAATTGTTTGAAAATCAATTAATCACTAAATGGCAACTTATTAAGTTTATTGAATCTCCTTCCTTTAGTAAAAACACAAGACAATTTTTTTATTTCAATTAAGAAACAAAATTTAACAAAACACCCTATATACACTGAACATTATAACTTATGTGTGAAATTATAGTTCGGCCGCTTAGAAAGCGACCTCCTCCAGCATTGGTTTAGCATTAGCGCGGAGGTTGTTTTCTAAGCGGCCGAACTATAATATCCATCCTCTCCTTTTCAAATCAATAGTCTTCTGTATGTTACAGAAAACATTGAGCTGTTTTCAGAACTGTCCTAAGCTCTTTGCAACCGAGGCTTCATTTGAAACTAAGGTAACTATATCAATTCACAGCAAAGAATATTTGTAATGGTGTACTGCAGGGATCCTCACTAGGATTTATCAGAGAACCTATTGGTTTGCATAAAATTTTCCTCAGGGCCACAGCAGTATGATCGCTTTAGGGGGGTGAACATCCAAGGGGTCTGGAGGGTATGAAATACTACTGAAAAGGGGGGGGTCCGGAAAAACAATTGAAAATAAGCCTAAAGTGTGATTTTTAACCACCTGAAACATTAATATCATATAAAAAGTTTTTTTCAATTCTTAACAGTCCAGGGCTGCAAAAAATCATTCTGAGGGTTTACAATACTACAGTAGACTCCCTCTTTTCCGGACACCTTTTAACCGGACATCGGTTTAACCGGACTACACTCGACGGAAATGACATCTCTTTAACCGGACAATTTTTATCAGCACATTGGTTTAACCGGACTAGATCGGCAGGAAGTGGCCGGTACTGAAACGATTGTTCTCGTGGGAAAGATTTGAGAACAGTAGTCAAATGTCTAAATACACAATGCTCTCCTAAGTTTAAGTCGAATATCACTGTAAACGGTCCGTTTTAATGAGTTTTTGGGGACGTCGGCTTAACCGGAAAACCCATTATCCGGACTGGCCTCGGTCCCTAGGAGTTCGAATAAGAGGGAGTCTACTGTAGTTATTGACTAGCTATGCCCAGTCATAACACTGCTAATAATATTTACCCCTTTACTTTATTATATTTATGCTATACAGGGTGACAAAAAAGTCTAGAAACGGCTTAATATCTTTTTAACTAAATCCGTTAGAAAATTCAAACTTTTCACATCAACTTACATGTATAAATACCCCCGCCGCAGCAAACCTGCAGACTAAGCGAATTTCCATTTGACTGATTGGATTTACACTGAAATGTCTACTAAAAAATATAACATTAATTACCTATTTAAATAGAATTAGTTTAACAAGTACTTAGGTTTGCTTCATCAGGGAGGGTAAAACTGTTTTTTTTTTTTTTTTTGTAAAATGTTAATAGTTAGTAAGAAATAAAAACATTTTCCAAATTTGATCAAAATAGGTTCATAAACAAGCAAACTACAACAGTTTACTTATCCTCCATAAGAATAACATAGGAATTTTAAATTTACAATTTTTTGGAATTTTCTCCGTAACCATTAGGCGCATAATAACGCTTTAATATACTAAATTATTTGTTTTTTTAAGCTCTACAAAATGGTTTGGAAAGAAATTGCTAAATTTTATGTTTTTTGGGTCAAAAATGGGAAAAACCAATTTTTACCCTATAAAACGCCCCGTAAACCCCCGTTCCCATGGTCCGATCAAGCTGGATCGCGAACTCGTTCCCATGGTCCGATCAAGCTGGATCGCGAACTCGTTCGAATAAACGTAGGTTTACACGTTTGTACCAAATTTCATCAAAATCGGATCATTTTTGCTCGAGTTATCGTGCTAACGGACACATATATATATATATATATATATATATATATATATAAATATATAAATATATAAACATATAAATATATAAATATATATATATATATGAATTTTAACGGATGGTGTTTTTGGCCTCTAGGGACCTCAAAACGAAAAAAAAAATCGGTCCCGCGTCCAGGTCTTACCATGAATACTACGGTAATAGCTTATTCCCTATATGGGAAATTCGCTAAAACTAATTTTTCCAAGCATTTTCGTGTTTTTACTTCCACCAGGGGACGACCCATGAGGAGTAGGTACATAATCTTTAATGTAAGCATAGGTTGATATGCACATCATTTCAAAGGTCTGGTCAAGTGGAGTCCATCGCCGGAAACTGCATCTCAAAAGGTTCATTTGTTACAAAATGGCGGCATTTCAAAGTTCTTGTGGAATATACCTTTACAGGCCTTAATATTGGTAAATACTCGTATTAAACATCATCTTGAGAGCTGAAACTGTATTATAAAGTCAACTAGCCCATTGACTAAGTTTATTCAATCTTCAAAACAAATTTAACCGGGTTTCAGATTTCCCGGCTAATTTTGACTATTAGTTTTTACCATTACCAAGGCCTGTGCAGGTATATTCCGCAAGAACTTTGAAATGCCGCCATTTTGTAACGAATGAACCTTTTTTGACGCGGTTTCCGGCAATGAACTCCACTTGACCAGACCTTTAAAATTATGTGCATATCAACCTATGCTTACTTTAAAGATTATGTACCTACTCCTCATGGGTCGTCCCCTGGTGGAGATAAAAACATGAAAATGCTTGAAAAAAGTAGTTTTTATACATGTAAGTTGATGTGAAAAGTTTGAATTTTGTAACGGATTTAGTTAAAAAGATATTAAGCCGTTTCCAGACTTTTTTGTCACCCTGTATATTTATCCTATACTCTAATACGAGCAATGTTTGCTTGTATGTATGCTTGCTTGCTTGCTTGCTTGCAGAAAAATCTCAAAAATGGCTCCGACGATTTTTTTCAAATCTTGTAAATAGTTTATTTTTGGCCTAAAAATGAG
Source organism: Macrosteles quadrilineatus (assembly GCF_028750875.1). Classification (NCBI taxonomy): domain Eukaryota; kingdom Metazoa; phylum Arthropoda; class Insecta; order Hemiptera; family Cicadellidae; genus Macrosteles; species Macrosteles quadrilineatus. Next base: position 2,669,761 of record NW_026542612.1, read on the forward strand.
TTTCATGCAGTTAGAACTGCCAACAAAAATCTAATTACATAGAAAAACGAAACTGAAAGTCAAATTTTTTTAACATTAGGCTTATGGGTTGCTAAGTAACCATGTTGGTTGAATTAAATAACAAGGAAAAAGTAAACAAAAGATTTGAAGTTGTAGCATGTGTTCATAATAAGCCAACTACCCACAGTATAATAGCACATTACAAATACAGTACAAAAGGAAAAGGGAAAGCATCACTTGTTACTATTGAATTGAGCAAAGATTATACTGAAGATTGCTCGATACATTGTAGGCCTAGTATAAAGGCAAGTAAAGGGTGATCCAGTTAGAGGTTACAATTTAAAAATTAAATAATACGTTTTGTAGTTTACTTACAAGGTATTTTTTTACTTATACACATTTATTAAAGATTGACATTACACATGGAAAATAATATCCGTCAAATGACCGCCACGTGAATCCCTGCAGACTTCAGCCCTTTTGATGAAATTTTCCATCACTCTCTCGATCATTTGTTGTGGAATTTGATGGATTACTCTGCGAATCTCGTCATTCAGCTCCAGAATCGAGTTGGGCTTGTTTGCGAAAACCTTCTGCTTCAAATATCCCCAAAGGAAATAGTCCATTGGTGTGAGGTCACATGATCTTGCTGGCCAATGCTGATCACCGAAACGAGAGATTAAACGGCCGGGAAACTTTGTGTGCAACAACTGCACTGTTTCTCGTGCTGTATGACAAGTGGCCCCATCTTGATGAAACCACAAGTCGTTCAACTCGTTATTGACAACCAATTCTTCCAACTGCTGCCAAAAAAAATCGCTTATTATCTCCCGATAAATTTCTCCATTGACTGTAACTGCATCGCCATGGTCATTTTCAAAAAAGTAATCACGCCGCCAACCCACAATCCACACCAAACAGTTACCTTTTTTTGGATGCATTTCTTTCGGGTGAATAGCATGAGGATTTTCAGTTCCCCAAATGCGGCAGTTTTGTTTGTAGCCATTGATATAAAAATGAGCTTCATCAGAAAAGATTATTTTGTTCACAAAATTTTCATCACGTTGAATACTCTCCAACACCCAGTTAACAAATTCAAGCCTCTGTTGGTAATCTCCCGGTTTCAATTCTTGTGTCAATTGGATCTTGTACGCATGCAAATGTAGATCTTTAGTCAAAATGCGCTGGGTTGTACCGTAGGAAAGGAACAATTGCTGGGAACGATGACGAATTGAGGTTGTCGGATTTTCTCGAACACTGGCACTTGTTGCAGCGATATTTTCCACTGATCGGCCACTCCGAGGGCGTACTGGTCTTTTAACATCTAACACTGAACCCGTCACATTAAATTTATCAATCAGTTTTCTAATCGCCGCACGTGATGGACGGTTATGGTTACCAAAATCATTTCGCAGTGCTCGAATCGTGTTAGTAAAGTTTTCCCCATTTTTAAAAAAGGTTTTTACAATTAAAACACGTTCTTTTGTTTATGACGATTAGATTAAGGTATTTCCAATCCTAAAATGCTATGGGAAGGGAGGGAAACAGGTCCGTGACGTAGGAAGTGGTGAAGGAAGTAGTCAAGGTGAGCTGTCCAGAGTGTGGGAACTGTTTATGACGATTAGATTAAGGTATCTGCAATCTCAATGGGAAGGGAGGAAAACAGGTCCGCTTCGTAGGAAGTGGTGAAGGAAGTTGTAAGGCTAGCAGTGCAGAGTGTGGGAACTGTCTGTGGCAATTACATTGATATATCTGCAATCCTAACATGCAATGGGAAGGGAGAGAAAAAGGTCCACGACGTAGGGAGTGCTGAAGGAAGTAGTAAAGGCGAGCAGTGTGCAGTTTGGGAATGGATTTATGTATCTGCAATACTAAGACTGCTTTTAGAGTAAACTAAAGATTTTCCCCGAGCAAAGCTCGGTCCCCAGGTACTTTTCCATTAAATGAACAGTAATGTTCACCATAAGAATCAAGTGGAACATCTGTGGTCCAATTTTGATGAAATTTGGTGTGTATCTGTGATATCCTCATAAATTTGTTGTGATGTATGGAAATTTGGCTTTTAGTGGTGTTTTCCCACAATAACCTATGAAACAATGGAAAAATTGGTTTTTCACACAAATGTCTTGAACGATTTTAATTAAAATGTTGTATGTTATTTATTGTTCTTTTAACTCTAAGCAAAATGGTACAACTACAAATTCTGTAAAATTTACGCTTCAAGATACTAATTGTAACTTTTGTGATTTTGATTTACCCATGACAGTGTAGTTACTCCTACCCATGCATGATAAGGGTTGTTGCCAAGCATTAGCTAAAAGTAAACCGTTTCAGCAATCTGACTTCTCCCATTAGGGAGAAGTCAGATTGCTGAAATGGTTTACTTTCCTTTTTTATAGAATCACCTCACTATTATCACTAACTGGTAACACATTAGACAGGATTTCTCCTGTAAGAGATTGGTCATAAAAAGTCTGGAAAATAGTTGACGTGTACTCAAGGTCATAAATTGAAAGACTTTTCTTTAATGGAATCAATGCTGCAAAGTCGACCTAAAAAGTTGAGTTAACTGCTAGTTCATTTGTGACAAATTCAGTCAAATTGTGAACATGCATTGCCACCATTTGCTGTCAGTGGTAGTGTAAATACCGGCTTTTAACTTGTGTTTACCCTTGCTCCAGAATAACTATTACTATTAACTATGGAATAGCTCAATTTTTTGCGGAATATTGGTATTTTTCAATCAAAATAAAAAAATATATTTAGTAATTTTTGAAACTTTGGGTATTTTTTTATGTTGCGGTTTTTCAATCAAAGCTGTAAGTGAATCTGCACAAGAGATTTTAATTTTGATTCAGAAAAACCTTCCTGCAATGAACTTGAATGAACTCGAAGGTCCGAAAAAACTTCCTATGTCATATACATTTTGATAGTGATATTTGGAATATAAATATAACATATTTTAATTCACCTTGTTCAATAAATGTACTAACAAACTATATAATATATATATATATATATATATATATATATATATATATAGGCCTACTCATTTGTTCTCTCTACTGTTAGCCTTTCAAACTACACAAGCTTGAGAAGGGGCCATCCACACAAGTGTCCATCAACAGAGAAGATGCCCTCAAGTTCTACAGACAAATGCAGACTATTCGGCGGTTGGAGACCTCAGCTGGCAATTTGTATAAAGAGAAGATTATCAGAGGATTCTGTCACTTGTATGCGGGGCAGGTAAAGTAATCTTGTATACTTGTATTATAGAGAGCATTGATTAAGGAATAGTTATTTTGCAACCAGGGGTGCAAAGTGGCAGCCCAGAGAGAAATATTTGTTAAAGCAGAATGCCTTTGCTTTTTACTTTCTTCCCCTATATGGAAAAGTGCCGGTATTAGTTGTATTTGACAAAATTTTAGAGTTTGAGTTTTAGGTGAAAAAGTGGTTTCTGAAGTGATGTATGTGTGTGTCTGTCCTGTATGTGTGGATGTGTACAGAGCTACAGTTTGTATGTAGGTACATGGTATCTCCAACCAAGTGTCTTTTAATCTTTTGGAAATTTCAATTTGTAATGGTAACTTTCCCATAAAATAACGAAATACCCACAGCAAACCTGCAGACTAAGGTAATATGCATTTACTTGATTGGATTTGCAATAAAGTCTATTTAAACAACATTAGGCTTAACAAGTACCTAGGTTTGCTGCTACAGGGAGGGTAATAAAGGGTGTTTATTTTGCAAAATATTAATAGCTTAGTATGAAAAAAATTCCAAGTTTGATCAAAATATATCCTTACAAACAAACCACATCAGTTAACTTATTCTCCATTACGAATAACTTGGGAATTATAAGTAGGCCTACAACTTTGAATTTTCTCCTTTGCCAATAACCGTAAAAAAAGACTTCAATATACAAAATTATTTGTTTTTGTAAACTCTTTAAAGTGGTTTAAAGATAAATTAGGAAATTTTATTTTTTGAGGGTCAATATTGAGAAAAAAAAACAATTTTTACCCCATTAAACCTGTTCCCATGGGCCGATCATGCTGGTTCGTGAACTCATTCAAGTTTATCCTGTCCTACACCTTCAAGCAAAATTTCATCAAAATCAGACAAAAATTGCTCAGTTATCACGTTCATGGACGTATATATTAAATATACCAACTCAGCACCCTGGAATGAATTTTGATTTAAATCTACATACCTACATATAGGACTATATAAATTTAAACAAATAGTGTTTGTGGCCTCTAGGGACATCAAAATGTAAAAGTATATCGGTCCCAGGCCCAGGTCTTACTGTTCCACCTACAGTAATAGCTACAGTTTGACAGTAGTTCCCTATAGGGAAATTTGCAAAAAATTATCAAATTTCCTCAAAATTAGCCTAAACGATTTTGATTACAATTTAGTATGGTAATGTTATAGTTCACTCTGTACAAGATGAAATTACACCCCCACTGCTGTAAAAATTACAGATCCCAAGTTAATTGCAACTTTTACGATTTTACCCATAAAAAACCCCAAAAAATAAAAATACTCCCGCCGCAGCAAACCTGCCGACTAAGCAAATTTCCATTTGTCTGAATTTATTTTCAATAAAATCTATTTAAATAACATTAGGTTTAACGAGTACCTAGGTTTGCTGCTACTAGGAAAGTAACAAAGTGTATTTTTTGTAAAATATTAATAGCTTAGAATAAAATAAAGATTTGTTATAAATAATAAATAATTTGTCAAGTTAGATAAAAATATAATCATAAACAAGCAAACTACAACATTTTACAATAATCTCCATAAGAATAACATAGGAATTTTAAATTAACAATTTTAGCGAATTTCCCTATAGGGAAGTAGCTATTACTGTAGGTGGCACTGTAAGACCGATTGACTTTTTCATCTTCTTCATGTTCCCAGAGGCCAAAAAAACCATTCGTTCAAATTTTTATATATGTATATACGAGGCATGTTTTTAAGTAAATTTTGTTTTTAAATTTCTCCGTTCCAGCACTGCGATAGGCATTTTGGACATTTGCACTGTGTATGTGCATCTATTGGCAAGCCTGCACCAGAAATTCTGAAAAAATCGGCCTTGTTTACATCCTTTCGAGCATGGGTACTTGGTATGGGTACTGGGTACTGGTGACAGTAATGGACGCCACCCACTGCGTTGCTCATCATGAACGTTAGTGGGGCCATCTTTAAATGCCCTTACCCACTTGTGTACCATTCCGTCACTCATAATGTTCTCGCCATACACTTCACTAATCTTTCATGAATTTAAATGGCCTTCACACCTTAAGGCCCCTTTTATTCACTGCGGTTGCCCGACAGCGGGCACCCGTTGCGGGCGACCGCTGCACCAATGTGTTACCTGCGATCGACCGCTGTCACGTGGATAGTGTAACAGTGCTGCCAACCCTTGTTTTTTAAAACCTTTGTATTTTTAATGTATACTTCTTCAATCTAACCAGTCTAACACAATAGTTGGTTTACAACTGAGAACTGTCATCGATTCACTTCAACGGCTGCTATTTATGCCTGAAATCTAGCTAAAAACCCACTCTAGCTAAAGAAATCCTTTGTAAAAGTTTCGAATAGTGCCAGAGTGGTGTCCAATCTAAATTTTATTTACTGTAGATAATTTCTGACAAAATCTTTCAGTATTTGACACTGGTGACTTGGGTTGGTAGCAATGCGAGAGCGACGGCGGGCTCCCGCGTTGAATAAACGATCCCATAACACAATGCATATACGAACCGCTAGCCGCCGGCGGTTTCTAAGTGCAAGGGGGTGAATTTACAAACCTCCGCGGGTACCCGCAACTTCTGAGACCGCTCCTATTTGAATAAAAGCACCCATTTACGGCAATGCATTTATAAAAAAAGCTGTGAATAAAAGGGGCCTTAGCAGTTAAAAATCTAATTAATTACAGCACACACTTTACAGTCAGCGGCAGTCTCAATTGGCTGCACCATTTTGGTCACCAGCCAGCATGGTCCGATCATGCTGGTTCACAAAGTCATTCAAGTTTATCCTGTCTCACACCCTTAAACCAAATTTCATCAAAATCGGACGAAAATTACTCAAGTTATCACGTTCACGGACGTGTATATATACGTGTATATACAAATTTGAACAAATGGTGTTTTTGGCCTCTGAGGACATCAAAATGAAAAAGTAAATCGGTCCCGGGCCTAGGTCCTACCGTGCCACCTATGGTAAAAGATACTCTAAAAATAAATCTGATTTCTGAAAAATAACCGCTAGACCTATTTTTGTTAAAATTTAGTATGGTATGGTCCTTATGATTCTAAATAAAACTACAACAAATATTCATAGTACATGTTGAAAATTGAAGACAATCGTTTGTCCTCTATTGTAAAACTAAGTAAGAAAACAATATAAATTTACCCTTATATTGCACAGAGACACTTATCCAACTTTGAAACACTCCTGGCATTAGTGGGCGTTAAAATAGACTCCATATTTTGCAATAGGATACAAAGTATAGGTTCATTCTTCATAGTCAATTTAAAAGAAATTGTCATACTCAATTCATGGTACAGTTCATAGTAAATTTACATACTCAATTCATAGTACAGTTCATTGCAAATTTATATTTTCAATTTATAAAAGAGAACTTCTAACTTGTCTTGATTTGCGAGTATCTCATCCCTATGAGGCAAATGCTGTTGAATAATCAATTTTTAATGGCCATATTGTTTCTGGTCAACCTAGGAAGCAGTTGCGGTGGGGATGCGAGCGGCTATGCGCAAGGATGACTCGGTCATCTCTGCGTACCGTGTGCACGGCTGGACTTACCTAATGGGTGTATCTGTGTACGGAGTGTTGGCAGAACTGACCGGTCGCAAGTCCGGCTGTGCCCGAGGCAAAGGTGGCTCCATGCACATGTACACTCACAACTTCTATGGTGGCAATGGGATTGTAGGAGCCCAGGTTTGTGGTTATTAATTCTTAATATTATTATAGGGGAGAGTGGGGCTATACCGTACACATAAGGGAGACTCGTAGTTACATCGCAAATTACGAAGTAAAAGTAATGTAAACACAAGCAATATATCATTTAATTATTTGGCTACTGATTGTATATAAACATTTTGGAACTATTGCATTTTTTACATGTAAAAATTGGCATTTAAAAAAAAGTTACCTTGTACGAAATAGCCCTGGGGGTGGGGCTATTCCGTACAGTAGAAGGGGCTATACCGTACAGTTCAAAAATCATTTGTTTAGGTTAGTTATATAATAGTACTACAACAAATTATTGTACAAACACTTTTTATTACTTAATAAAGGTTGTAGTTAAGAAACGGTGTATATTACAATTTAAACATTTTAGAAGAAATTACATTTCAAAAATCAACCTTCATAAAAAACATGAAGTATTATGAAAAAGTTATAAAATTTCATCCCAAAATTAAAAAAAAGAAGAAAAAGTCCACAAATGTAGTTCTCTGCAAACTCCGCAGCACTGCAAGCTGAATGGACCCACCCTGAACATGAGCAGCACCCTGTATCAGAGCTGTACGGTTTAGCCCGAAAATTAGAAGCAAGTGAGTACAAACATGTTTTTTTACTGAAACATTTAAACTAGCTCACATAGCAAAACGATGCAGATACTGTAAGCTTGCAGATTGTGCTGCTATCTAGCAGCACTTGTCGGGATCACATAGCTTGAATTCTAGGCCAAAAAAGTGGGTGTACGGTTTAGCCCCGCTCTCCCCTACCCTAATTTTTTGTTTTTAAGTTAATAAAAATGTGGTTAATGTTGCACTGAAAAGAAAACCTGTATTGAAGAAGTATTTCATTTCAACAAAGCTATACAGTAGACACCCTCTTAACCAACCCTAATGGGACCGGACTGGGGTCGGATAACTCAAAAGGTTGGTTAAAACGGGTAATCCCTACAAACTTAAATAAAGTACCTACTATTTATTTGGAATTATATAATCATTATAATCATTATTCTGTAGTGGTTCATGCATTATTTACAAAATAAAACTACACTTATCTCCTTTTTTCTTAATTATTGATTATAGAAAAAGTCAAAAATAAATTGATGGTGGAATGGCCTCTGGATCATCTGAATTAACTATATAGTGGTTTAAATTACCTTGTTACTGTCAAAACGATCCCTTTGTAGTTAGTAGACTACAGCTGTTTCATGCTACGAATGGAGCACATCATCAGGTCAGAAGAATGTCAAGTAGTCTTCATATTCCTCGCAGTGGAGTTCGTCAAAAGTTTAATAATAAATAGACAACAAAACACATAACACACGGAAACACGAAACATTTAGTATTGGTCGACCAGACGGTGGTAACAACACACGTGGTACGGCACCGGTTGAGGGCAATCGAATGACCACTAATAACACTTGTTTTTATTCCATTGATATGTAGGCCTACTTCCACTAACCTCAAAGTGCATTTCACACTACAAACATACAATTTAGTCGAATTTTAGATGATTGTTAAACACACATACCATTGAAAGCAATAATAAAAACTAAATCACTTGCTGTTTTACCATAATTGAATCACGAAATGTTACTCCGATGTGCGGGAATGTTACAGTACTCATCACGATTACTACTCTAGTAGGTAATCGTGGTACACATGAACTGGTGGAATGAGTATTATCCAAATCTGACTAGATTTATGTAGATTACTTTTATGGATTATGTTACATTATAAGTCAATACATGTGATAATAAAAAGCATGCCCATACGATGCTTATGATGGTTTCTATATGTGGTAACAGTTAGACCTGCTCCTTACCCAGCTACCGATTTAACAGATTCAAAATATATCCATAAACAAACAAACTACAACATTTTCAATATTCTCCATAAGAATAACATGGGAATTTTTCATTTACAATTTTTTGAATTTTCTCCGTTACCAATAACCGTACAAAAACACTTTGATATACTAAATTATTTGTTTTTTTAAGCTCTTTAATATGGTCTAGAGATAAATTGCGAAATTTTGTGTTTCAGGGGTCAGAAATGAGAAAAACCAATTTTTACCCCGTAAAACCCCGTTCTCATGGTCCGATCATGCTGGTTCGCGAACTCATTCAAGTTTATCCCGCCTTACACCTTTAAACCAAATTTCATCAAAATCGGACAAAAATTACTCAAGTTATCGTGCGGATGGACACATATATAATATATATCTCTATATATAGATATATAAAAATTTGAACGAATGGTGTTTTTGGCCTCTGGGGACATCAAAATGAAAAAGTAAATCGGTCCCGGGCCTAGGTCTTACCATGAGACCTACGGTAATAGCTACTTCCCTATAGGGAAATTCGCTAAAAATAAACTTGTACTCGTATAATGTCATGTTTTTTTTTTTTATTATTGAGGCTTGTGGTTTTAATATCAAAGGAATACCGCAACATTACAACACATTCAAGCATGCTTGATTTACAAAAACACCCTGGTGCCAATGTGCATGCTAAACAGAAATTGTCCTAAATCGGACCATGATTTTGAACCAGAGAACTTATTGTATCTAAGAAGTGTTTAAGAACTAGCACCCAACACGACTGCATTATACCTGCCCAGCAAGCAACAGTTAACCTACACAAAGTACACTACCCAACTAACGATGCCGTCGGCGTCCCGTCACTGCTACCGCCTGAAGAGTTGGTTCTCAGTGTTCTAATTTTTTTCTACGCCAGTGGCATTTTACAAGGGGTCAATGTGAGAATAAAGTTTTTGTGCAACTTTTTTGTGGTTGTCAGCGGTTGTGCCGGGAATTAAATCCGCCCCTTCCGCATCTAAGTCTGAGACACTACCGTTTTGTTGTTTTTTTGTGGCTAGCAACATACCAATTGGGTAGTGTTATTCTTAAATATGATATCAGGTGCTCTAAATATGAATGATTTAATATTGAAATCTAAAAATTTTTCTATGATTATCATTGAGTTACATTACTGTAATAACAAATTCCTATCGCTGAACTCAGATAAATTAATATTCAACTACCCTTCAAGCTTGGACTTTGATACAACTTCTTTTCTTTATCCAATACCCAATTCAAGTTTTCAACCATCTAGGTTAAAATTAATGTTAACATTAAATGCTGAAAAATTAAATAAGAAGAATGCGGCCGAACGTCAGCATCGGACACTGCCGTTGCCGTAGGCTGAAAGCGTCCGTCGTCTGCCGATCTTCCCTACTTTTCATAACGTAGTAACATACAAAAAATAGTCAGACTCGAACGATCCCGAGGTTTGGGTTAGAGTTTGTAATTAATTAGTCCATTCGTTCGCCACAAGTGTAAAGACTACAATGAATTCAATTTAGTAGAACGATTTGCAATAAAAAATATTAAAGTTCCCCTGGTATAATAGTTTAGTAAGATATTATTAAAGTGTAGTATTTTAAACTTAGTTTATGTTATGATGACGATTAATTATAAAAGCTGATTGCTAACATTAATACTTGCAGAAATATTTTTTTATTCTCTCACAAAGTCAAAATCCCGGACATTTGAAAGTATTGCCAAAAATCCCCCCGGACGTTTTTTTTTGTACCCAAAAAGAGGACGTGTCCGGGAAAAAGAGGACGTCTGGGATCCCTACAATCGAAGCATGAAACAGCTGTAGTCTTACTAACTACAAAGGATCGTTTTGACATTAACAAGGTAATTTAAACCACTATATAGTCAAAAACAAACCCATAACACGGTAAAGTCAAATACTTTCAGTGGAAAAAATTATAGTCTTTAGCAAGTCAATAAAATTCTTACCTTTATAATATTAATTGATGCTTTAAAAATGGCATCATGGCCATCATAATACATTACAGACCTTAATGTTGAAATTAAATATTTAATACTCTCCAAAAAGGCAGGTTAAAACAAACTGTAATATTTTACGAGCAAGAGCGGATAATCCAATTATCCGATAATGCAAGGCCGGTCTACTGTATGCTAGCTGGCCCAGGAAATGTTGTTTTTTCATAAAAACTATTTTAGTGAATATTTCAATAGTCGAATGAAAATTAATTGACTTATTGCAATTTAGACGGGAAGATTTAGCCCAAAAAAGCCTCCATGATAGAACAAATTCCAACAAAAGTTTTTTTTTTAATGGTTTTGGTAGTAATAGGTGTAGTAAGTACGTGGAAAAAAGTCTACCAAAATTGGACAACTGGAAGTCGGGTTTTTCCAAGATGGCCGCTGTGAGGCCCTCAAATCTACAAGATGACTGCAAATACGTCGATTTATAGATCAGGATTGGCCAATTTCCACGAAAATTGGTAAAGACGTCATGTAGAAATATATTTTCAACCTTGAATATGAAAACCAGGCAGACAACGTAACCCAAAGATGGATTTTCGGGGTGTTCTGTGATAAAAAAATAAGGTTTTGTACCTAAAATATTTTTTACAAAATTTATTATAATTTCAAATTTATTTTTTCACCATTAGATTCGGCACAAAAAAAAAAAACAAAAACAATTTAGTATATTGAGTCTTTGTTCTGTTCTAATTTGTTACAGATATATTGATATATTGAAAGTAATAACTAGAGTAGGTTTACTTGCCAAGATAAACTAACTCTATGTTAATCTTATGGAGGATAATCATAAATTTTTATATTAATTTTCAGTAAACCTAAATGGATAAGACTTTGTGTTCTGCCTCATATCATCTGTTTTAATATTTTTTTACAAAAAAATTTCTTTTTTGGCAGCTACCGTTGCAGTAAACCTACGTATTCGGTTCCTCAATCTTAATTATAAAGAGAATAAGCAAAAATCAATTTATTATTAGTCCGAGAAATATAGAATATAACCTTAAAAACATTGCAAGAAAACGTTTAATGGTTTTATGTTGTAGTGTTGGGTGTGCAGAGCCGGATTTTCCAAACATTGGAAAAATTTTGAAAAAAGGTACCATATGCATTTTCTATGCACAATATTCTAAATATTGACTTGGGCCCAACACCGATATTTATTGGGTGGTCAGTACTTTATTTCGATGGGGAACGTGTTTTTGGCCGTCATTTTGGATCCACTATATTGGATATAAATATGTTTTGTTGTAATGACAGTGTTGTGACACATTATTATAAACTAGATTTTCACGCTCATTCCATTGCCGAAATCCGTTTTTAAATACTTTTTTTTCGTTTTAAATGTTTTTACTTTGAACATTTAAAAAGATTATTTTCCTTATATCTCCAGTTGATTTTAGCGCTTGTAGTTCATTCTTAAATATTTAATGATGTAAGGGCTTTCATTTGAGCTATTGATCATTAAAATCGGACGAGTTGGAGACGAGCTACCAACCCCAACAAAATATTAAATTTAACTTTTTAGAAATCAGTTTTTATTAAAAGATTTATATCCTAGGTTATTAATACGTCACCAAGTTCTTTCTGGTCTTAAATTACTCAGTAAAGAATTAGGTTTTAATTTTATTAGTCGCTAAATAAAATCTGACTAATTAAAAATGAGCCATGAACCTTAATTTAATATTAAATTGTTTGTATTTCAAAATTTTTTCTTTAGTTAAGTACATATATCCCCAAATCTAATAACTCCCAATAACTAATCCATAGCTAAATTAAAAGCCAATACTTTGACAAATTGTTTTTAAGATTATAAAGAGTTTTGGGAGTTTTTTTCATTCGGGGGCATATATGTCTTAAACTAAAGACAAATCTCGAAAAAAATATTTTAATAATTTTATTTTAATTTTATATCATGTGGGGGTTCGTGTTAGTAGCTTGTCTCTAACTCGTTCGATTTTAATGATCAATAGCTCAAATGGAAGCACTTACATCACTAAATGTTTAAGGCTGGAACGAACTGCAAGCGTTAATATGAACTGGAGATATAAGAAAAAATATTCTAAAAAAATGTTCAAAATACGAAACGTCCATAAGAAATGTATGGAGGAGAGTTTTTGTTTGAATATATCTTTATAACAAAAAAGATATTTAAAAACTCATTTCGGTAATGAAATGGGCGTGAAAATCTAGTTTAAAATAATGTGTCACAACATTGCCATTACATTTAAAAAAATATCTATATCAAATATGGCCGATCCAAGATGACGCCCAAAAACACGTCCCCTATGGAAATGACACTGTCATTACATTAATAACCCCGCCGCAGCAAACCTGCCGACTAAGCGAATTTCCATTTGTCTTAATTGATTTTCAATTAAATATATTTTAATAACATTAGGTTTAACGAGTACCTAGGTTTGCTGCTAAAAGGAAACTAATAAAGTGTGTTTTTTTGTAAAATATTGATAGCTTAGTACAAAATAAATAAATTTGATCAAAATACAAAATATATCCATAAACAAGTAAACTACAACATTTGACAATTTTCTCCATAAGAATAACATGGGAATTTTAAATTTACAATTTTTTAAATTTTCTCCGTTACTATTAACCGAACAAAAATACTTTTATGTACTAAATTAATTTTTTTTTTAAGCTCTTTAAAAAGGTCTAAAGAGAAATTGGGAAATTTTGTGTTTTCAGGGTCAAAAGTGAGAAAAACCAATTTTTACCCCATAAAACCCCCCGTAAAGCCCCGTTCCCATGGTCCGATTATGCTGGTTCGCGAACTCATTCAAGTTTATCCCGCTTTACACCTTTAAACCAAATTTCATCAAAATCGGACAAAAATTACTCAAGTTATCGCGTTCACGGACGTATATATATATATATATATATATATATACAGGGTTTTCATAAATGAATGGTGCAGTTTTGAATGCTTATAAAATAATTACTGTGCGAGGTAGAAAAAAATGGTTGGCACCTCTGAATTCTTCAGCTCATTTAGTTTTATTACTTTGTCTTAGAAAACAGCTGTTTCATTGTTGTTGGTTAAATTGTGCAATAACCTCAAATATTCGATTCTGATCAAAAAACATGTTTTCTGATCAAGAGAAAGCCAAGTGTGTGCTGTTGTTGAGTGAATTAAGGTCTGTTGTTTTAGTGCAAAGGGCTTTTAGGGGATTATTTAACAAAGCTCCACCTCACAGAAATAACATTACGCGTTGGAATAAACAATTCGTAGAAACTGGATCGGTACAAAAACGGAAGACTTCTGGGAGACCGCCTGTATCAGAGGTAACAATTCAAAACGTTAGCGAATCTTGTCTTAGAAGTCCAAAAAATCTCTTCCACGTAGGAGTCTGGAGCTTGGAATCCCAGTGACAACTTTGCATAAAATTTTGCATAAAAGGCTGCATTTTCATGCGTATAAAATTCAACTGTTGCATGGTATCAAGCCGAATGATAAAAATAAACGTGTGGAGTATGCAACTTACAACTTAAATCAGATTGAAGAAAATGAATCATTTTTAAATGATGTAATGTTTTCAGATGAAGCAACTTTTCATGTTAATGGGTGTGTTAATAGACACAACGTTCGAATTTGGGGGTTTCAACGTCCTCATGAGATCATCGAAAAAATCCGAGACACACCAAAAGTAAACGTCTGGTGTGGACTGACTAAAAACCAAGTAATTGGACCTTTTTTCTTTGCCGAGAAAAGTGTTAATGGTAAAGTGTACCTGGATATGCTAGAAAATTTTTGTTTTCCTCAAATTGACGAGTTTGATAATGTCAATATGATGTATTTTCAACAAGATGGAGCACCAGCCCATTATAAGGACTTTGTTCGTGTTGCTTTGAATAACAAGTTTGAACAAAGATGGATAGGTCGAGGTGGCCCAATAGCATGGCCTCCTAGAAGCCCGGATTTGACTCCATGCGATTTATTCCTGTGGGGATACGTAAAAAACATCGTATATTCTCAGAAAATCCGTTATGTTGCTCATTTAAAGGAAAGGATTTATGAGGCAGTATCATCGGTTACAAGAGACATGCTGCACAGCGTATGGGCCGAGATCGACCATAGATTAGATGTCTGCAGAGCTATCGGTGGTGGACACATTGAAATGTAAAATGCATCCGTATATAAAACTGTTTTTAATGGAGATTCTAATGAAATAAATATTTTTAATGTACTTTATATAGTTTTCTTTTAATTTAAAGTTAAAATTGCACCATTCATTTATGAAAACCCTGTATATATATGTCTATATATATATATATATACATATATACAAATTTGAACGAATGGTGTTTTTGGCCTCTGGGGATATCAAAATGAAAAAGTAAATCGGTCCCGGGTCTAGGTCTTACCGTGCCACCTACGGTAATAGCTACTTCCCTATAGGGAAATTCGCTAAAAAAATATATTTATATCCAATAAGGGGGATCCAAAATGACGGCCGAAAACACGTTCCCTATTGAAATGAAGAAATTACCACCCAATAAATATCGGTGGTGGTCTGAAGTCGATATCAATGAAAATGCATGTGGTATCTTTTTTCCAAAATTTTTCCAATGTTGAGAAAATCCGTCATATTAAATCTTGATTCTAGGGGTTTTCCCGTAGACCGATTTTTAGCAACTTTTACTATGTTACTGTTACTCTACACACCTAACACTACAACATAAACCATAAAACCTTTTCTTGAATTTTTTTTAAGGTCATCTTACTAATATTATAAATGTGAAAGTTTGTGTGTTTGTTTGAAGTTCAATCACGCATAAACCACTGGACGGATTGGGCTGAAATTTGGCACGATGATAGCTCACATTCCCGATTAACATATAGACACACTCTTACCTCAAAAATCCTTTCGGGCTCCGCCCCAGTGGCTCTGTGGTTCCCCATGTTAACCTTATGTATCTGCCTTATGTATGCTGCGCTACGCAGCCCAACTCCTACACCATCTTCAAGAACACAACCTTCTCAATAGTCAACAGCATGGATTTATCAAAGGCAGATCGACAGCCACAGCCTTAATACAACTGACGGAGCACATACTAGACCAACTAGAAGAAGGCAGCACTTCAACAAGCCTCTTCCTAGATTTTAGTAAAGCTTTCGACTGCCTCAACCACGAACTTCTTCTACTCAAGCTGGAAACACTAGGTGTGAGAGGAAGAGCAGCAGAATGGTTTAAAAGCTACATTAGTAACCGGAAACAGCTTGTGGAAATAGCCTACATAAAGAACAACACAAAGTATAAGGCCCAATCCAAAGCTGTAGACGTGCAAAGAGGAGTACCCCAAGGATCAGTACTTGGCCCAGTCCTCTTCCTCCTTCTCACGAATGACCTACCTAGTTGGATTGTGGAAGATGGACACACCACCATGTACGCAGATGACACGGTTCTCACATTTGCGGACAAAACAATGGAAAATCTGGAAGAGAAAACCAACACACAACTCCAGAGAACAAAGCAATACTGTACCTCCAACGACCTAGTTCTAAACGAAAACAAAACCGTTCAAATGACTTTTACCACTAAACGCAACAACACAGACATTACAATACCGGGACTACTACAATACTAGGTCGTTGGAGGTACAGTATTGCTTTGTTCTCTGGAGTTGTGTGTTGGTTTTCTCTTCCAGATTTTCCATTGTTTTGTCCGCAAATGTGAGAACCGTGTCATCTGCGTACATGGTGGTGTGTCCATCTTCCCCAATCCAACTAGGTAGGTCATTCGTGAGAAGGAGGAAGAGGACTGGGCCAAGTACTGATCCTTGGGGTACTCCTCTTTGCACGTCTACAGCTTTGGATTGGGCCTTATACTTTGTGTTGTTCTTTATGTAGGCTATTTCCACAAGCTGTTTCCGGTTACTAATGTAGCTTTTAAACCATTCTGCTGCTCTTCCTCTCACACCTAGTGTTTCCAGCTTGAGTAGAAGAAGTTCGTGGTTGAGGCAGTCGAAAGCTTTACTAAAATCTAGGAAGAGGCTTGTTGAAGTGCTGCCTTCTTCTAGTTGGTCTAGTATGTGCTCCGTCAGTTGTATTAAGGCTGTGGCTGTCGATCTGCCTTTGATAAATCCATGCTGTTGACTATTGAGAAGGTTGTGTTCTTGAAGATGGTGTAGGAGTTGGGCTGCTTAGCGCAGCATACATAAGGCAGATACATAAGGTTAACATGGGGAACCACAGAGCCACTGGGGCGGAGCCCGAAAGGATTTTTGAGGTAAGAGTGTGTCTACCTATATGTTAATCGGGAATGTGAGCTATCATCGTGCCAAATTTCAGCCCAATCCGTCCAGTGGTTTATGCGTGATTGAACTTCAAACAAACAAACAAACACACAAACTTTCACATTTATAATATTAGTAAGAGAACATAGAAAAAAACAAAGCAATACTGTACCTCCAACGAACTAGTTCTAAACGAAAACAAAACCGTTCAAATGACTTTTACCACTAAACGCAACAACACAGACATTACAATACCGGGACTACAAACACAAAATACCACTAAATACTTAGGCATCATAATTGACTCCAAGCTATCATGGAAACCCCACATAGACCAGCTCTGCAAAAAGCTAAGTTCAAGTCTCTACGTTATACGTAGGATCAAGCAAGCTTGCAGCCCAGAAATAGCCAAAGTTGCATATTTTGCTCTATTCGAGTCCCACCTCAGATATGGCATTGCGACTTGGGGTGGAACATCAAAAGGCAACATGGAAAGAGTACTCCTAAAGCAAAAAAGAGCAATTAGATGCCTTGCCGACCTGAACTACAGAGACAGTTGCCGAGAAGCCTTCAAGAACCTTAAAATTCTCACATCAATTTCACTCTACATAAGAGAAGTCATTATCCACACCACTAAAACAGCCCAGCCAAGACACAGAGACATACACCAGCACAACACACGACATGCCGCCAATTTTTCCCTCCCACAACACCATCTGAGTCTGTACGAGAAGAAACCATCCTACAAAGGTGCTCTGTACTTTAACAACCTACCAGAGCACCTCAAGCTCAAGAGAGAACAACCCAATCTGCTCAAGAAGCACCTGACAACATGGCTTATGGACCGGCCGTTCTACTCTGAGGATGAATTCTTAAACAATAAGCTACCATGAAAAAAAGAAGAAAAAAAAGAAAAAAAAATTCTAATTGTAATTGCAAATTACTGTAATACTTTACGTACATACTGTACATTTTATGTACCTGACGCATGAATGTTCTCTAGGAATATTTCAATAAAGATTTTGTCTATTGTCTATTGTCTATTATGAGTAGGTATTCATATTTAAAGGGAATTAAAGAACTTTGTCAGATGTTTTAACTAACAAATCTGGTTCTATGATATGCAAAAGCATTACAAAGTTATAAGATTTACCAACAGGGTGCAGCACTATTATATTTTTTGCATTCAAGATACAGCTAATTTTAACTAAGCAGCAACATATAGCTGTGATACACAATGAGAACTGTCAAAGTAGGATTGTTTACGGTTGTTTACGTTTTTAATTTAATGAATAATTTGTGATATTTTGCGAATTTTGTATAACTAAATTTTTCCTATTGTTTAGATGGTTTAGCTGAAGTGGTAGAACATTATGGCTATGGTATATGTGTAGTACTGTATATCGTAAATTTAAAGAAGCAAATTTTATCAAACTGTGTCCTCCCCCATTGAAAACGCAAAGCTCGAGTATAACTGCAATAAGCATTTTATACCTATATGCCAACACCGTATACGAAGGACGGGTACTCTGCTAGTATTCTATATTTCTCGGACTAATAAGAAATTGATTTTTGCTTATTCTCTTTATGATTAAAATTGAGGAACCAAATACGTAGGTTTGCTGCAACAATAACTGCCAAAAAAGGAATTTTTAGTAAAAAATATTAAAACCGCTAATATGAAGCAGAACACAAAGTCTTATCTATATAAGTTTACTGAAAATCAATATTAATATTTACGAGGTGTTAGCCCGTCCTACGTACGGGAATTCAGTACTCAGTTAAAACCGTGTATAATTCAGATCAGCTAGTTTACACATATAAAGACAAAGTTTCTTGCAGTTTTAATGTGAAAAATCATCTTGTAAACAAATGTCGTGTGACCAAATATGTTTTGATTCCATCATAGGCCTATATATGCATTTTTAATCCGATAAGTTTACAATAATAGCTTATTCCCTATAAGGGATATTCGCTAAAACAGCAATTCTGCAATTTTTACGATGTGAAAAGCGTTGAAGTGACATTTGCAGCCGATTCGCACAGACGCACACTGATTATAAGTAGCCTACAGTAGAGAGAGTAATAGTCAATTGAGAAGTGTATAGACCTAGTCAACGATACCACCTTCCATAGCATACCTCCCTCTTTCATATTATCACCACAATACAACTACTACACACAATTTCCAGTAGGTCTCAATAGAAACGACCTAAAATAAAACGATAGTATCCAATAAAATTCACAGTACACATAATTTAACTTTGGTGTCCTAACATCAAAACTAATCGTCACACCTATCCTTTATATAAATTTCACTGCATTAATTGCTAAATAAATAAGCGTAAACAAAGAAAAGTAAAAACAATAACAGTTTGTTTTGAAACAGCTGTTTGGTTCAAATAAAATTCATTTGAAAAAAAGAACTGGTAACATGTAGTAGGAATATAAAAAGTAAACACGCTAGTAAAGCTAATGACATAATTGTCAATGTTTATTATCCATACCGTTATCAGATCTATCCTTGATAATTACCCACCCTCATTGAATAAATGTACATCGTAATTTCCCATATTAGTTAGTTTAATAAAAGTGATATTTTCACGTTTGGGGCGCTGATATAGGCGCCCCCAAACGTAACCACAACTGGGGCCCTATTTTTGAAATGGTTGACTGTTGAGTTGAGTGTCGAGTCATTCTATTTCCAATCGTTTCGTATTTTTGAAACGGTTGGGACTTATACAACCAAAACTACTCAACACCTATCGAGCTGTTGAGTGAAGGTTGACTGCACTTTCTTCTTCCTCTCTTTCGGCAAAAAATTACTCTTTTTGAGACGACGCCATATTGTTTTGTTATTGCTTTAATTTACTAATTGCGATTTAGAGGAGAGGTTATGTATTTGTTGTCAATGTATTAGCACCCAATTATGCGATTGTTTTCTGTAGAATAATCGCATTTTAATTTTATTTACTGTGTCAACACTAGACTATTGTTTGAAATAGACTAGGCATACTAATTGAACTTATTATAAGATAATTATTGTTATTAGACCTATGATTTAAGGTATTAAAGATTGTGGTAGAGAGAAACAATATCATAGTTTGTTTCAATACCATTCACCTAATAAAGGGATCAAATTAATTTAAGTTACGATATGCTTTCAGTGCAATGGCAAATAGCCGCTTTAACCTAAATAAAAAACAATTAAAAATAACATAAAACAAACCGATGAAGGAGGCTAAAATAAGGTGATGTGTTCCGAAATAGAGACGAAGAAAGCAAATAATAATGTATTTAGGATGAGTGTAGGACCTAAAGTAAAGTGCAGCCTATGCCTAAACTTATAATTAGCTACACCCTAAAACAAACATCCATAGTAAATTTTATTTTTTATACTTAAGTTTATTACTTTATTTAGTTTACTTTAGTTTATTACTTAAGTTAAGGTACTTTGCAATCACTAAGATTCTGATTAAGCAAGACATAACCTCAATCTCAATCTCTCAAGAACGGAGTTGACAGTTTACCTCAGTGTCTCGAAATATGGCTATGGCAGATTGAGATTAGCTGCCAGATTTTAGAGTAAGAAGAGGTTAAATTGAAGTCCACAAGAACTCTGCATTGTGATTGGTTCAAAATGACGTCATCTGAATTTTTGACGGTCGTATGCTCTACATTTCCACCACGAGTCTCTCAACTAGTGATTCCCAACTCGCTTCCCAACTGTTGGGTTTCAAAAATACCAAATCATGTTGTTGGTTGAGTTGAGTGCTGACGATTGACTCAACAGTCATTCAAAAATAGGGCTCCTGAACACGATTTCATAAAAGATGGTTTGTCTAATTGCAGTATCCTAGGTCAATGTTGATGGTGTGTTCAATCTATGTCATCCATCTGTTTATCTTTGTATAAAACCCGGCTGAGGTTGTGGTGGTAATTTAAAATCGTGATTCCTGATTATTCTTGATCTCCTTTTTATGACATCAGTATTTCCGGGCCTAATCCAAACAAAGTTAAAGCAGACAAACATTAATTTTAAACAAAAAGCTTCCATGAAGAATTAAAACACGTAAACTTTGTTATTTTTCTAATCTTTCCTTGAAAAGTGGAGCAGTAAAATAATTTGCATTTATCCTTTTTTATTAAGACTCATGTACAGAGCCTCGATTTGTACTGTGGTTTATACTGTGGTCTAATTATCTCTACCAATCTTACTTATTTCCTATAATCAATGACAAAAATAAAATAACCTCATAGTTCCATAGTTTATATTTAACCAGCTGTTAGTTAAAACAAATTATATTGCTTTAAAACAAATCGAAGATTACAAAGATTGCTTTAAAAAATAATTTGAACATCCTAGTATTTTACTATGTATATTTAATTAATCTGTCATCCTCTTACAGAAGAATTGAACGTAACAATGATTAGCATTACACATAGTATAAATAAGTCAACCCTAAGTATGTCTTTACATTTTTATCCAAATGCTGAATTTGTGACACAAAAGCTGAATGTTTACAGATGTTATGTTAAGCAAATTATTTTATGCCAAAAGCTAGTTTAGAATCTTAGCGTCGGCTGCTAGACTTTTTAAAAATTAAAACTTAATTTCTAAAAAACTGGGACCCTAAACTAAAATTATGGCTTCGACATTCCCTAGTTCTCAATATTATCTTTCTTTCAACACAAAAATCATGAAAATCCGTCTAGTGGTTGATTTAGAACCGTGAAATAAAAAAAACACTGTTTCGTTTTAATATTATAGATGCTTATTCTCCATAAGATTAACATTGAGTTTATCTCAGCAAGAAAACATACAAAACTTATTACTTTCAATATCATCTCTGTAATAAATGAAGCAGAACAAAGACTCAATATACTAAATTATTGTTAGGTTTATTTGTGCTGAATCTAATGGCAAAAAAATTAATTTGAAATTATAATAAACACTGTACAAACTATTTGAAAAACTTATATTTGAGGTAAAAACCCTTATTTTTTAGCACATAACACCCTGAAAATCCATCTTTGGGCTACTGTCGTCTGCCTGGTTTTCATATTCAAGGTTGGAACTATAGTTCTACATGTGTTTGCCAATTTTCGTGAAAATCGGTCAATCCTGAACTATAAATTGACGAACTTGCAACCATCTTGTAGATTTGAGGGCATCACAGCGGCTATCTTGGAAAACCCAAGTTCCCGTTGTCCGATTTTGGTAGACTTTTTTCCTGCTTCTTTCTACACCTTTTACTACCAAAAACCGTCCAAAACCATTTGTTGGAATTTGTTCTATCTCGAGTGCCTACATCTACCCGACTAATTAGGTGTGAGGGTTTGTGGTATATGAATAGAAATGAAATGCTGTGAGCGATGACAGCCAATGTTGCCCTGCAGCTTCTGTTGATTAAATAATAGTATCGTAGTCGTACATTTGAATTATATTATCCTGATCATGTCTATTCATCAGACTAAACGCTTTATAATCCTTTGAGGAGATTCAATTCTTTTATTTGTTTTGGCTAGTGTTAGGGGATCCTGTTGTATAAGATAAAACATACTCCCTTAGTAGGTTTATCATCCTTATGGATCAGCTGAAGACATTATATATTGTTAATTCCATCCCAAGCACTAGGGGTCGTGTTTTGTTTACATTTTGTTTCTTGTTATTTTAGTCATTTTAAAACTCGTTCAACACTAAAATAACAGAAACAAAATTTTGTCAACACTAGTGATCAGTGTCACCAACATGAACCAGGGCCGTAGTTAGAATTGATGAGGCCCCTGGCGGCTCTCACCAGAGAGGCCCCTCTATATTCTGATTCTTCGAAGGTTGGAACTTAAGGGTTTAGAAATACACGTGGTATTGCTTCAACTCGATGAATTATTGACCTTTTGTTTCCAAAAAACCGATCGGTAAAAACACCTAGGAGGCTAGCTAATAAGTCTATTAAAAAAAAAAAAAAATATTATAGAGGTCTTAGGTCAGGGGCAGACATTTTTCATTTCATTAGGGTTGAGTAAAAAATGTTGACCTTCGGGCATCGGATATAAATCAGGTGGTTTTGGAAATAATCAGTTTTAAATATAATAATTGATAAACTATAATCGGTTTTCAAAAATCTGTAATCGCGGCCAAATTGTAGGCGTCATCTGTGGTTACAGTAAAATCGTGGACATTTGCAGCAGTTACGGAGGTATCGTGAACATTTTCTACGTTCATGGCAAAATAGTGAACATCATGAGCGGTTGAGGAGACATCATCTTCCTCTTCTGCGAGTGCGGCGAAATCATTAATGTCTCCCTGTGGTTGTGGAAAATAGTAAACATCTTGCGTGATCGCAGAGATATCATCTTCGTCTCCTCCGATCGCGGCGAGATCATACTCATGTGTCCGTGGAGAAATAGTTTAAGTTAACACCAGAGCGCTTTAGACGTTATCTTCGTCACCTCCGGTCGCGGCGGAATCATGAACGACTCATGTGGCCGCGGAGAATCAGTTAACATCTTGTGCGAGCGCGGAGACATCATCTTCGTCTCCTTCGATCATGACAAAATCGTGAAGATCTTCTGAGTTTGCGGGGACATGATCCTCTACTCCCGCAGTCGCGATAAAATCCTGGAAATTTTTTGCGAACCTGAATGAATAGTGACAACTCCTACGTTAATGGCAAAATAGTCAAGATCTATGACTGTTTTGTCATAGAACCAAATAATACTAATGCAAAACTTAAAGCCACCTAAGCTGTGCAACGTTACCAGACTGACGATTAAAAAAATGACACCAAAATTGATTGAAGCAAAAATTATCAGTGGTAAGTTTAAAGGAGAAATAGTCTTAATCCCAAGAATACTGATGATTTAATCCGAAGTACACTCTGAATTTAAACAGCTACAATATCCTTTGTGTCTTGCTTTCGCAATTACCATTATAAGGCACTAGGACAATCCCTGACTATCGTCGGTTTAAATTTAGAAAATGCATGCTTTTCACATGAACAGCTGTATATTGTGTGCTCACGTGGTGGTAGATACGCCTAAAATTTTATTTATTTATATACCTAATGAAAAAACAAAAAAAATTGTTTATCCACAGGCAGTTAAGTAAAATATTCTATTTTTATTTTTGGTATACACTTTTATTATTCATTGTAAAGAACAAATAACCATTTAAAATAATAGTTGTAAAGCGCAGCAACACGCGCGTTGGGTAACTGCTATATAAATATGTTACGTTTCTTTACCAATTTATTTGTTTTATGGAAACTGTAGGAAAAATATAATGTGCAACTCGAGTGCAAAGTGCAATTGCCTCACTCGAGAAACCATTCCTCACTCGCCTACGGCTCGTGAGTAAGTATTTCTCTCGGGTGAGTCAATTGCTCACTTTGCTCACTATAGTTGCACAAATAACTATTTTTAAGAGCTTACCACTATCTACTGTCAGTTTTTCATTGGCAGGTACCATTGGGAGTCGGAGTTGCGTTTGCTGCCAAGTACAAAGGTATAGATGGGGTGTGCTTTGCTCTGTATGGGGATGGGGCAGCCAATCAGGGTCAAGTATTTGAAGTGTACAACATGGCTAAGCTGTGGGACATCCCATGTGTGTTTGTATGTGAGAATAACGGCTACGGCATGGGAACTAGTGCTGAGAGAGCATCAGCAAACACTAACTACTACACCAGAGGTGACTACATACCTGGCATTTGGGTAAGTTATAGGTAACCATAATAATCTAAAGCATACCCAAATCTGTGAGCACTTGTTAAAACTAAGTTGTATTAAGTTTTAATTTATACTCTAGTCACAGACTCTATTGGTATATTACAGTTGAAGTAACTGTGGTAGACATTCTTTGTACTCTATGGTCAAATATTACATCAGAAAAAACTGTTCTTGTATAGATGGTTGTGAGCTAGAGAATAAAAAGGAAAAAAAAACTCAGTATTTCACTTTGAACATAAGGTCAATCTCAACACTGTATTTTTGTATTTCTCATCTACACTCCACACCATAGCTATTTTGGGTCTTTACACTTACTGCTCAGAGAGAATATTAAATTTTTTTACATTTTATACTCTAAAAAAGCCGAAACAAGTTTTATCTCAATTTCCGTTTGTCTGTTTGAACAGATTTTGATTGAATTTGGTTTTAAGGTGTAAGGCAGGAAAAACTTAAATGAGTTCGCAAATCAGCATGATCTGACCATGGGAAGAGGTTTTATGGGGTAAAGATGGGGGTTTTCACTTTTTACCCTAAAAACACAAAATGTATAAATTTTTCTCCAGACCTTTTTAAAGAGCTTAAAAAAACAAATAATTTAGTATATCAAAGTGTTCTTGTACGTTTATTGGTTACGGACAAAATTTAAATAATTGTTCATTTAAAATTCCCATATCATTCTAATTAGCCCAGGCAAATTAGACATATCGAGGGCCTAAGTCTAATACCTCGTATCTTCAAAATATAGGGTTTTGAGATCTATAGTAAAAAAAATAGATTTCATTGTCCCTCACCTAATTCTAAAACCTCGTAAGTCTATAAAAATTGGAAATAATTTTAAAAAATGGGAAATGTAGACCTCGTATCTTGCAGTATTGGTAAACCTTCCTTCTAGCAACACGTATCTTGTATTGTTTACAGTGTACAAAAGGTGGTCAGCTGTGCCGGTCTGTTTTTGTTATGCAGTTTCATAGTGAAAAAGTGAATTTCAGTGTTCAAAATGTAGTAAATATAAGATAGAATTAACTCAGTTTTGTATGTATGCAATTAGTTTATTTGTGGCTTTATTACAATTTATGTAATACGTTGTCATAAATCAGTGTTAAGATACGAGGTCTTAGAAGGAGGAATATTCTTACTGTAAAAATACGTTATAACTTGTTATAAAAATTATTGTATTAACTTTTTTGCTAAGGAATGATTTAGTACTCTAATTTTTTCTGCAATACAATAAAATAGTAGTTATAACAATAAAGTTGTTATAATAAAAATGCTTAGTGTTTATTTAGCAATACCTCGTATTTTACAAATTGGTAAATTCTAATAACTCGTATACCCAATTTCAATACCACGTAAGTTAACCCTCCAACTGGCACATTTAAAAAAAGTTTAATACAATACCTCGTATATTACTTTTTTTATATAATAACTCTTTTTAAATAATAAATAAACATAAGAAGTGGTTTGTTTTATCAAATTTAATAACTACATGTACATTCCTATAAAGTAATGAGCTGTTTCTCGTAAAACCATGATAATTACAACGTTTTTTTGCTCTCCTGTAAAGTAGGCATTTTCCTCATACGTGGTATTAGACTTAGGCCCTCGATATGCATATGCTGCCAATAAAAACTGCACTGGAAATAAGCAATCAGCTTTTTGAAGATAAGGTTTACTAGTTGAACTGAACAGTTAACACAGTAAAATGTAAACAAACAGTAAATCTGTAAAATTCAATTATCAATTCAAACAGATAAACTGTGAGAGTGCTTGGTGCTTGAGTCACAGAGACTAGTGCGTGCAAGTTCATTTTGATATTGGCTTCTGAGAAGAACCGAATAAACTGAGGACTGGCCAAATATCAGATGTAAATGACATGGCTGTTGTAGGTGGATGGGATGGATGTGCTGGCAGTGAGGGCAGCCACACAGTTTGCCGTGGAGCACTGTCACAGTGGCAAGGGGCCGCTAGTGATGGAGACTGTAACATACCGCTACAGTGGCCACTCCATGTCTGATCCTGGCACATCATACCGCACCAGGGAGGAGATACAGAATGTGCGACAGACTCGCGACCCAATCACATCATTCAAGGAGAAGATCCTATCCTCACAACTGGTCACCGCTGATGAAGTTAAGGTATTGAGATGATCTAGACGAAGCACAGATGATTTTCACAAGTTTCAAGTTTGTATGTTATGTGCAAATATATGATCATTATCATTATCACTACAGTGTGTGAACTAGACACAAAAAACTAGCTTCAAATTTTACAATGGGATGAGGTCTACACTTGTGTTCGTTAGTCTATGGAGAAAGTAGCCTATGTGTCAGATTGCTGATACCATTATCATTTTGGTGTGTGAACCCTACTCCATGGTTGGTAAAGCTCTTCTGTAAAGAAAAAGTGTATATAAAAAAAAAATATATTGAAAGTTTATTTATTTGGTATTTATCATGAATTTGACCAATTATTGAAACAAGAATTACACAAAAACTTAGAGGATGAATTTTTTTAAATCTGTGTAAGTTAATTCCGTTATGTTATTCAATCTTTCCCTGAGATGCGGCACCAGGTATTTATTTCTGTGTAGAATACAGTTTTTTTTTTCAATTCTTTTTATAAGGTTTCTTCAATAACCTCAGTCATATATAAAAGTTTCAAAAAAAGTATTTGAAAAAAGGACCCAAGGTTTTATTGGTAAACGTTTTACTTTCACCTGCAACACACAGTACACCTATTTGTGGTGTTGAAGAGTATACCATTATATTTATATAAGATTTCACGTGACTGTTTAATTTTGCTCATCATTAAATCAGCTTTAATGACAGAATTTTATAGGCAAGTATGATATCACTTTTCAGAAAATAGAGACTGATATAAAAAAAGAAGTAGATGAAGCAACAACCATAGCAAAGACCGATGAAGAAATCCCAATGGATGAGATTGCTTCAGACATATGTGTCAACTTTCTGGAGCCTGAAGTGAGAGGAATTGTACCATGGTTTCCCATAAGACACAAAAGGGTTGGGCCAGCTGTCAATTCCAAATAAGTCTTTCAGTATGGCACCATTTGAAAACTTTTTGTAAGAATTATTGTAACTTTTCAACTTTAAATAAAATTATTTTTTTTAAAGACTCTTATTTGTTGATAATACCACATTTACCCTACACCTTGATTTATAATCATTTTATTTTTATCCCCTAATGTTAACCCATAGACAAAACATACTATATTATTCATTCTGATAGCCCCTGGACTACGGATAATGACTTTATAGGCTTACCTCCGTCAGTAGTCCAAAATTGTGTTTTCTATTTCAATTAATGTTGACCAAAGCTAACATGTTTCGTTGCACTGCTACATCGTCGAGCTTTACGTCAAAACATCAAATAATTTACATAAAATACAACACGGGACACGGAACATTTAAAACACGATAGCGCTATCATGACACGGCACGGCAGCAGTTGTAGGTAGACTGGACACGGGTTATGTAACTTTGTCTCGTCCTTCTCTGTTATCAGCTCAGTGGTCAGCTGTTCCAGATGAGATAACAGTATTGAAGAGGGAGTGGGACTTGAACTGTAGTTTATCATTGAGGATGTATTCCTTGTGTTCTTCGTCTATGTTCATTTTATATATTTCATACTCCTCAAGTGTGTCCAACTTATTACCTTTCCCGCAATAATGTAAAACTTCCAAGCCGGTCATAATATCACTCATTGAATGATTACAATCTACAAGGTGTTGAGCAAACGCAGACTTTTGTTTATGGTGTTAAGGATCTGGTCGGTGTTCTTTATATCGTGTTACACATTACACACATTAAAGAAAGAACTCGCTATACAAGGCATTGAACTAGCCTTCAGAACTACAAACCGTACTAAAAACGTGTTGACGAATAAAACTGAGATAGGTGACAAAATAGATAAGACCGGCGTGTATAGGATATCTTGTCCCACGAAAGGTCTCGGTCTGTAGATGAGTCAAAAAAAGAAAAACAAAGTAAATTCACTTAGGGCTCTGCCCCAGAAACCTTTAAAGTTCCCTTCCCAGATTTGTTTACATTATCGTCATATGGATAATTTTTTACTAATTTTTTATGAAACAGCTTTTAATATTTAAATTGTATTTTAAACAACACATATTATAGGAAGTTACTGAGTCTGTCAAAAATAAGCATTATTTGCAATGTTATTTTCTGATTTTAAAATTTATTTTGGTCTGCAGCATCTCATGTTTTGCAATATAACGTTCCATTACAAAATCAGTGGAAAATCCTGAATCAGTGGAAAATGATCTTATATCTATTGTACGAATTGGTGTCTACCTTTTTGACCACTTTTGCCAATATTTTGTCATATTCAGGACACATCATCATAGATTCATGAGATTAGAGTTGGGCAGTTACTGTCATGACAGAAAAGTCATGTTCCTTTTGAACTAGATATCCTCATCCTTTCTAAGATATGTTGATTAACAACAATGCATGCAAACGTCACTATTTGCCTAACAATTTACAGTATTTGCTTTTTGGAAATGCAGCATTGCTTTGTCATTTACATTATTTGTTGCCAATGAAGTCCCATGACCATATGAACGAGGTCCCTCATTACAAGAATAAAAGCCAGCTTCACTGCAAGTATATTCCACTATACCTAACATTCCGAAGACAGATTATATTGAACACTTTATGCAATTGATAAGGCTGAGACAACTGACATCTGCATGTCATGGAATCAAAATTATGCTAAAAAAATTATTATTGCTAAAATTATAGGGTTATTCATTGGCACAGTAGTACGGTATGAAGACTGAAGTGACAGAGGAAAAATAAAACTTAGACATCTTTAGGGTGGGCCTCCCATTGAAGTAAGAATGTGCCTTCTCAACCGATTTTACAGATTTAATCTGCATAACACTGATGAAATTGCAGAAGTGTGTACCACAAAAGATCCACAAAAACGATTCTAATACTAATTAAAGATTCTTCCAAAAGCATTCTTCATTTTATTATATTCATCAAAAAGAAGAGAAACCAGTTAACATAGGAACAATAACACCTATGAAGGACGGTGTGAGAAATATGTTATTCATCGAATGATCAACCATATTTTTTAAATAACGCAATAGTCAAGATTATTGTTTCTACACTTACTTATTACCGTACTCATCATTAAACTATGCTGAATGCTCACATTTTTTATAATTTCACTCTGTCGAAGTTAGCAGCATTATCGTAAGCCTTTAAAGCAACCGTCAATTTCGACGGGGTTCACCTAGTTTATTTATAATAATGTAAAGAACAGTTATGAATATGTTGAACGTGTTAAGAACATAGATCTAGAACCAAACTGTAGGTTAGTCTCATTCGATATTTCAAATCTGTACACCAACATACCTGTAGGCTAACTGAAACTGTGGATCTTGTCAAATCTAGGCTTATCTATGTATTAATTTGAAACTGTTTTTCTTTGTCACAGCTAATTTGAGAGAACGGCTGGGCGTAGAAACTCGGTAGAGGTGTCTAAAGAAAGGTCTTGGTCTGTAGATGAGCCATCAAAAGAGAAACATGGTGAATTCCCTTGGGGCACTGCCCCCGTGGCCTTTAAATTCCCATCCCATGTTATTCTTATGGAGGAAAACGGGGTTTTTGTCACAGCTAATTTGAGAGAACGGCTGGGCGTAGAAACTTGGTAGGGGTCTCTAAAGAAAGGTCTTGGTCTGTAGATGAGCCATCAAAAGAGGAAAGAGGTAAATTCCCTTGGAGCTCTGCCCCAGAAGCCTTTAAATTTGCCTCTTCAGATTTGTTTACATTACGACCATATGCATAATTCTACACTACTTTTTAACCCTCCCAGTGTCCATAGTTTAGGCCTTAATGTCCGCCTATTTTTGGCGCATTTGCAAGGTTTTATTAAAACGGATCTGAGAAGCTTAAAACAATGTTAATTCTACTGTTCTATATACCATTTTGTTTGGAAAATCATGGGCTTCAATATTATACATAAAACATAAGGAACATTTGTTCCAAAAAAATTTTTTAGGTAAAAAAAAATATTTTGGAAAATTTTCAAAAAAAAAAAAAAAAAGTTCGCGCTCAATGAAATTGTATAAGTTATAGGCCTATAAATATTTGAAAATAGCCACTTTGTTCTAAATTTTATGAGGATTACAAATATATAATAATATAAGGAAGTAGATTTGCAAATAAATAAGTTATGGGCAAAAAACAGATTTCAGTACATAGCGTTTAGCTAAGAATGCATAGCCTAACCATAGCTAGGAATCTGGCTGATAATTTACATCAATATCACTACCTACTTCTTCAGGATCATCAACCAGCCCTTCAAAATCACTTAAATCTTCTTATAATGCACCACGTATATCACTACTTTTGATTTTTAACACTAAAACAATGATAAACGTAATAAAACACATCAGTCATCGGTCCGAGGTTAACAAAGCTGTTTACAAATACGCACGTCAGCTGTCTGCTACAATATTTTCGGAACTAAAATAAATAGCGCTTAGAGACAGACCTCCGGAGAAAGCTCTGAATCTAACAAAAAGAACGATACCTAACTCGATCCAGTTCAATCCGATTCAGTCAGTCATAGACCCTTCGCCGTAAACGATGTTCGTGTGTCGAAAAATCGACAAGTGACACTACACAAAGTGTGTCGTGAGTCGATTTTTCGACAAGTGACGCTCGGAGGGTTAATGCAACAGCTGTTAATATTTAAATTGTGATTTATTGAATTTGTCAAAATAAAGTACAGTATTTGCAATGGATTTTCTGATTTTAAAATTGATTTTCTTCTGCATCGTGTCATGTTTTGCAATATAATGTTCTATTACCAAATCAGTAGAAAATCCTAATATCACAGTAACTTTTAAAATTATTTTTTATGGAGTTAACTTATATATATTGTATGGGTTGGTTTCTGCCTTTTTTACCACTTCTTGGAGATTGTACGTAGGTGATATTCTTTGGCATATTGCATCTGTAGACGAAACTTGGGTTGGTGTAATTATTACAATGGAAAAGAGCGAGAAATCCTGGACAATTTGATATAGGCTAAAAATAAAACTGAACTGAACACTGTGCTACATTTCTTGAGCAATCATTGAAATAACCGATTTGCAAACAATGGAAACATAGAAATAGTCATATAATAATAATGTTTTTTTTTTCATTTGTAATCGTTATTATAGACAACCTAATGCGGCTATGAGAGGGACAGAACCAAGTAGAAGAAATAGAAATAATGTTTTTTTACCCTAAAAACACTAAAAAAACAAGATCAGCTTTTTGAAAAAAGATAAGATATTTACAAAAGATTTTGATTATATCTAACTGTTGTGTAGATCGTGAGTATTTCCATAATCTTTGAGTCGCCTGTAATGCTTCGCAATTGCTCGAATTCAAGCAACAGGTACACTAGTTTTATATTAATAGGCAAACATGTTTCTTTAAAACCTTTTTTCT
This sequence comes from Macrosteles quadrilineatus, assembly GCF_028750875.1. NCBI lineage: Eukaryota > Metazoa > Arthropoda > Insecta > Hemiptera > Cicadellidae > Macrosteles > Macrosteles quadrilineatus. The sequence continues at coordinate 2,702,085 of NW_026542612.1, forward strand.
CAGCTCGTGTGCATCGCAGGGAAAATCTACGCATACCTGTAGAAAGATATTTTCCTGTAGAAGTGCAGAATCCCTTTAAAAATTAAAATAGGCTCAAATATAAGCACAAAAAATTGATTTGAAATTAAAAAAAAATTAACATGGCCTTTATGGGTTGCCATGTTGGCGACGAAATAACAACAAAATATAAACAGAAAATCAAAACAAATGGAAGAAATTACAATCACATGTTTTATTTACAGCGTGGGGTGAAAATAGAGAAGCCTGTACATTGGATATTTTAGGTCGAGTTTCGACCACTGGACGACCACTAGTTTAAATAATTGTATTCAATGGTCAAGTGTTATGAGCATTTACTGCAACTGTGAAAATTAAATATTTACATTATTATTTATGATTTTAAAAATGATTCTTTACTGCATGGCAAGTTTTTTTTTTATAGTATTAACAAAATGATGAATTTAATACGTATTAAACTTTTTGTTCAAACGTCTACTCTTAGGAAAGTGCATATGAAATCAGTGGGGGATATGTCAATTTCAAAGGAATATTCAATTATTCCTTATCAGGTTGGCTTATATTTATTGTAGGGGTTGGCACTTGCCTTTTTCTGTCTACTTTCAATAATCATTTATTATTACATTCAAGAAAGAACGTCAGAAGTTCGTGAGATTTTTTGCATAAAAGTTTTTGATAATCGGGTAGAAAATTGTGTCATACAATAAAAACCGTGCAAGTGTAGATGAGTACGTAGAGGATGTGAGCTGTGTTCAAGTTTTGGAATAGACTAACCACGGAGTATGTTTAATCTATGGCTTTGGTGAAGTAGGTGTATTAATGGCAATTCAGGTATTAAAAAAAAATGTGTACAGGGTTTTTACTTTGATATAGGTACACATCTAGCTAGGTCCAACAACGCATCTAAACCTCACTACATATAAAACATCCTGTAACACAACAGTGCTATTGCATCTCATCTCCCTCATTTTCTCTTCTGAAGAGAGAGTTTCTCTAGAGCCTTCAAAAGGAAGGAGGTCAGAGAGATGGGACGGAAGGACTTACACTAACATAGGCTAACCGCAGCACTGCTGTCGGTCTATATTTAATTCTAATTGTCTATGATAAAATTTAATTTATTTATGTATTGTTGGGAGGGCGGCGTCCGAGAGTCCTTATGGGCTAGCTAGCTGCCACTGACTCAAGCGCCAGCGAGTAAATGCAGGCTACCCTGCCGTTAAATGGCAGTACATAGGTACCTCAAACATTGTTGAAGGGTTAATAGGCTCTTCCAACTGGAGTAAATTTTTTAAATAATTAATTAAGATTAAAAAACTAGGTCAGTTTTTAAATGGCCCAGGTGTTTTTTGCTAACAAATAAAAATCACTTTATTTTTTGATGATACATTTAATTTTATACTTTTTTTATACAATATTACTGTATGTAATGTGTTGAAAGGTTAAATAGGTGATTGATATTATGTTAAGTTAATAAATTAAACCGAACAAAATTAAGTCCTCATTCTCAGGTTAAGACATTCTCATGCTAAAATTATAAACTAAACTGTAGTATTTTACTGCAAATGTTTAATTTCAATAAACAGTACAAAATATCATAAAGTTGTGTTAACAAATTTATTAATAAATAAATATTTCTAAAGGAGGGATTAGTAATTTATAATATTAGGATTAGTAATGAGGATAGCAGGCTTACCTGAATAGAAAACTGTACAAACTGGCACAAGAAAGACACATCTTTACACTATAAACACAAAACATTAGAATATTTCACTGTCACTGACAGCATTTTCAACTAAAGAAGAAAGAGGCCTAATGGTGACCAGGAAGTTATTGCAACAATGTTGCCAAAAAGTACACTATAATATAATATATCTCTCTCTCTTCCTTAGTTGAAAAGTGTCAGTGACATTGAAATATCTAATGTTTTGTGTTCATAGGGTAAAGTTTTGTTCTCTTATGTCATTTAGACTCTTTCCCAATCAGGTAAGCCTGCTATCCTCACTAAAAATCCTAAAAAATTATGCCCTTGAGCTCTTTGTTACATTGTTAACCTCAAACTATTTATAATATTAGTTATGTGGCTTCCTGAGGAGCCTCTTTGCGCTGTTGAACCATTTCTCTCAAGTTGTTCTTGCTATCTTTCAAACTTCGCTCTAAATAGCCCTTGTTGCTCTGAAACAACACAAAATCACTATAGGGTCTGTTATAAATCTGCACAAAATTTACTTAAAGGATAGTACCAGGGGACCGAGAATTGCTCGAGGTGTTTGATTTGTTTAAGAGGTTAAAAAATAAAACCTATTGCATCACTGGGATCGTGGAACGTCGCAATTATAGTCAAATAGATTACACAGGGTGTCAATTTTATTTGCATTTTAAAATTCAAGACTAATTCCAGATTTTTCAAGACTAGTTTTTTTAAACTATTAGTGATAAATTGATACCGAAATGTAGGCCAACCGATTCTCGATTCTTGATCAATGATAACGATACCAATTTTTACAGTTGGTTACATTTTTGAAATAATTTGGTTATATTAAACTAACCACTGTCTTTCTGTTATTAAGTTTTAGTAAGATAAAGGGATGTTTTCAAGTAAAAATATGCAGCAATGAAAAATTCTAACTAGCCAATTTGGGTGTTTTACGATCATGAAAATCTTCCACGACCGTGTAGACATCATCATTGACTGTCTCCCTCGGTCACGGAAACGTCATCCTTGTCTCCAACGGTCTCGGAAACGTCAGCGTCGTCGTCTGCGATCGCGGCAAAATTATGAACATTTCCCGCAGCCGTGTAGACATCATCATTGACACCTGTGGTCACGGAAACATCATCGTCGACATCCGGCGGCAAAATCGTGAAACGTTATCGTCGTTGTCCGCGATGCTGTAAACTCGGACTCCGCCAGATGCTGTGGAGAAAATTTAAGCCAAGATTGCACGGAGTCCATAAACAAAAACCTTGACAGTCAAAGCTGGTAGGGAACAAGATATACCACCGTCCACGGGTTTACACAAGCGTTTGAGACAAAAGCCATTCAAACCGCAGTTATTATAAGCATTAAAGGGCACTGACAAGCCAAAAAGTACATATTTCATATATCATAGCTTCGATTCTTGCTGATATTCTTCAATTTTGTTGACAGGCTTTGTAGTACTCAACTAATTAACTGAGATTAAACATACATTTGTTAAAACAAACTTATACACACTCCATTTCCATTGGTGTAACAATCAGCTATTTGAAATCACGGAAAAAGACGTAGGTACCAACCGTTTAGTTTTCCATCATTCTTTTTTAATAACCCTATATTTAAGTTAGGCTATTTAAAAAAAAAAAATTAATGCTAACAAAGGTTCAGAGCACAAAGTTAACTAAAAAATATCTTATAGTTGTAAACGGTGGAAAGTTTTCTTAAAAGCTTGTCTTAAAAACTTCATGCAAGTCTGGGCAATTTAAAAGACTTCCTAACACTCAATGACCTCTTTCTATTCTTTAACAAAATATTTTCTAGGGCTTACCTCAAGAGACTTTATTTTCTCATCACATGTACTGATTTTTTCATGCAAGTTTTTGCAAACAACTGGAATTTCTGTCAGTACAAACATTCTTCCTACACTTTCATACGTTTTTGTTTCGGGGGATAGAGTCTGAAAATTATAAATTATACAACATGTAATTAGAAACGTATAAATCCATCTAATTGGTGAATGGAATTCTGTATTGATGATGGCAAAAACACAAGTAGATTAATGCCAAGAGTTCATTTATGTACAAAAAAAGAAATACCAATGAACACAATAGATTATACCGAAGAAATCAATCCAATCAAACATATAGCTGTTTCCAATGGTTTCCAAAGCAACCTGATTGATAAACTGATTTCCAAGCATAAAAATAAAAAAACCGAAAATAAAGAAAAGAAAACCTATGTTTCTGCGAAGTATGGTTCGTTCCTCAACACTAAATTTAAAAATATAATGAACAGCAATAAAATCACAGTTTCGTTCAAAACTGATAATAAACTTGGTTCTTTATTAAAAAATCGTCCCAAGACACCTTCTGCAACCTTTGAGAAAACAGTTACCAAATCAATTGTAATGACTGCCCAAAATATTATATAGGCCAAACATCCAGTTCTTTCAACAAAAGGTTTAAAGAACATCTACCAAAAAGAACTACAGCGGCACAGACCTCGACCTTAGCAGAACATCTGATTTCTAAATAACAATGACAAGATTTCATTTCAATCAAATTACATTTACGACACTGCAATCAAGATACTAGCGCAAGGGACAGTTGTGAATGAAGTTATCAGCTGATCGGGAAATCCAGGCACGACGTCATCACTGACCACGCTGATCCTGACCGGCAGTCTAGACATAACCCCCGCCCGATCACGTCGTGTCCCGTTACCGTATTGTATTATCTTTCGTTTTAGCCCTAAATGTTTGTTTTTATGTTCGTGTACGTGTGCGTGTTAAATGTATTTATTTATCATGAATTGACAACCTTCAAATGAAGCAAGAAGACATCTGTACTGGCCCGACGATGACTCCTTTGTGAGTCGAAACCGGTTGCAATTTAGCAACAAATTGATCACATAAATGCAGGTATTTACACCATTATTTAGTATTTAACTGTGATCAGGAGGCTAAAATTCAATATAATGGAAAAAAGAAAGTTTAGGTATATTTAATTATTGTTAAGCAAAAAAAAAAACTCTTGTAGCCTAGCCTCTGGGGACCTTAAAACGAAAAAGTCAATTGGTCCCGGGTCTAGGTCTTACCATGAGACCTGCGGTAATAGCTTATTCCCTATATGGGAAATTCGCTAAATATGGGAAATTTGCTAAAAAATCAAATTTATGTTTTTGTGGTCGAGTAGGCCTAATACAGTAGATAAATGAGTGATGATACTTGATGGCAAATCGGTGCATGCATACCTTTAATTTAAGACCAAAATTATAGAAATCGGTTGGGTAGAAGAGCCAAACAGACTAAAAAAAACCAATATTCTTTAATAGGTTATATAGATAGGCCCTACCTCACAATAATGTCTTAAAATATGGTAAAGTTATGATTATGAAACCTGTGAGCTCAAGTGCCTTACCTTAATTTCTTGGGCCGTCAATTCTGCATGGTGCTTCTGGCGCTTTAGACCATCAATCTGGATATCTGCCAGCTGTAGTTTTGTTGTGGTTTCGATCATCTTTTGCTGAAGTTCAGTGAATGCCTAAAATATATTAAATTCCTGATGAGACCATGATCATAGAGGATAAGAGAATAGATGTATAATAGAAAATAAAACACCCCCGCCGCAGCAAACCTGCTGACTAAGCGAATTTCCATTTGTCTGAATTGACTTTCAATTAAATCTTTTAAATAACATTAGGTTTAACGAGTACCTAGGTCTGCTGCTACAAGGAAACTAATAAAGTGTGTTTTTAAGTAACATACCTATTAATAGCTTAGTATAAAATAAATAAAATTGCCAAGCTTGATCAAAATATAGGCTATCCATAAACAAGCAAACTACAACATTTTAAAATATTCTCCATAAGAATAACATGAGAATTTTAAATTTACAATTTTTTGAATTTTTTCCGTTACCAATAACCGTACAAAACACTTTTTATGCTAAATTATATGTTTTTTTAAGCTCTCTAAAAAAATCTAGAGAAAAATTAAAAATTCGTGTTTTGTGGGCCAAAAATGAGAAAAACCAATTTTTACCCATTAAACCACGTTCCAATGGTCCGATCGTGCTGGTTCACGAACTCATTCAAGTTTATCCCGCCTTTCACATTTAAACCAAATTTCATCAAAATCGGACAAAATTACTAAAATTATTGCATTCACGGACACACACACACATAGACATATATATAACAAAAATTTGAAATTTAATAAGAATTGTTTGAGAGAAAACATCATTCCAAATTATGTCCAAGTTAACATAAAATGCAAATCTCAAGCCGCAACAAAAACATTAGAAACATCAAGGAAAATTTGGACAAAAGAAGAAATAAACTACCTATATTCCAAACTACAAATCACTATTGAACAAAAGAAGAAAATTTACCATGAACTAATCAAAACATAATATTTTTGAACTTGTATCTTATATACTAAAAAATCAGGATCTTGTTACACTCACTGGGGATATGCACAGTTACAACACTCGTAATAGGGATAAAGCAGTAATTGAGTACAATAGGCTCAGCAAATCACTGTCTAGTCATGTAGTACTATCCCTTAAGGTATATAATAAAGTAATTAATCTTAGTAAGAAATATACTGTTAAAGTTTTTAAGAACAAATTTTATGAGTGGTTATCTAAAAATCCTTTCTATTCACTTAGTGAATTTTTCTTATTAAAACAGATAGAATTTTAATGTTTGAAATCTGTTATGTATAATTTTTGATTCTTGTATAGTTCCTATGAATTGTATATTTCTATGATATGTGATATTACCCTTAGGCCTAATTATTAGTATAGAGACTTGGCATTTCTGCTGTAAACTTGACTTTGTTAATGCTTATGTAGCCTGAAAGACAATAAACATATTCTTATTCTTATTCTTATTCATACCATACCAAAAAAGTCCAGTTAGTTATGTATTGTATTATTTCGTCAATAGTTTCTGCTATTGACGAAATAATACAATACATAACTAACTGGACTCGCCCAATAATAGAAAGAAAATTGCAACTCTAAATAAAGAAAATATTTACAAATCTTATTCAATCTCAAAAAGCAGATAACACAAATATAGAGATTAACAAAATCTATGATACAAATTTAAGTAATGAACTTCAAAACCTAAGTAATATCAATTTTACAAATCATGAAAAAAACCTACTAGAAAAATCACAGAGATACAATATAATCCTAGATTTCAAAGACAATGTCTACGAAAATGATCTATTAGATATTGAAGCAGCAATTAGAAGTAAAATTACAAGTAAAATTGCAAGAACCAATTAGACACAACTTCATACACAAACTTAATAAAACAGAGAAAGAAACTCCAAAAACGAATATGGTTAACAAATCTAAACAAGAACTAAAGATAATATCATCAATATCAAAAAAATTAGTAGAAAAAATGCAATTATTACAAAGGCAATTCAATTGTTATCATTAACAAACAAGATTATGATTCCAAAATTACCGAGTTCATTCAAAATAATGACTTTGACACCTTGACAAAAGATCCAACTAATGATTATTCAAAAAACATAAACCAAGCTATTACAAAATATAAAACTATTCCAAAACAAACTAAAACTCGCATAAAAATGAACAATCCAAAATCTCCTACACTCCAAGGTCGACCAAAAACCCACAAAACAAACATTCCTATAAGACCAGTGTTCGACTTCAGAAAGGCACCAACATACAATGGAAGTAAATTTCTCAATGATAAAATAAAAAATAACATAAATTAAAAACATAACTTTGAAATCAAAAACTCATATGAATTGGTAAACAACATAAAAAAAACATACAAATTCCACAAAATTCAATATTTATTTCCTTCGGTTTTGTTAACATGTATTCAAATAGCCTATCCCAATGAAAGAAACAATTAATATCATACAAGAAGAGTTAATAAGAAACAAATCTCTAAAACAAAATTAAATAAAAGACATCATCAATCTCACAAAAATACTTTGGAACAAAATTACTTTGAATACAATAACAAATATTACAAACAGAATGATGGTCTTGCAATGTGTAGCCCTCTTTCTGGCTTATTAGGCCTAGCAGATTTATACAGGGTGTTTGGTAGTCAGTGTCAAATATTTTAAATCAATATTATGCACAAACATTTCTATAAAAATACGCAATTTGGATGGTTATATCTCACTCCTACTTCCGGCAACAGCCATTTTTAGAATTTTCCAAATTTCTTGACATGGGGAAAAAATTCGACCTCAAAGGGTTAAAAATTTGTTCAGTAGAAATAATCTTAATTACATATGATCAGTATCTTCGTAATCACAACTAACGTGTGTATTTATAAATTTCACTAATTTTACGAGGCATTCAAAGCACTACTAGTTTGGGCTGTACTATACTACAGTATTAAATTTTACAAGTTTACTTGGGGTAATACAGATACCTTTTGCACACAACTTTCACTATTGTCGGGACCACGTAAGTTTGCAGTTGGTGGCAGCCAATCACAAGACAAGGCTAGTGCGACGTTGCCACATCGCCCGTTGACAACACTAATTAAAATATACTAAGCATTATATTAAAATCAGCTGGTATTAACAGATTTGGCAACACCGCACGGTTCTCATTGGTTCATTCAAAACCATATGGTAAATAGGCTCCTCCCTCAACTGCAAACTTACGTGGTCCCGACAATAGATACCTTTTGCACACAACTTTCACTAAATGCGTTCTCGTAATTAATGAGTGGATTTAAATAAAAAATGATTATTTTTATGTTTAATGCAATACTGTATTTCTCCCCTTAGGCTGACATTACATGTCACATATTGCATATCATTTTAAAGCTTAAAATGTGGAGATGTTTTTTATACTATTTGACAGTTTTTAACACGTCTTGATTCAAAATTTTCTTAAGCGAGTTGTAGCACCCTTTTTATTGATTTTTTAAAATTTGTTATTTATGTTAAATTTAAAAGCTTTTAAATAGGTTTAGCTGTACTATATTATACGTGGTTTGATAGAAAATTTAATGACGATTCTAAAAATGCCATTGAAAATATCATTATGTAGGTTAAAAGTTGAGAAATATGAGATTTTATTAGCTAATGTTAAGAAATTTGGAAAATTCTAAAAATGACTGTTGCCGGAAGTAGAAGTGAGATATAACTATCCAAATTGCACATTCTTATAGCAATTTGCGTGAATAATAATGATAATGCATTGAATGATAATGCATAATAATCATCAAACCACCCTTGGCAACAAAAAATTGCAGCATTTCATTCTATGATTTACAGGCTAATTACATTGCCACTAAACAAAACAAATTTTGAAAAAGAAAAGAAGATAATAAAATATATTGCAGCCAAAAATGGATATAATATAAAGACAATCTCATTGATAATATGATGAAGAACAAAATTAAGAAACAAAAGAAGAAAGAAGAGAAATTGAAAAAAAAAATAGTAGGTAGGCCTACATCTCCCTCATAACTCTAAATTAAATAAAGCAATAAGGAAAGCCTTATCTAAAACAAATTACAAAGCAACATATAGAACAAAAAACAACGTCTTTAAGATTATAAATTCAAAAGTTTCCAAACATCAACAAATAACTAAGAATCATCGAAATTTAACAAAAGCGGCATTTAAAAAATTTCCTTTACAGACTGTAACAAGTATTATATTGGCCAAACTAGTAGAAGCTTTAAATGTAGATTCCAAGATACCAAGATTCCATATACAGGCATTTAAGTCTAAAAATTCAACAAGTATGAAATCAAACTATGCAGAACACTTACTAAAAACTAATCATAAATATCAAAACGTAGATAATAATTTATCAGTAATTGAATTTGAACCAAACAAAGACAAATTGTTCATTAAAGAAGAATTCTACATATATAGAAACCATAAAAAAGTCCTGAAAACATAATTAATTCTCTCATTTAAAATATAGCAGATTATTAATTTGAATAAAACCATATAAATTTGGAATATTTATATAAAAACCATTTCACAAGCTGGAAGGCTAAATATGTTTCTTTTCAAGAACCATAACTAAGAGTGAACAACATCTACCTGCTGTGGAAAAAGAGGCCCTCACAATACACTATTCGATTCAATACAGAAATGGTGGCATTTCCTGATTGGAAGACGGTTTAAATTAATTACAGACCAGAAATCTGTGTCCTATATGTTCAATCAGAAACACGCGCAAAAGGTTAAGAACAACAAGATTTTAAAGTGGCGATTGGAACTAGCACCTTTCTCTTACGACATAGTGTACCGTTCTGGCAAGGAAAATGTAGTAGCAGATGCATTTTCACGAGTTTCATCTTCCATCTCTTGTAGAGATTCCGAAAAACTCCGTAGAATTCATTGTGACATTGGACATCCTGGAATAGAACATTTCTTAAAAAGTAAAAATCTCCCTTACTCTATCGAAGATGTCAGGCGAATGACCGCTTCAGGCTCTGTTTGTGCGGAAGTGAAACCTCGGTTCTACCAAAAAACCCCATCAACACTCATCCATGCAATGGCTCCTTTCAAGAGACTTAACATTGATTTTAAGGGGCCAATGTGACAAGGAATAAATATATAGGCCTACTGACGGTTGTTGATGAGTTTTCAAGTTATCCGTTTGATATTCCTTGCTCAGACACATAAGCATCTTCTGTCATCAAAGCACTTACATCAATCTTCACTATCTTTGGTATGCCTGCGTTTGTCCACTCCGACCAAGGTTCTGCTTTCATGTCAAAAGAACTGAGTGATTTCTTACACTCAAAAGAATCGCCACTAGCCGATTTTAACCTTTATAGCCCTCGAGGTAATTCTCAAGCTGAGCGATATAATGGAACGATTTGAAAGACTGTATCTCTTGTTCTGAGAAACAAGGGTCTGAAGACAGAACAGTGGGAGTATGTTTTGCCCGAAACTTTGCATTGTATACGCTCGTTACTATGTACAGCTACGAATGAGACACACCACATGAACGTCTTTTCAAACACCAGAGACGATCATTTTATGGCACCTCTCAACCTCAATGGCTCATGAATCCAGGACCAGTATTAGTGAGAAAGGCATGTAAGAAATAATAAATATGAACCTTTAGTGAAACAAGCTCAGCTGATAGAGGCTAATCCAGACTATGCTCGCATCAAATATAGAGATGGTAGAGAGGCTCTGGTATCGGTGCGACATCTCGCTATTCCCACTGAAGCTATCCAACAAGAGGATGAGTATGTGACTTCGGAAAATCCCAGTCAAGAACTAGATCCCTTACTTCAAGACCTGAGATGTTAATCTAACCTGCTTCAACCTGAAATTGGGAACTCTATTCAATCTGAAATCGAAGCATCCCCTCTGCATGAGGCCGTGACCCCTACTTCTGTGAGGAATAACAAAGAAACAAACCTGCGTCGTTTCAATAGAGTCCGAAGACATCCCACCTATCTAAGGGATTAGGCTACATAAAAAAAAAGATGGGGTGAATGTTATAATATGATTTCTATTGTACTGTCAAATATTTCTTCAGCTGTTTTGTTTATGTATGTACCCTAATGTTTAATTTTGTGTTAATTCTATCATTTAAAATGTAGCAGATTATTAAGATGAATAAAACCATATCCTTATATATAATTCTCGAAGACCAAATTTTTACCAGAAAATTGTGGACGTCTGGTAAGTCGCAGAAAAGTGGGAGGGGTCTTAAATTAAAGGTCTTGACCCCAGGGACTCGGGAAAAATAGCAGAATTCCCATAAAGTTACCAGAAAACGCGATAAAACATAAAATATCCACCATAAGAAATGCATGGGGACTGAAAAACGTCTGCATTCTATCAGCTGTTACTTATTTATTTGCAATGTTTACATTTATTCCGAAAGTCAATGTTGGTAAATAATGTTTCGAAATGAATTATTGAATTGTGTTTAATTTTTTTGTTTTCCGTTTTTATAATGACTAATGAGTGAAGTAACTAGACAGGGTAGGGGAAGACTTGCAAGACGGGGAAGAGTGTCCAGGAATTCGACAGACTTAAGAAATGCCAAAGAGAACGTCATGTAGGGCCTAACTGTGAAAGAAATTCAGAAGCTGTTTTACAACCTGTCTTTAGAAGAACGCTGGAAAATGAGTTGAGTGTTGTTTCTCACAATCTATTAAAGCACTTGCATGCATTGTGGCGCATTTCACTTTGCAGAGAAGGCCACAAATGGACATTTCAACGCATGTTGCCACAATGGACATGCCACAACCACAAGTAAATGACGAACTAAAATAACTGTTTTTACATGATTCGAAATTCATAAAAAACATAAGGCAATATAACAGTACAATGGCTTTTGCGTCGCTTTGCGCTACACAAAAAGAGATTCCGGGAAATGGGCCTTACTGTCTTGACATTCAGGGACAAATTCATAGATATATTTCTGACTTACTACCGCGAAATGGGGAGTTTCCTTCATAATAATTAATAATAATTTTGTCCTTTACATGTGGTTCTCAAAATGGAAACTATAAGAGAATTCGTAAGATTGCAAAACAAATCATCAATTTTAAACTAAAAAAGATGTTCTCCGGGTTCAGGCCAACCGTGTGTACGTTTCCATTTGTTAATATGTTGTGTTATTGATTTAATCATTATTTTACAATTGTATTTCATTGTCACATCAGAAGCAACTAATATACGACTCCAACGGAAGGAAAACCAAGATATAAAACAAGAAACACTGTTAATTTTAAGTAACATAAAATTGATAATTTAACAAAACATATTTCAAATATTTGTCTTTTTATATATGGTTTCTTTATTGTAGTCTAAATTAGGGGCTATGGCCCCTACGGGCCACTAGTAGGTAAGTTAAATTTGGTTTCTAAACATTTCTTTTCATAACATTTACTATTTGTTCATAACTGTGATCATGACCTAAGAGCTGAAACATGTTAGTTATTCAATAAATTAGTAACATAAAGGGTACTAACTGTTTAATTATTTATTTCATTTTTACTAATATAAATATATATATATATATATAAGCTGTGTGTAAATTTGAACAAATGGTGTTTTTAGCCTGGAAATCATTACCCATTAATCATAAGTTAAAAAAGTAGGCCTACCTACCGGTACCTAAGTTGAAATTATATTAATATTTATATGGTATAAAAAAAAACTAAGGAGGCTGAAATGTCGGGACCACATAAGTTTGCAGTTGGTGGCAGTCAATCACAAGACAAGGCTATTGCGACGTTGCCACATCGCCAATGACAACACTATAATTAAAATATACAAAGCAATATTTTCAAATCAGCTGGTATTAAGTTATTAGATTTGGCTACACCGCACCGTTCTCATTGGTCCATTCAAAACCATGTGGTAAATAGGCTCCTCCCTCAACTGCAAACTTATGTGGTCCCGACTTTAAGTAGGTAAATTATGTTTCAAACAAAGTTATTTATCAACCCTGTACCTTGTTCAAAGCCATAAGAAATCACAAGATGAGAGGCTTCCAACAGGTAGAGTGAACTTTTTAGCTACACCACATTTCAAACACATAGCTAACCAAGGGTATGTTGCAATGAAAATGAAGGAAAACATTTGAAGTTTTTTTTAAGATATTGAACACAAAGGAACTTTAACATGAACTTTTAATATTAGTTTTTGATTTGTAAAGTGTCAACTAACTCAAGTACTGGCTTGATGTCAACTACTGGGTATATTTACCTTACCAAAATGAAACTGTTCTGATACTAAACCTAGTGGTGGGATAACCGAATGGTTTCCATGATCGAATAATCAATCTGTTATTTTTAGCACTAATAAGGTTTAAATTACCTGGCTTCTGTCTCCGATCCTCGGTAGTTTTATGAAACTAAAGCCGTTTCATGCCTATTACTGGCACATCTTCAGGTTTGTTGAACGCCAGCTCCTTTATAAAACATTCCTCAGTGTTGAGTTCCTCATGGTTTTACAAAAAACATGTAGACATTTACACACACGAAACATTTAAGTTAAACATTATTTAAAGAACGACTGCGAAACGTGATGCGGCGCCGGTGATGGATAAGTCGCGACAAATTACACCAGGATCGGAGACAGAAGCCAGGTAATTTAAACCTTATTAGTGCTAACTTTAACGATCCAGAGGCCAACCATCATGTTATTTTTAGTTGATTGAATCGCCGAATCAATTTTAGTCATTACTGTCCCAAACCACAACTATTTTTTTCTTATGAGAAACTGAATAAGTTAGCAATCATTTATCGTCAATCGGTGATTTTTCGTCGAATGAATCGCTGAATCAATTTTAGTTATTATTCACTATTCCAAACAACAACTTAATTTTACCTGATGATGTGATGATAAACCAAATAACTTAACATTTAGTCAATAGGCCCACCCAGTAAACTTATTTATAAAAGTAATAACTTAAAGTATTTTAGTGTAACAATTTTTGGGTTAAAAATATCAGTTTGTAATAATTTATAGGTAGGCCAAGCCTATAACATCAAATACCCCCGCCGCAGCAAACCTGCCGACTAAGCGAATTTCCATTTGTCTGAATTGATTTTCAATTAAATATATTTTAATAACATTAGGTTTGACGAGTACCTAGGTTTGCTGCTACAAGAAACCTAATAAAGTGTGTTTTTGAGTAAAATATTGATAGCTTAGTACAAAATAAATAAATTTGCCAAGTTTGATCAAAATATATCCATAAACAAGCAAATTACAACATTTGACAATATTCTCCATAAGAATAACATGGGAATTTTAAATTTAAAATTTTTTTAATTTTCTCCGTTACTAATAATCGAACAAAAATACTTTTATATACTAAATTATTTGTTTTTTTAAGGTCTTTAAAAAGGTCTAAAAAGAAATTGGGAAATTTTGTGTTTTGAGGGTCAAAAGTGAGAAAAACCAATTTTTACCCCATAAAACCCCCCCCTAAAGCCCCGTTCCCATGGTCCGATCATGCTGGTTCGCGAACTCATTCACGTTTATCTCGCTTTACACCTTTAAACCAAATTTCATCAAAATCGGACCAAAATTACTCAAGTTATCGCGTTCACGGACGTATATATATATACATATATAAAAATTTGAACGAATGGTGTTTTTGGCCTCTGGGGACATCAAAATGAAAAAAATAAATCGGTCCCAGGTCTAGGTCTTACCGTGCCACCTACGGTAATAGCTACTTCCCTATAGGGAAATTCGCTAAAAGGTAAAAAAATATCGTAGGGTAAAATAAATTTAACAGACAAACTTTTTGTTAAATCACCGAATCGCTCGGTAAGACTTATTTAACTGAATCAGGATAAAATAACCGAATTAGCCTGTTTGGCATCAATAACCGATTGATTCGGTTATTTTCATTCATGATGCCCACCACTTAGGCCTAACTAAATAAACCTAACCTCAAACCAAATATGCAGTATATGTGAGTAAATGTAGAACAGAAACCACAGAAACTAAAGTGCAGCCTCTTTTTTAATACAAATCATAGGCCTAACCTTTTTCAGTTCGAGGTCCACCGTCTTTGACATTACTTGTTAATCGAAAACTCTTCAGATTGTTGTAAATTATTCACAATAATCACAATTTATAAATTTCAAGGAAGCTGTCTACTCCAAAAATACACACACAATGGCTCTATGGCTGAGTCTGGGTGGGAGCTGCAACATTAACATGCAGCTCTGGAGCTTGGAGCTAGGAGCAGTGCAGCAATGTCGCCACGGGTCGTGTTCCCGCAAGGTTCACGGGACGCTCTATGACGTAGACTCTGCGTCACAATTTCATGACGTTCACACTTTCCAGTTCCATTCCTCGTCCATTTTTGTTAAGTGGCCGTGGTCCAGTGGTCACCAGCTTGTTGTTGGGTCGAGTTCCCGCAAGGCTCACGGGACACTACACGGCGTCATAGTGATGGCACGTTTCCTATGATTACCATTACTTCCACCAATTCCAAGATTACTTCAGATCATCTGTAACTGACAGCTGTTTGTTGTTTAATTCTTTCTGTTAAATCTTGTTGTTTGTAAGATTGAACTGATTGAAGATTGGATTGTCAAGCGAAGCAAGGAAGACTGCAGCCTGCAACCCAGGAAAGACACTGAAAGAAGTTTTCTGTTTCTTATACTGTCGTTGGATTGTGTGTGATTCGTTCGTTCAAATTTCGATTAAAACTTATAGCAAAAATCTTTAAAGTTGTTCACCCAATTTTGTCTTGCCTAGGCCTACTTTTATTCACTTCGAATCTTTAATGGTTAAACGTATGGTTTGCCTCCGAAAATGTCCAGCTTACTTAAGCTTAAAATGAACTCAAGTTGTTACCAAGACAATCATCAATCACTCAACACCGACACTGGACCTACAGTAAGACTTTGTTTTATTATACCCTTAGGTATAATCAGTGCATGTTGGCTTTCACTATAATATCTTATTCTTAACATATAGGCTAATGGACACATGTAATAAGGTAACTTAAGCAAGTGTAATGACATAAGGAACATTATGCCAAAATAGGCCTAGGCGGCCTAAGATTTACAATTAGGAGAGGTTTATTTGGTAGTACCGGTACCTGTCTACTGTGGGCACCTAGCCTACCTAAACTTAAGTCAATAATATTGACTTCATCCTAGGCTTTTTCTATGGCAAAAGTGTTAAGTTACAATAAGATAGGTAGACCTAAGCTATTGTGACTAAATTATATGCGCCCAAAGGTGATGGAGTGTTCAGCCCTCTTAAATCTTGGGACCAATCCCCCGGGAAATGTTTTCCTTTGATTCAAAGTGCTTATGTCTGCAATAACTTATAAGGGTAGACTTCTGTAGCCTATCTGTTGGCACAAACAACCGAATGAAAATATCGATTAATATATCTAGATTATTCGATAGGCCTATATAGTTTGGTTAGTTAACTTAGGTAGGGCTAAGGTTAGCCTAACCTAACTAACCAAACAATACCCTACCTATATAGAATGAAACAATCAAAAAATCAATACAGTGTTTTAATTCGGTTGTTTGTGCCAAAATATATGGAAGTCTACCCACTTATAAACCGCATTCCTTGATTTTCAGACAAATTAAATAAAACTTGGGTCTTTTTGAACTTAAGGCTCCTCTCCATGCTGCACCATCTCTTAGTCCCTTAGGCTGCACTTTACTTGACGTCCTACACTCATTCGAATGAAAATATCGATCGATATATCGATTAATCGATTGCTTCATTCGATATATCGTTTGGTTAGTTAGGTAAGGTTAACCTAACCTAACTAACCAAACGATATATCAAATGAAACAATCAAATGAAAATATCGAATCGAAAAAACAATCGAATGAGTGTAGGACGTCAAGTAAAGTGCAGCCGTCCCTTATGCTCATAACGTAGTTGATTATAGGCTATGCTATTACATTAGGTAAAAATCAATCCAACAACCAATCCATCAATAAGTTAGACTATTTTTATTTTAAAGAATCAGTTTAAAAACTTTTTAATACTTTTATACTTTACCCTAACTTTTCCAGAGAGTCAAATTGTGGTCCCTTTCATTTTAGAACTAACTTAAGTTAATTGGCTTTAGTTTTCTCTTAACAGCTGGCAGTTCTTGGTCGGCTTTAGTTTTCGGAGGAAATAAGAAGGTAAGCCCTAGTGGCATTGTTAAGGGGAGCATGCCGTGAGATGGGTAAAAAAAATTGATTTTTTGAAAATGCTTTAAACTTATTGCCCGTTTTATGCTGTTTAAGAAAATATATAACACTATATACATAACTTGTATATTTTCAGCTAAATAAAACAATTAAATAATGTTTACACATGTTTGGCGCTAGGCCTACTAGCGTGCTCTCCTGAGATGCTCATTGTTTCCACACAAATAGTAACCATCTAACTAAGTAAATTTAGTATATAGTATAACTAGTAAACACTAAGGAGTATTTCATTTGTGCTGTTGGTAGCACTGAATATTTACAGATTTTCTGCTGGCCTTCTACTTTGTTTGTTTACCTAATGTTTACATCAAATTACATCTGTCGTCTATCCCAGTGATTGTTGATTGTTGTTGTTGTTGGGATTTTATTCATTTGGTGTTTAGTTTAGAGTTTTGTCGTTACTTTCAAGTAAATTAGGCCTAGTTTTTCATCAAAATGCCTATGATTAGAAAGTTTGGGAAACACAAGTTTAGAGGAAATAAATTGCTAAGGCAAATGTTTTGGAGCGGGTATGAATCAAACCAGGAAAGTTTACTATTATTATATAGTTTAGGCTTACAAAAATCGACCAAATGAGAATAAAAAAAGCTGACAGAGAAGTGCAGGAAGAAAATAAAAAGCAAAGAATAAGAAGAAGGTTAACAAAAAGGAAACTAGAAGACAGTCTCTGTGTTGAATTCTTGCCAGGAGGTTTTCTAGTGCACTAGTGACAGTGTAGGCCTATTCGTGTTCGTGTTTAAGTTCAATTTCCCGAAACTTCTGTTTTTTAGTGTTTAGGTACCGTTTCTATGGAAACCGTCATGAGTAGAGACTTGAAATTTTCACTAGTTGTTTCTGCTAGATTGTTGAGTAGAATGATGCAACTATGTAATATTATCTTCATTATAAATGGTATAAATATTTTTATTTTCATAAAAAAATAATAAAAAAATTTATATAAAATTTTTTTAATAATATATTTTTCTAACTATTTGCCATAAATTAATTATTTTGCATGGTTATACTGTTTTATATGTATAGGAGCATCAAAATAAATTTCAGATCAATATCTCATATATTTTTTGAGATATTGGTACCGATATAGAAGCTTGTTACCCCATATAATTAGCATTGTGGCCTATCTCACAGCGTGCTCCCCTTAAAAGGCCTAGCCCGAAGTAGGCTAATGTGTCAAACAGTTCAGGCTAAGTTAGTTTCCTAGGAGATGAAGGGGTTTTGTAGCCGGTAGTCTGCGGATATTGAGCCCGCGGGAATCCAGTACTACTGAGAGGCCATTGAGCATGTGTGAGTAAGCTTAAATGCATTTTTCCACCACCCAAAAAAAAAAAAAAAATACTAGGTACTGGTTTAAATTGTGTTTGCCCCGTTTACCATTTGCCAAGAACTGTGTCCTAGACCATGTCCATAAGCTCATTTGCCCAATGTTAACTTAGCGATTGGTTCATCATCTGGCTGCTTTTGAAGAAATAAGAGTCCTTCTCCTAACCCCAAGTTTGTCGCAATCCAGAATGATGCGTTGCAGTCTCACGGACATGCTGCAAACCCAACACTCCTGGTTTTCAGTTATGATTCCCATAGTGTAGCTAGGTGTTTCCTGAAATGGTCATGTCCAGTGATGAAAGCAAGTGCCTGCTTGACCTGCCTTCTACCCAACATCAGCAGCCAGCATGTGAAGAGGGTCCTGGGTTCTGAGTACAGCTTTTTGACAAGTGGTTGCCCAGAATGATTACCAATAAACAGAATAATTGCAACATTGCAACAACTTCCTTCTTCATTGAAGTTTCTGCTTTTGAGAGCATTTCCAAGGTAGAGAACAGCCAGATGTCATATGGTGCCACATCCGGTTCAGGGGGCCTGGCGAAGCACTGGAAAATGCTGCTATGATTTACCAAGAAGTTTTGAACAGATTGGAAGAATGCGCTGGAGCGTTGTCCTGATAAGCCACCAAGAGTTTGTGGCCGACAAATTAAAGGACGCTTGGGACGCACTGCATCGCGTATACACGTACTTAGAATCCTAAAACTTCTAAGTAGTAGACCTAGGCTACTCTTTCTTGAGTAATGGTTTGTCCCTCAGATGCGTACTCATGACTATAAAACTCAGTTAAAATACTCCATTGCAGTAAAAAAAAAAACAAGTCAGCATGACTTAGATTTTGCTTTGAACTTGGCGTGCTTTTTTTCCGCAGCGATGTTAAGTGTTTCCACTGATTAGACTGCGCATTGGTTACGGGGTCATACCCGTTCACTCATGCACTCATCACAATTTATAACTGTTTATGAGATAGTTTGGGTAATTCTGAATACATGTCCAGGTCTTGAGCAACTTCAAGCCACAATTCTCTTTGTTCATCAGTCAAGTTCTTTGGGTCAAATTTTGCAACAACTCTGTGCAAAGCCAAATCTTCCATTATAATTGAATGAACTAAACCAATATTGATTCCAACTTCCGTAGCTAGCTCTTGAACAGTAAATATGTCAATCCTCCATCACTAAAACTCAATCTTGATTGATGTTTCAACTTGTTGATGGTCTCCCAGAACGAGGATCACTGTCCACCGAAGTTCTTCCGCCTTTAAATCTGTTGTAACACTTTTAGTTGTGTAACACCCTAGCGTCTTGAAGAGAATTGTTAAACTTGGGTATCACCTAGTTTTGCGGTTCCACCCGTTCTGTCATTTTGGTTAGCAAAAAAAAACTCAATGAGGTACTAGATTAAAAGTAAGGTCAGATACTTTTTGAACAGGCCTCGTCCATATTAAACATAAATAATTAGCCTAAATTGTTGGCTGGGTTTCCCAATAGGCCTAGGAGGCGCACGGTCGAGGGGAAAATAAAAAAAAATCTATAAATAAAAATAAATAACCATAGGCTACCAGTACTGGTAACTTAACATAATTGATATTTTAGAAAATCTGTCTCAGTAAAGGTACACTACTTGCCAACATTACCTAGGTACAGGAATCGCTAGGGGCTCAAAAGCGCATTCTAAAAATCTGCAACGATGACATCATAGTGTAGTTCAAAATCCCTCCGTTAACAGCGTTGTAGTAGAGAGCACACGCGTAATTTTTACTTAACTATTAGGCCTAGTTAATTATAAAATTAAGAAAGATTATAAAATTAATTTTAAAATGTTTCAATTATTAAATTAAACTGTCATAACCTAACCAAACGTGCTGATAATGAAAAAAAACGAATGAAGGTTTACTAATCTAAAAAATAGTTTTGTTCATAAAATAAAATTATAAATGTCTAACATTCAATTTTATATTTTTTTTATTATAAATTTAAACTGTCATAACCTAACCAAACCAACCAAACTTGCTGATATGAAAACAAATTGTTGACAAAAAGTTAGTGCTGCCAGCGGGATTCGAACCCAGTATCTTCGGTTTATCAGCTCGGTACGCTATCCACTACACCACCGAGGCAGATGACGATGACTGAATTCCGTATCGTTCGTTGCGGTAATGGTGTTCCCTCAAGAGGAGATCTGACAGCTCTACTACAACGCTGTTAACGGAGGAATTTTGAACTAAACTATGATGTCATCGTTGCAGATTTTTAGAATGCGCTTTTGAGCCCCTAGCGATTCCTACCTAGGTACATATAAAATTTGTTATAAAATTGGTCATACTTACTGTAGGTGAATGCTGTCGAGCGGTACGCATTGTATTGCCATTGCCTATCGCTGGCTCTGCACTACTGCTCGGAGTGATTAGTGCCATTAGAGGTGCATGTGTTTGTACCACCCTCACCGCGCAAAATGAAAGTTATTGTCCTATCTTTTGATTTGCTAACAACAACTTGCAGGATAAACTAAAAATACATCATACGTTTTTTTGAATGTTCAAGAAAACAATGAGAATGTCTTGAAAATTATCGAAAAAATATGAATCTAGTTTTGCAATAGGTTTGAAAAAAATCAATACCCTCCAAAGGACTATTTCAATTCCCTCCTCAGCAGGCTTGAGGTTCGGTATGGTTGGCTGAAATATATCACTTTGTTGTGCTTTTCGAATATAATCAGATGCAGTATCACCATAGACTAATCAACAAATTAGACTACTCATCACAAATTTAAGGAACTTCTAAAGAATATTCTTCATGTAGCCTACAGTATTTAGTTAATGTTGGTGACACTGGGTGCTAGTGTAAAAGAAATTTTGTTTCTATTATTTTAGGATTAATTGTATGAGTTGTGTGGTAATTTAACCAGGGGATGAAGTATTGTTTATGATTGGATTGTTTTATTTGGTAAAACGAGGTTTTAAATAGGTAACTGAAATGGCACCAAAATGAATGTATAGGGGGTATCATGGTTTAAAAAATTGTCTCCAGCTAAACCAATAGGATGACAAATCTACTAAGGGAGTATGTTTAATCTATGGTATCTTGTACTGTATAGAGTAAGTGTTTTAGGCCTGAAATTTGAAGCCACTTCGGCAGTAACAATGGCCATGCTTTGTTGCAGGAATGTTCTGCGGGTTGGATAGTTTTGTCTCAGTCCCACAAGCTTTATTCCACTATTAAGTTCATAAAATTATTAAAAGTGTTTAAGACAGCATTTGTCAGATATAGATTTTAATAGAGGTTTATAAGAAAGTAACATTTACCAGAATAGGGGGCGAAAGAATTATTGAGCCTAGAGGTACCAAAATCGTAGAACGATGGGAGAGGGCTCAAATTAAAGGTCTCTATCCCGTGACGGCGATTAAAATAGTGGTATTCCCAAAATTTTAATTGAAATTTAGATTTAACGTAACATTTTCTCCAAAAAATTAGCATTGGAAGCCATACACAGCTCATTTTTGTTTTACTTAAATATAGTTAATCACGCTATATTTCCAAGCCAGTATTCAGTACACGCAGCAGTTGGTTTACTTCTTAGCCAGTTAACTCAGTAATGCACTGTGTACTATATTAAAACCAGGGAAAACGTTATCTATAATTGATACTATTTGAAAACCCAAACCCAAACCAAAGATTTTCGTGTCAACTGTCAATATTGGCTTCAACAACGGGGAAATGGAACCCTAAAACCATAAAATATTACTCAATGTGGTAGTAAAACTTTTATTTTGTATAGGCTAGTATTTATTTACTTCACATGCCACTAGTAACATTTATTTTCGGTTGAAATAGAGATACAAATAGTTATTTATGAGTAATCTAATAGAATAATTGGGGGATGCCAATACTAATTGACCAATTTAATGTATTTTGTTTGGACAGGTTTAGTGATACAACTTTCCTGCATATTATCAACTGAGAAGTAGTAAAGAATAAGAATGATTGGAGTGAAGGGAGCTCAGATGGCAGAAATTGCTAGTGCCAAAGGTGGCAAAGCGGGGCCTTATATCATAAATGAACAAAGTTCAGCAGACTTTTCTGATGATGAACAGTTTGATACTGCTTTTGACGACTCCAAGATCCGGTCAAAGTTTGTGTTCAAGGTTTACACAATCCTTACTCTACAACTGGCTTTCACCACCCTCTTGAACATACCTTTCCTGATGATAGACGAAGTGCAGGAGTTTGCGACAGATTATCCATGGGGAATATTTATATGTCTGGTGGTTTTTGTGGTCCCTTACTTTATGCTTGTTTGTTGTGAAAGCACACGAAGAAATTTTCCAACAAATATTGTCTTATTGTTCCTCATGACTCTAGGAATGGCAGGAGTGTGTGGCTACTCCACTGCTAGGTTGGACACAGAAGTGGTATTTTACGCCTTCATGTTAACTGTTTTAGTGACAGTCGCCATTACTGTAATGGCCATCATCTGCCCCTTTGACTTTACCAGTTGCACGATGGTTGTATGTGTGATGATGGTCGTGGTGATGTTGTTTGCAGTTGTTGCTGGTATCATTGTAATGGTGACGAAGAGTCGCATTGTCAATATCATCTATGCCGGAGTTTGTGTTATTCTGTTTTCTTTATTTTTAATATTTGATACTCAAGCCATTATTGGAGGAAGAAGAGTTTCTCTGAGCCCAGAAGAGTACATTCTTGGTGCTGTTCAAATATACGTTGATATCATAGAGATTTTCTTAAACTTCCTAGAGTTGATTGGAGCTTGCACTGAAAATGATTGAAGTCACAAAATTCATTAATTTTACTGTTATGAAAGTTGATTAAAACCATTTCTTATCCAAATAAATGGACATTTTTTATTAAACAGATTATTTGTTGCATCAAGTATGTTTTTTGTTTTATTTTTTTTTTTCATTGTTGGTAGCTAAGATGTATGGATTTTATTATTAGTGACTAATGTTACTCTTTTTTTATATGAGCTCAAGTTTAACAACCGATGAAAAGCCAAGAGAGAGTTAACTTGTTCAGTGTAGGCATTCCAACAGGCGCTCGCCAATGGGGGCGAGGCCCGGGCTGAGCCCCGGCGCGGCACCTTATCAGCGAACGCAATTGGCACTAAAATATTTCAATCTGACGAAAAACAAAAGAGCAGCGGTGATTGCAGCACTGCCTGGATCAGTAGTCAGTGGCCTTGTAATATGGCTTGAAGAGAGAAATCCCCGAAACCAGAGAAATCACAGAAACCGGGACAAAAGCATTGTGATACGGGATTTTACGGGAAATTTTAGTTCCAACCTACGCCAAAATAAAGCTCATGTTATGAACCATATATTTTGTCATACCAACACTGTTTTATCGAATCCATGGAAGGAATAATCTACTACAGTAGACTCTCAGTAATCCGGCAGATATAGGACCGCCATACTGCCGGATTAGTGAAAATGCCGGATTACTGGAATGTTATCATTAAAAACACTTAAATGCAATTAAAACACGTCTCCGAAGTTCGCGTGATCGGAAACCGCTATTGCCGCGAACGGGCATGACAATTACGTATTCGCGGGAGGCAATGATAACGTCTACACGTCCGCGGGAGATAATCGTAAAATTGCCGCCATCGCGCATGACGACGATGACGTTTTCGTGACCGCGGGAGATGTTCATGATTTTGCCGCGATCGCGCAAGTTGACGATAACATTTCCGGGACTGCGGGAGTAGACAATGATGTTTACACGGCCGCGGGACATGATAAAATCTTTGCCGCGACCGCGGAAGACAACAATTATGTCTACATGACCGCGGGAGATGTTAATGATTTTGCCGCGATCGCGCAAAACGACGATGACGTTTCCGTGACCGCGGGAGTAGACAATGATGTTTACACGGCCGCGGGAGATGATAAAATTTTTGCTGCGGCCGTGGAAGGCAACAATTATGTCTACATGACCGCGGGAGATGTTCATGATTTTGCCGCGATCGTGCTTGACGACGATGATGTTTCCGTGACCGCGGGAGGCGATGATAACGTCTATACGTCCGCGGGAGATTTTCTTGATTTTGCCGCGATCGTGCTTGACGACGATGACGTTTCCGTGACCGCGGGAGGCGATGATAACGTCTATACCTTCGCTGGCGATGTTCGTGATTTTGCCGCGATCGTGCTTGACGACGATGACGTTTCCGTGACCGCGGGAGGCGATGATAACGTCTATACGTCTGCTGGCGATGTTCATGAATTTGCCGCGATCGCGCAAGACGACGATGACGTTTTCATGACCACGTGAGAGAATTATGATGTCTACACTGCCGCGGGAGATAATCAGAATTTTGCCGCGATCGGGGAAGACCTCCCGTCAAAAGTCGCCGGATTACTGGAGTGCCGGAGTGGTGCAGTGCCGGATTAGAGAGGGTCTACTGTACCATAGATCTGATGGTGAGACCTGAACCTGGTACTGCTTTACTTTCAGTGAATTTCCCATAAACATAATAACCTATTAGCGTAGGTCTCACAGTAGGTAAAACCTACACTCTGGATTGAATTACTTTATTATTTTGAGCTCCCCAGAGACCAAACACACCATCCAATCAAATTTATATAGTTATATTCATTAAAATTTATTGAACAAAGCTCTTATATGTCGACTCTTCTGCATGTTGTCATAAGCAAACTCCTTCTAGATGGCTGAAGCAATTTTTATCAAAATTTGCCTGGTGGTAAAGACCATATCGGTGAGTGCAAATATCTATATGGTGTTAAAAAATAATCCAAGGAATCCGCCCTATAGGCTCTCAAAGTTCCAATGAAATACTTATGGAAGCAGTATTTGGCACATAAAAAAGGCATAGGCCTAAATCGGCTGTTAACTTTTAAATGCAGTTCAGTAGGCAATAGTTTATAGAATAACTAGGTTTGCTTTCATTAGTGAGAGCCAGTTAAGCGGAGCTATCAGGTTTCATAGTTTTTAATAAAACAATACATAAAAAGAACATTTATAGATTTAATACAACCTATTTCATAAATTTAACTTATCATTTGTCTCAGAAGTATCAACATCTATAACAAGTTTCATAAGTAAAGATGTGGACATTACAAACATATCCTTTGTATCGGTAATTATCCTGTTTTTCGTGCTAATGTCATCTGATGAACCCACAGTTATGCAAGGGCGGTCCCAGGGGGGTCATGACCCCCCCAAAATATTGTATATATAGATAAACTATTATACCAGGGGAACTTTAATAATTTTTATTGCAAATCGTTCTACCAAATTGAAATTCATTGTAGCGTTTACACTTGTGGTGAACGAATGGACTAATCACAAACTCTAACCCAAACCTCGGGATCGTTCGAGTCTGACTATTTTTTGTGTGTTATGAAAAGTAGGGAAGATTGGCAGACGACGGACGCTTTCAGCCATATACGGCAACGGCAGTGTCCGATGCTGGCGTTCGACGTTCGGCCGCATTTTTCTTCATATTTTATTTTTTGGCATTTAATGTTATCAATCATTTTAACCTAGATGGTTGAAAACTTGAATTAAGTATTGGATAAAGAAAAGAAGTTCTATCAATAGTCAAAGCTTGAAAGGTAACTTAGTTGAATATTAATTTATCTGAGTTCAGCGATAGGAATTTGTTATTACAGTAATGTAATTCAATGATTACCGTAGAAAGTTATAAAACTTTCAATATTAAATATCATTCATATGTAGAGCACTTGATATCATATTTAAGAATAACACAACCCAATTGTTATGTTATGTTGCCAGCCACGAAACAACAACAAAATGGTAGGTAATGTCTCAGACTTAGATGCGGAAAGGACGGATTTAATTCCCGGCACAACAACCACAAAAACGTTGCATAACACCTTTATTCTGACATTGACCCCTTGTAAAGTGCCACTGGCGTAGAAAAAAATTAGAACACTGAGAACCAACTCTTCAGGCGGTAGAAGTGACGGGACGCCGACGGCAACGTTAGTTGGACTGGGACAATTGAAACAGGACGATAACTCTAGGGCTTGTTTTTGGGACCCTTCTCATAGACCGCGCAAACGTGAGAAATCTTCATGGAATCTGGAAATAATCCTTCCCTTAACAATGCATTTGTACTCATCGCAAGGGGTACATTTAAACTATGGATAATACCTTTTACTAATTTGTTTGACATTCCATACACATCATTACTATTATAATTTTTCATTTTCTTTACTGCATTAACTATCATTTCATTTTAGATGTTATTTCATTCCAACTAAATACAGTGTTGTTTTTATTAAATTTTTCATCTACAATGTCCAAATAAGAGCTATATGTCCTTTGGTTGTCTAGTGTTTTTTTTTTTTTTTATGTATAAATAATAGAATTAATGAAGTAACTAGTGGCTTGTAGGGACATAAGTCCCTAAAAAGCTCAAATGGAAAAGAAATTATTGTAATATTAAATACAATTAAAAAGAGACATGTGTCAGGATAGATATCCCAGTAGGCTACAACATATAGAGCGGAGGCTGGTCTATACCCCCCCTCCCCCCCTGGTGGGAATTTTTGAATTACACATTTTTGTGCTTGTATTGACATGCACTTTAAGGTTTTAGGTGTTTGCCCCTTGTGAATTACAGCATGTTCCGGAAAAACACAAAAATATAATGATAGTTAGAATATATTTATTAAAAAAAAAATTGATTTTCTTTTCCGAGTTCGTTTGGCTCTTCTACCCGACCGATTTTTATGATTGAGGTCTCAAATTGATGGTATTAATGCACAGATTTAACATCAAGCATCTGGATATATTTATCTACAGTCCCACTCGGCTTATACGTAAACAACATTTTCTCCCCATGTATTTCTTTTGGGAGTTAAATTTTGTTTTTCTTTTCCGAGTTGGTTTGGTGCTTCTACCCGACCGATTTTCATTATTGAGGTCTCAAATTGAAGGTATGCACGCACAGATTTCATATTAAGCTTCGGTATATATTTATCTACAGTCCCACTCGGCTTATACGTAAACTAAATTTGCTACCCATGTATTTCTTAAGGGAATTAAATTAGTTTTTTTTTCTTTTCGGAGTTTGTTTGGCTCTTCTACTCGATCGATTTTCATGATTGAGGTCTCAAATTGATAGTATGCACGTATAGATTTTACATCAAGCATCGGCATATATTTATCTACTGTATTACTCGACCAAAAAACATAGATTTGATAATTTTTTGAATTCTTACTTCAATTTAAGTTGTATTTCACCATTTATAGTTATATAATCCTATATATTTTGGTCTAAGAACCTTCAGTAAAATACTGGCTTGCATTTAAGATACTGTATTAGTTATTCAAACTGGACGAGTTTCAAGCAAACATAAAAAACAACACTGAACATCCAAAATAAAATATATTTTTATAAGGCTTTTCTATGATTTAAAATCAATAGCTCCAGTATATTCTTTATGTTTCTTGTATGTTTCAGACTCAAATCAACAAATTATAGGCTTTAATTTGAGCTATTGATCGTTTAAATCAGTTAAGTTTAAGACGTTACACAAACAATCAAAATACCATAAATTTTATTATTTTTCAGATATGATATTTATTTTAACGCTGCGGAGCAGCATGGGTCCTCTAGTGTAGATTATTTGATTTTATTTTATTTTATTAGTTGATTCCTGTGCGTAGGACAAGCCCACAGCTAGTTAGCATTTGAAAATGCAGGTATGGTAAAGTCATCAGATTGTTCTCAACGTGACATGCAAGCACATGAAATGAAACGAAGTACTGTACTTTTGAACAATACTTTAATCTGATTGAAGTTGAAAACCGTGATCAGAATTCCTGGATATTCTGTTAATCATCTGGAAGACCTGTACCCGAATCGGTGGAAGACAATTTACTCAATGTAGAAAATATAGTGAAAGCTGCCTACAAACAGATTAATTGAGATAAGAGCCGAAAGAAATATTTTTGCTGGAGTTTTACTGCTGTCCCAGGAATGTATTATTAGCCTTGAGACGCTGATGGCATACCCGTGCATTGTGGACGTACCCATCAGGTCCAGTACCATGGCCTTAGCCACTGCCGATGGATGTCCAACAAAAAACAGAAAAAGCCAAACTGTTCCATGCTTTGGCGAACAAGGGTGAATAGGTGATGAACCTCCCAAGACTGAAGAATTTATGTATGTAATTGACGGCATGGCTTACTTTTAGGTTCTTAATAATATTCCAGAAACCTCTGGTGAACTAGCAGAGATTGTCTTGAGCCGTTTTCCAATTCAGCAGGATAGACTTTATTACGGATACCTATTTAGATGTATCTATTAAAATAATTGAAAGAGAGAGAAGGGGATATGGAGATACGTTTTAATGAGAGGTCCTAAAACCAAGATTCCACGGGATTGGAAAAACTCCTAGATAATGGCAAAAATAAGGAATAACACTGGTCAACCTGCTACATAATGAATGGGCTCAGCACAAATATGCATATATTCAAACGAGCTTTGATACACGTTTCTAAGGTAATGTAAGGTATTTTTTGGTGATATTTTAAAATCCACCCCCTACCCCCAAACAGGGTTGCTGAGGGTAACTTAAAGACTTTTAAATGGCAACCCATATCAAGTAGCACATTTTTTAAATAGCTTTAAAAAATAAAATTAACGTTGCAAATCCGATTTTGATAAGACAAATTTTCTCTACGAACCTTACGACCTTCTTACGACGAACCGTATACATTCCAGTTAAATTAACGTCTAAAGTTTTTTAATAAAATTTCTTTTATTATGATAGAATCTCTTAAAACCTCTTTCCTAGGTACTCGTTAAACCTAATGTTATTTGATTAGATTTTTATTAAAAATCAATTCAGGCCAGTTAAAATCCGCATAGTCTGCAGGTTTGCTGTAGCGGGGGTATTTTATTCACTTTTTTATTTTCATTGGAAGCCTTTGAATAATACATACTGAAGAAGTCCATAACAAATATTGCACCAGTAATAATTAATGTAGGCTACCCTTTTGTAATTTAAATAAAACAGTTTTTAAATTTAACAGTTTTTCTTCATTTTCCGGAATATGCTGTAATTTAAAAGAGGCAAACAACTGAAATCTTAATCTGGTAGGTAATACCACCAAAAAAAAGTATAAGTCATAAATTCCCACGGGGGGGGGGGGAGGGTTTCATACTGGTGGCTCATGGTCTAATATCTTTTGTGTAAAAAAAACAAAAACAGTTTGTTATTTGTTTTTGTTTGCTTTTGTTGATGTTATTTTCAATATAGAATTTTAATGATTCCATAGGTTTTACTGCTAAAGAATAAATATTGGTTTATTAAGGTAGCTTTGGTTATTTGGTTAATGCTGATAAAAAGGCTTCCACCATTGAAATACAGTATTGGAAATTGTCTTCGTCAAATAAGAAAAGGCAAAAAATGGTGTGTTGACATAAACTTAGTTCTTGGTCAAAACCGCTAAATTAGCATCCCTACCCTACCCAGTTATTATTTCTAAGTCTATGCTCATTTTGTAAAGGTTTAACAAAATTAGTCTTAAGTAAAGGCATCCCATTGACAGAACTTAACCTTAAATTTGTTTCTGATGAACATAAAAAAACCACTATTATTAGCCTAGTGTAAGTATATGTGGTGGTAATCCTCCTTAAGGTGCGATTGATTTACATATTCTACAAAAAAAAGGGCCTAATCAACGTTTAATTACTAACTATTTTGCGACTGGTTTGGGTTCCATTACCTAGTTATCGAAACTAATCACGACATAAATACTTTTTGTTAGTTTTAAGAAACGGAAATTACCTCTATGTTCTACTGTTATATATAGATGCTTTCTTTTCTACCGTGCATGCTAGGCTATATTATTTGAACCTTTTTTGCTTGGAGCAATTAACAAAGCAGTACTTAAGTACTTAACCCTCCGAGTGTCCCTAGTTTTGGCCTTAATGTTTGCCTATTTTTTGCGCATTTGCAAGGTTTTAATAAAACGGTTCTGAGAAGCTTAAAAACAATGTTAATTGTACTGTTCTATATACCATTTTGTTTGGAAAATCATGGGCTTCAATATTATACATAAAACATAAGAAACATTTGTTTCAAAAAAATTTTGTAGGTAAAAAAAAATATTTTGGAAAATTTTCAAAAAAAAATAAGTTTGCGCTCAATGAAATTGTATAAATTATAGGCCTATAAATATTTGAAAATAGCCACTTTGTTCAGAATTTTATGAGGATTCCAAAAATATAATAATATAAGGAAGTAGATTTGCAAATAAATAAGTTATGGGCAAAAAACAGATTTCGGTACATAGCGTTTAGCTAAGAATGCATAGCCTAACCATAGCTAGGAATCTGGCTGATAATTTACATCAATATCACTACCTACTTCTTCAGGATCATCAACCAGCCCTTCAAAATCACTTAAATCTTCTTATAATGCACCACGTATATCACTACTTTTGATTTTTAACACTAAAACAATGATAAACGTAATAAAACACATCAGTCATCGGTCCGAGGTTAACCAAGCTGTTTACAAATACGCACGTCAGCTGTCTGCTACAATTATGATCGGCTCGAGAAAAAAAAGCCCTTAGAGACAGACCTCGGGAGAAAGCTTAGAATCTGCCAAATAAAACGATACCTAACTCGATCCAGTTCAATCCGATTTTGTCAGTCATAGAGCCTTCGCCGTAAACAGTGTTTGTGAGTCAAAAAATCGTCACAAAACACTACACAAAGTGTGTTATGTGTTGATTTTTCGACACAACACTCGGAGGGTTAGACAATAGACAATAGACAAAGCTTTATTGTACATAACGCCTGATACAATAATCACAAAAGTAATTCCCAAGCTGGTACATGGTCAATTTATATCTAGGTTCCTTAATCTAATTATACCCTGACAAGAGTAAAAACTATTACAATTTATCTTTAAAAAACATCTGAATACGCTTGTAACGTTTGTACGGTTGTATACGTTTGTAATACGCTTTTTGGCTCAAAGTCTCTTTCAGTTTATATGTAAAATTTGATTTTGATAAAGTTCTGTATGAATTAGGTAAATGATTGTAGATTTTTAATCCCATGTAAAGAGGCCCAGTTTCAAATTTTGTGTGCGAATGTTTGGGATATTGAAAAGTTTTGTTATTATTTCTCGTTTGATAGTTATGATTTATTTTATATTTTTCAAAAAAGAAAGAATTTGCATGAACATACTTTGCTATTTCAAATATATAAAGAGAAGGTAATGTTAAAATGGAATGTTTTTTGAAAAAAGGTTTACAGCTTTTTTTTCGGGTTAATTAACAAATACCTGTACGAACCTACTTCATCTTTATTCCCAAATTGTTTTCTAAGATTAACCGTTGAGGTCATTCCACTTCATACAAAATATTGATTAAACACTACAGTAAATCTCAAATATAAATGTTAGTAAATTTAAAAAAAAGTGTGGAATAAATCTTTAACATATGTTTTGAAATCAAAACAAAGAAGATCTTTTTTTAATCTTGAATCGTTTCTTTAATCTTGAAATCAATTTATTTCAACTTTGACATAACTAAAAAGTCTTGATTATTAAGGGTAACGTTATCCCTTTATATAGTTGGTTTTATATAGTACACATTACATTGCAGAATTGACTGGCAAATGAGTACGGTAATCCAAATGTAAGCTTACTTGCTTAATGATAAATCACGATCAGCTGTATTGAAGTAAACACAAATCAGCAGTAAATTCCTTCTAATGCTATTCTTATGGAGAAAATTTTACGTTATTTCTAATTTTGTGTTAAGATTTTGGGAATTTCACTATTTTTCCCGCCGTCACGGGATCAAGACCTTTAATTTGAGCCCTCTCCCGTCGTTCTACGTCGGCTTACGTAATTAATATATAGATAGATTTTTGATAATGTCTGAATCAATCTTTGGTGATATTACATCACTATAGTCCTCGCCACCCTAACTTGAGGCAGCTTAAGGCCGCACGCCGTATATCTAGTGCGGCTTTGGGCTGCCTCAACTTAGGGTGGCGAGGACTATAGATACTTTGTTTTTCTTAATTAAATACCAAGCTGCTTTACATTTATTGCTGCTGTTTTCTATATAAAATGCATTACTTTGAAGTTTTACTTCTTTCACTGATACTTTATATTTATATTTCAAATCATGATGAGCGACATTAATATCTAAATTACATGAATCTTTTATATTATTTTTCAAATAAAACAAATAATTAATTATAGTTAACTTTTTAATGTATACTACAAATAAATAAACATTCAATTGTTTCTAAAAAACTTAACTATTTAAAAAAACTGATAATTTACAAGGAATACTAAATTAGTAAGATGTGTTTATAATGTAAAACAAATTGTAATAAATGTTACCTTAAAAATCCCGCCGCGGACGCGGTACCTTTGGTGTGACATGGCTCGAAGTAAAACGTCCACGGGCGTTTTGCCTCGAGGTAGCGGCGGATGTCGGTGTGGTATGGCCTTAAGGCTACAAAACGTCATGCAATACATAAACAGAAGCTGTGACGTCAATATTCGGTGCCTCAATCGTGAGTAAGAACATACAGTGTGTAAATTAAGTCTTGACACAAATCTGTATTTTAAAAACCGAAATAGATACTGTAGAAATATTATGTTTCTGGCAATAATTGTTAACAAAAGTTCTGCAATTTTTTATGTCAATATTCGGTGCCTCGATTGTGAGTAAGAACATATACAGTGTGTAAATTAAGTCTTGAAACAAGTCTGTATTTTAAATACCCCCGCCGCAGCAAACCTGCCGACTAAGCGAATTTCCATTTGTCTGAATTGATTTTCAGTTAAATATATTTTAATAACATTAGGTTTAACGAGTACCTAGGTTTGCTGCTACAAGGAAACTAATAAAGTGTGTTTTTGAGTAAAATATTGATAGCTTAGTACAAAATAAATAAATTTGCCAAGTTTGATCAAAATATATTCATAAACAAGCAAACTACAACATTTGACAATATTCTCCATAAGAATAACATGGGAATTTTAAATTTACAATTTTTTTTAATTTTCTCCGTTACTAATAATCGAACAAAAATACTTTTATATACTAAATTATTTGTTTTTTTAAGCTCTTTAAAAAGGTCTAAAGAGAAATTGGGAAATTTTGTGTTTTGAGGGTCAAAAGTGAGAAAAACCAATTTTTACCCCATAAAACCCCCCGTAAAGCCCCGTTCCCATGGTCCGATCGTGCTGGTTCGCGAACTCATTCAAGTTTATCCCGCTTTACACCTTTAAACCAAATTTCATCAAAATCGGACAAAAACTACTCAAGTTATCGCGTTCACGGACGTATTTATATATATATATATATATATATATACATATATAAAAATTTGAACGAATAGTGTTTTTGGCCTCTGGGGACATCAAAATGAAAAAGTAAATCGGTCCCGGGTCTAGGTCTTACCGTGCCACCTACGGTAATAGCTACTTCCCTATAGGGAAATTCGCTAAAACCGAAATAGATAGAAATATTCTGTCTGTGGCAATAATTGTTAACAAAGAGGTTCTGCAATTTTTTACATCATAAATATTTTTTAACCCCCCTAACAGAGTAGGGGGTGACTTATTTTTTTCAAATAGCAACCCCTATTGAGTGACCCCTCATTTTGCCAAAATGGCAGGTATTCCAAAGTTTAATTTATGTGAAAAAGCACCCATTTTGGAATACCCGCCATTTTGGCTAGAGGTGATAATTCACCTCGGATTTGCGTCATTGTGTTTCTTTTGACAAACCCTTCAAAATGAGGAGTCACTCAATAGAACCTTTGTTAACAATTATTGCCACAAACAGAATATTTCTATCTATTTCGATTTTAAAATACAGATTTGTTTCAAGGCTTAATTTACATACCGTATAATATAACTGAATTACTAAAGCGATTCAATGTGATAACAGTAGGCGTATTTGAGCGGATACGAGAGTTTGAAAACTTTTTTTCCCCAAATATTCATGAAAATTATGACACATGCAACTTGAACCGTGTAAACCCGAAGAAAATTGTTGTATTTTTCCTAGTTCGTTGCAGAAAGTGTAGAAACGTTCTGCTTTGGGGCCTTAGTACAGACACTATCTGATATAATTTGTTAGTGCTTGGAAGAAGATATATTATTATATTTACAGCACTGCTACTAAAGCTGGGTTTTCCTAGGCGCGGAACGGAGAGAGGAACGCGGAGAGCAGAAAAGAGATTAACATGGTGTTCCGCTCCGCTTCTAGGAAAACATTACCATTAAATTACCTAAGACAAGTGGAGTCCGCTCTCCACGTTCCTCTCTCCGCTCTCCACTTCCGCGCTTAGGAAAACCCGGCTTTAGTAGCTCATTGATTTAACAACAGTGCAACTGGAATTTAGATCTAGCTTTGGTGTGTGTTGTTGAGGCCAGCTAACTAAAGTCGTGACCACGTAAGTTTGCAGATGGTGGCAGCCAATCACAAGACATAAGGCTAGTGCGACGTTGCCACATTGCCAGTTGACAACACTAATTAAAATCATACAATTTATTTAAAGTTTGTTAGTACGGTATTCATAACTGTATAAATTAAAACCAGGTTTGTGTTAAATTTAATAGTGTATACATCTTTTTATATCAGACTAGCTGGCCCGACAGACGTCGCCCTGTCCTAATGTGGTTTTATGTCAAATGCTCGTTCATTTTCAAGATGAGCTCGTTCACATTGCTCAATCACGTCCTCCTTGAAGTTTGTTTGTTTCCTACGCTTACTCACCTTTAGGTTGAAATTCGTTCGCTACGCTCACTCACCCTTTGGTTGCAAATTAGCTGTTGTCATAAATAAATTAAAAAAAAATAATAGTGCTGCACCCTGTTGGTGAACCTATTATTTTTGTAATGCTATTGAACATCAAGGCGTATGAAAGAAGGTGTGTGCATAGTGACGTCAGTGCGAGCAAAACGTGTTTTATTTTACCAAATCATATGTTTTCTTGTAATTTTCCAAAGACTTTTGAATGACAATCATTACAAATTAGCATTGAATATGTAACTAACGTTTTATATCCAATATAGTGTTGTATTCAATATTGAATATAGTCATAGTGTTATACAGTATATTCAGTGGTGGTAGTATTAGTATTATAGCATTTTGATAGCAAGTACCTTTTAATTGAAAAACCGTAAAGCAGTAAATATCGTAACTGTGGCTGCCTTAACAGGCAATATATTTTTAGGTGACCACATGCAAATCTATATATTAATTTGAAACAGTTTTTCTTTGTCATAGCTAAATTGAGAGAACGGCTGGGCGTAGAAACTCGGTAGGGGTGTCTAAAGAAAGGTCTTGGTCTGTAGATGAGCCATCAAAAGAGAAACGTGGTAAATTCCCTTGGGGCTCTGCCCCAGTGGCCTTTGAATTCCCATCCCATGTTATTCTTATGGAGGAAAAACTGGGTTTTTGTCCCAGCTAATTTGAGAGAACGGCTGGGCGTAGAGACTTGGTAGGGGTCTCTAAAGAAAGGTCTTGGTCTATAGATGAGCCATCAAAAGAGGAACGAGGTAAATTCCCTTGGGGCTCTGCCCCAGAAGCCTTTAAAGTTGCCTCTTCAAATTTGTTTACCATATGCAAACAAACCATCATGTCTCATCCCATTGTAAATTTTGAAGCACGTTTTTCGTGTCTAGTTCATGTACGCCACACTGGGCACTAGTGTCGACGAAACTTTGTTTCTATTATTTTAGGGTTAATTTCTTGATTTGTGCTTTACTGTTTGGTTATATAACTAGGGGACAAGTTATTGTTTATGATTAGATCGTATTATTTGGTTAAACGAGGTTTTAAATGGCTGTAATAACGGGAAACAAATTGTAAACAAAACACGACCTCTACAGAAAACCGTACAGAATTAACAATAAAATTGTCTTCAGCTGTTCCATAAGGATGAGAAATCTACTAAGGGAGTATGTTTTATCTATGGCATAATTCTACACTACTTTTTAATGAAACAGCTGTTAATATTAAAATTTTAATTTATTGAATTTTTCAAAATGAAGTACAGTATTTGCAATGGGGTTTTCTGATTTTAAAATCGATTTTATTCTGAATCGTGTCATGTTTTGCAATAGCCTATAATGTTCTATTACCAAATCAGTGGAAAATCCTAATATCACAGTAACTCTTTTAATTATTTTTTATGGAGTTAACTTATATCTATTGTATGGCTTGGTTTCTGCCTTTTTTTACCACTTCTTGGAGATTGTACGTAGGTGATATTCTTTGGCGTATTGCATCTGTAGACGAAACTTGGGTTGGTGAAATTATTACAATGGAAAAAAGCGAGAAATCCTGGACAATTTGATATAGGCTAAAAATAATACTGAATTAACAATATGCTACATTTCTTGAGCAATCATTGAAATAACCGATTTGCAAACAATGGAAACATAGAAATAGTCATATAATAATAATGTTTTTTTTTTCATTTGTAATCGTTATTATAGACAACCTAATGCGGCTATGAGAGGGAAAAATTTTTAGAAACACTAAAAAACAAGATCAGCTTTTTGAGAAAAGATAAGATATTTACAAAAGATTTTGATTATATCTAACTGTTGTGTAGATCGTGAGTATTTCCATAATCTTTGTGAGTCGCCTGTAATGCTTCGCAATTGCTCAAATTCGAGCAACAGGTACACTAGTAGTTTTAAATATAATACCTTTGTTGCAGCTCCTATTTATGTTTTATATAATTGAAAATCTCTCATCTAAGTAGCCTTAGTGGAAAATAAATAGTTACAAATAAATTGACAAGATTGTATTTACATATATTTAACCAAAACAGCACAAAATGACATATAGCTTAAGTTGTAAAGATTTTATAACACTTTAATGACATACACTAAACCCAAGCACTAAACTACTGAACCCGTATGGGAACCCCTCGGACTATGGTTTTTCTTGATAACTTAAAAAATTTACTAGACGCTTACCGAATAGCCTCTCTCGTTTTGTGGGAAATCGCGGCCGCAGCAAACTATCACGAATACAGGACGTCACCGCAATCACAAGAAATCATCACGGCTTTTGCCGCGATACGCAAGTCATCATGAATCTTGCCACGATTGAGATATGATCAGATATATATATATAATATAAATCAGAGTGTTTTAATGATATCAAACATAAAATGTAAGAGCTGCAAAACAAGTACAGTATTATAGTAAAACTATTTATAAATGGTTACCTAAAAAATGTATTGCCCGTTAGACCAGGGCCACACTTGTACAGTTCGGCCAAAACTTCTGTGCGCGCGGACAGGTCGCTAGCCCAACTAGTATTGGGCCCAACTAGTAGTTGGGTGAGTGAGTAGCTAGACACAAATGTTTTCACAAAAGTACCCCCGCCAACACCCTCGCCAAAAACCCGACCAGATCTGGTCGCGCACACAGAAACTTTGTCCGAACTGTAACCAGCGAGTTTGGGTTTTCCGTTTTCACATGCGACCGACATGGAACAGTTTGACCGTGGCCACACTCGTCTAGCCTCGTTCCCACGACGCGAGTTAGGACGAACCCACAGATGGATTTGAGCAAGGGCTCGTATCAAGTATTTACTGCTTTACTGTTTTTCGATTAAATGGTACCATAGATTAAACATACTCGTATGTTTAATCTATGATGGTACTTACTATGAAATGTTTTAGACTACTGCCACATTGTATGACACTACTACATTATATTCAATGTTGAATACAACACAATATTATATATAACAAAATAGTGTTATACACAAATACTAGAAAAAAAAAACATTTGTCTAGTATTTGTGGTGTTATATATTCAATGCTAATTCGTAATGATGAAAAACACAAAAAAAATTACAAGAAAACATATGATTTGGTAAAATAAAACACGGGCGGAGCCCTTTTGACGGATTTGCACCAAACTTCACACAAACCATCCTTGAATAATGCTTAATAATGCCTGAAAGTTTCATTACAATCTGTCAAGCGGTTTGTGAG
Organism: Macrosteles quadrilineatus; assembly: GCF_028750875.1. Classification (NCBI taxonomy): domain Eukaryota; kingdom Metazoa; phylum Arthropoda; class Insecta; order Hemiptera; family Cicadellidae; genus Macrosteles; species Macrosteles quadrilineatus. The sequence continues at coordinate 2,740,858 of NW_026542612.1, forward strand.
TCCATAACGTTCAAATATATATATATATATACAAACTTCCTCTTTTATAAATATAGATTAGTAGAAATTTGTTGTATGATGTGGTTCTGTAGGGGTTGAAATGACTTATACCACTCTGTCTTGACAATATTTTCATGCAACTGCTAGGTAAATTAGTAAAATATTTTTTTATCAAATGAATACAAAATTTAACTTTTATCGACTTAAAGCATAATTTAAGCTACATCAACTGTAGGCCTTATAAATTTATTAATCTTCATCCTCCTAGTCATCTTCTGAGCCTGAAACGGGACGCTCCTTTGTTGCAATTGGCGTATCAACAATCTTGTAGAACTCATGTTTGACCGGGGGCATGTAGGGCAACAAATCTAACATAATCTTGTTTTATTTTGCTCTGTACTGCCCTGACTAGTATACAAAGGCTGGAGTGAAATTGTCTTTAAATGTACTGTAGGCCTATTTCACGTTTTCTTTTTACTGATGTCGATTTCACAAAATTCCATTTCTTAATTTAGGCATTCATTGTATAGCATTTTTAAGGGTATTTCTCTGACAAACCACAGCCACTGATTTAAAAAATCGTGATCTGAAAACTTCAGAAAAACAACAACCTTAACTTTGTTTATCCATACTTTGTGTCACAGTCTATGAAGTGGCAGAGTAGTACAAGCACGGCCGCCTTTAACAATTGGCAACGTCGCAAGTAGGTTTGTTTAGTGTCAGACGTCCCATAAGATAACATGACAGACAGGTGACATCAGCTCATTAATTTGCACTTTATCAATTTAATTTTAAATTTATGAACATAAATTCAATAAAATATTGAAAATAAAACATACGGAATTGAAAACCAAAACAATATAAATTGAAAATAACCAAGCTTTCGTAAATACACTTAAATACCGTTAGCTGCTTTCAAACAAAACAGCTGTTACAACCCTACTTGCGACGTTGCCACTTCGAAGGCCGCGGCCTGGAGTTAAAGGCGGCCTGGGTGGGAACCGGAGTTTTGCCAACGGGTGTCAGGTAGATGGGGGGATGCCTTCGGCCACCTCTTGAAGCGGAGATTTGCCAACGGTGGTGGTGGGAGAAAGAGTGTGACGGAGGGAGGGAGGAGGGAGAGCGATTGTCAAGGTTGTCTACGCTTGGCAGTTATGCGCTTGTCGCAGTGGGTTAGGTTAGGTTAGGTTAGGTTAGGTTAAAAATTCAATACATTTCCTTTCACAGTCAGAGGTGCATAACTCCATTACTTTGAACACAGTCAGCATCCTGCCTGGTTTGTCCACCCCTAGCGGAAGCCACCCTCACGGTCACATGTAATCTCTCTCTCTCCCCCTCTCCCTCTCGCGCAACCCACAACCGTTGGCAAAACTCCGCAGTATGTGGAATTCATGGATGGGGACCCTTTCTACCTGATACCCGTCGGCAAAACTCCTACACTCGGCCTGGGTACTAGTCACTGACTGAACTAATGTTGTTTGCAGCAGTGGTACAAGTCTGACTTGAACCACTGTACTTTAATACTTTACTTAATACTTAATACTTTAATACTTAATACTTTAATACTTTTAAATGAAATTGCCGAAGATACCAGCTGATTGTTTGGGAGAAAAAAAAAATTCCCTCTGAAATCTCCTCTGAAGGTGATTGCAATTGACTTATACCACTTTGCCCACAAATAGAACTAAAAAAGTGTTATCCATTGGTACAAAATACTTGAGTTTAAAAAAAAGACCTTTGCCACTATGGATCTCAAGGGCTCAAATAATCCACCCTTCTACCACTGTTTATGACAGCTATATTGGTCTTTGGGGCTCAAAGTGACGTGGCTTATTATTTTACCGTACTGAATATTTGTTTTCAGGTGTGTATGTCTTTGCAGGAAGGGGGAGGTGAGCCGTCAGCGAGTGAGCCGTTATTAAGTGAGCTTCCATCAAGTAAGCCCTTATTATGTGAGCAGACAGTAAGTGAGCTGCCAGCAACTGAGCCCTTATTATGTGAGCAGACAGCAAATGAGCCATTAGTAGGTGAGCTGCCAGCAAGTGATCCATTATTACGTGAGCAGACAGCAAGTGAGCCATTAGTATGTGAGCAAGCAGCAAGTGAGCCATTAGTATGTGAGCAAACAGAAAGTGAGCCATTATTATGTGAGCAGGCAGCAAATGAGCCATTAGTATCTGAGCTGCCAGCAAGTGAGCCATTAGTATGTGAGCTGCCAGCAACTGAGCCATTAATATGTGAGCTGCCAGCAAATGGGCCATTAATATGTGAGCTGCCAGCAAATGGGCCATTAATATGTGAGCTGCCAGCAAATGGGCCATTAGTATCTGAGCTGCCAGCAAGTGAGCCATTAGTATGTGAGCTGCCAGCAACTGAGCCATTAATATGTGAGCTTCTGCCACCAAATGAACTGTTATCATGTGAGCTGTCAGCAAGTGAGCCATTAGCATGTGAGCTTCCAGCAAATGAGCCATTAGCATGTGAGCTTCCAGCAAATGAGCCGTTGGTATATGGGGGAAAAGAATTAGCTCTACCCACTAGCACCATTTCTCAAAATCATGCAAAAGCTGTGGTAAATAATGCTGTTGATATGTTCAACAATCAAGAAGAAATGGAGATATATATAGAAAGCGCTGAGGTAGAGCCAACTACAGTAGAAGTATTGAGCTTTGTAAGTCACATTTCCAGTTTAAAATTTTATTTATAAAATCTCTTTTAAATTGGTCATTTACAGTAAATTAGTGATTCCCAGTCAGTTAACTAAACTAAAATATGGACCACCAGAGAGTGCAGTTGAGGGTGAAGCCTATTTACCACGTAACATTGAAAGAACCAACAAGGACCGAGCATTTTTTCCAAATCTAATAATTGATAAATAAATGATTACCGGTACATTAATATATTTTAAGTACAATACTATCACGTTTTGCTCTGTTAATTTCTGTAATATATTAATATTATATACTTAGGCTTGACAAATTTGTCTCCACGGTGGAAATTTATACCAGTTGATTTAAAAATATTGTTTAGTAAATTTTAATTACGGTCGCCACAGCCTGCGATGACGGCTGAGTGGTAGTCAACGGCCAATGTTGCAGCGTCGTGCTAGTCTAGTCTTAGTATTGGCTGCTGCCAACTGCATACTCTCGTTGCCCATACTGTAGGAAAAATCAATAAACAACATTTATGTGTATACAACATAACCTTTAGTATAAATGCTTATTAACCCTTTGGGGTTGGATGACTTATTCCATTTAACAAATTTTTCTGTTGTAATTGAATAAATTAGATGTAATTTATTATATTGAAGACTAGCTTGTACCCGCGGCTTTGCCCGCGTAAAATAAAAGTGAAAACTAAAACAAATAAATAACATAAAATAAAATAAAATAATCCTTTTTCTTTTTAATACATTTTTATTTGAACAGAAAATCTTCAATGGAGAACTTGATGATGCTTTATGATGTTTCTGCCTAATTCTGTTACGATCAACCTGGTTCCATTGCACAGTCTTGGTGCTTCTAAATTTCTCATTAGGATCACTGGAGCTCCCGCCTTTACCACCAGCTGGTGTTGTGGTACACCAGCTAATTCCAAAGAGTTTAAAAACTCTTGTGGATAGTTAACAGTATCATCATCTGTGATGGCAGTATCAATTGATCGGTAGACATAGGTGTTGCCGTCTAATCTCTGGATGATTTTATTGTTTAACCTGGAAACTGTTTCATTTTTTGGAGCCAATATTGCTCTTTCACACACCCACTTATCGTTCATGATATTTTTTTGGAGGTCAGGGAAAACTTTGCTAATTAGTTCATCTTCAGAGCTCATAGGGTGACAGAATTAACTTGTTAGAGCAATTTTGCCTTCCGAATCGGTTTTAATTTGATCTTCTCCAATTGTCAATAGATTTTGGGCAAATGTGCCAGCGTCTTCATCATTGAAAAGTTGAACTCACATGTTGGTTCTAAGGTACAATTTTTCTGTCTTGGCCCACAAACAAGATGATTTTAAACACAAACCAATTTCATCTGCGGGGGTTCCTCTCTCAATAACAGGCAATGTTTGCCTAAAATCACCAGCCAACAAAACAACTACACCACCCATCAAAGTCGAGTTGCCCCGAATATCTTGTAGAGTTCTGTCCACTGCTTCCACTGCACGTTTGTGCGACATTGTGCACTCGTCCCACACAACGAGTTTGCACCACTCCAAAATTACACTCCGTTCACTACCTTTACTAATATTACATGTAGGCATTTCTTCCTTTGTTAGGTTAAGAGGCAGTTTAAATACAGAATGTGCAGTGCGTCCCCCAGTTAGTAAAGTTGCAGCTATACCTGATGAAGCAACAGCTATAGCAATAGCAATATTGCCATCTTTTCGAACTTGTGCCAAAATTAAGTTCAATAGAAACGTTTTTCCAGTTCCTCATGGTGCATCAATGAAATAGATACCCCCGTCTTCAGTTTCTACTTTTTGTACTATCTTTATAAATATTTCCCTTTGATCAGGCAATAGCTTGGAGACTGATTCTCGAACTTGAGTTTCTAAATCCACCCTATCGTAGTTGTTAAGTTCTCTTATAACGTCATTACAAAGTTGCTCATCTCTTTGTGGCATAGGTAATCAAAAATCGGATAGTTTCCTCCCTGCTATTGAAGAAACTTCGTCTTCTATTATCTTAAGTCCTTCGTTATGAATGCGGCCTTCTATAAGCTCATCAACCTCTTGAAACATATGGGCTATATCTTCTGTTAGTGCTGTTTTGTATTTATTCCACATCTGAAGGGGATTAGATAGGCCGCAAGTACTGATCATAATAGCAAAAAGTTCTCTGAGTTTTGCTGGTGAGCGACATAGAACCGCTTCTTCCATTGTGTCATCCCAATGATTGTCATGCTCCATCAACCCTAACACCTCACACGCCTCTCTGAATGTTGAATACTCTTGTCCATTCACTTTCTTGAGGTCATTATAAAGCTTGTTGGTCCTCTAACCTTATTTAGAAGCATGTGCAAGCAGAAGCATTCAAAATTACTTACATGCACCGTGTACACTCGGCCCAGAGCATCTCTTGATTTCACTCCCGGCCAGTTCTCGATGGACGTCCCTTGAACACGACGCTTCCACTCTTTTCTAGTTGGGTTCCAAGTGTAGTATTGTGGTGTTTCGGCGTACAATAATGTTTTTGCAAAATTGTCATTTTCACATAAATGGAAAAAATGTGTCAGTGTTGTCTTTGGGGGTGTCGTAATTCCCTCTTCAAAGTTTTGATCCGTATAGTAGACTATTTCACCATTAGGTAAGTGTACTGCCAAGTGCGTGACAGTAGGATGTCTCTCATGAAGTGGCAGTCCCAAAAGACGCCATGCAGCTTCGTTGGCACAATGTTTTCAGGCTCAACGGTGATAACTGCCTGATCGCTCCTTTTATTAATATACTTGCATATGTACTGAATGGCTTTCACTGAACTACAAAACTCTACATTTACATGAGCCTTGAAGATTTTATTTTTAACAGAGGTGAATAGGGGACGATCCAGCCATTGTCAATAATAATCTCTTCTTGTCTACCCCGAATTTTTATAGAGGTAGTGTATCCTCCATCTTCAGGTGCTCTCCTTCTGTTCTCGGGATATCCATTGTCACTTGTCTGTATATCTTTTATTAGAGCTCGGGGGATACTGTTTAGTGCACTTTCTGTTCCTCATACATAGGGACGTTGGATTATGGGACCTACCATGTTCTTAAGCACTATGTTGTGCAGGCACATATATGTTGATGAATCTGGGATTTCAGCGCTTATTATGTCGTCAATATTGTTCGCATGTAATTTTTCTTTGAGCCACAATAATAGGTGTACGTGAGGCAGTCCACGTTTTTTGCCATTCGATACTATACATGAAACATTGTTCCTCGCCATAAATTCTTCCTTTTGTAAGAAGAGACACTAACTTTTGAACTTTAATCTTAAATACAGGGGCTTTAAGATCGTGCCTATCAGTTGGTCTTTGGCCTGGCATAAGCTCCTCTGTAATTTCAACCCAACCAGGATTGCATGTTAAAGTTATAAATAGATCAGGTCGCCCATATTTACGTACATAGGTGAAAGCATCTTGTGTGTACTCATGGAGGTAACGTGGACTATTTACAAAAGAAGATGGAAGGATCACAACTTTCCCCAAATTATTAGGATTCACGTTAGGTTCACCTCTTATAGCATCTTGAAGATGAATGTAATTCTCTGCTCGCAGTTTCTTCTGGTTTAGTGATATAAATCTTAAGCGTTCGCTTTCCACCTTCACATACATATCCACCAAGAATTGGTTAAGCAGTTGCTTACATCGCAGCAGTAGATTAAAATCATTATGATGCACCATAATGTGAAACGCATAAAAATACATACACCATACTCTTTTGTTAGGTGTGTGGCATCCAGTAGCGGGGTTAATTTGTGGAATGTCAAAATGATAACCTTCCTGGCCATTCCAGAAAATTACAGGATACTGGAGAGCGTCATAGAATCTATGAGTATCAGAAACTCGAATCAACGTGTCGTTTCGTTTACGTAGGACAATGTCCCGACTTGTTGTATTTTCACCATCTGCAATTATAACAGCCGCTATTTCGTTGGTAGTAGGTGCGTTGTAGCGCCTTTCATGTTGTCCACGCAAAACCCGATCAGGATGTATTACTAATTTACAACTTTCATCAGGCATGTTCTCAATTGCGGTTTTAAACTCCTGGACCAAAGTGTTGTTTTCATTTAATACCTGTTGAATCTTTTCTATTGTCCTTCTTTGAACACCTGGAACAATCCGACAACGTTCCTCAGTTTCATCGTCCCCCAAAAAATACAGTTGCAAAAACTGAGGCTTGCTGTTTAATTCAGGAAGCAATGATCCGATTCGGTGGTATACTTGTCCTTGAATCGTATATGTTGGATAAAAACCAGGCATTGATACAACTTTATCGGCTTCAAAGGACGTCATGTGAAAGCAAGAGTTGTACTTTCTAATGTTGCTGAGGAATTGACGTGATTCTTCTGTATCATTTATGAAAAGTTCTCTTAATGGTTCTACTGGTTCCACCAACCTTGGAATAGATATCTTACCTTTTGAACAACACATCCCCTCTGGTTCTTCTTTCCACCTCAATGCTCCACAGAAAACACATTCTTTATTCATTCTATCAGTTTTTAGCTGCGAATGGAGGTGGTATTCAAATTCTGCATCATAGTTGAAAGCTGCACATTCAAATCCAGCCCAGATATTTCTTGCTAAAAGCTGACGTCTGCGTGCTGCACTCTCAGCAATTGCTTGTCTACGTGCCTCCCTTTCTTCATTTGTCTCCACAGCTCGCTGTGTGGCTAGATACTGAGAATGTTGTTGCCGTCTAGCTTCAATCTCTTCTAGGGTTTCTGCTGCTCGTTGTAAGACCATATACTGAGCATGTTGCTGTCGTCTATTTTCAATCTCTTCTGGGGTTTCTGTTGCTCGCTGGGTGGCTAGATACTGAGCATGTTGCTGCCGCCTATTTTCAGTCTCTTCTGGAGTTTCTGTTGCTCGCTGGGTGGCTAGATACTGAGCATTTTGCTGCCGCCTATTTTCAGTCTCTTCTGGAGCCTCTAACTGTCTGAGGACTACCTGTCGCTCAGCCTGCTCATGTCTGTGCTGTTCTGCTTGAGGCGATTCCTCTCGAATTCTCGCTAACTTCATCCATCTTGCTCTTTTTGAGCTTTGAGAAAGGTTTGATTTTCTTTTAGACATTTAAGAACACTTAGTTTAACGAAAAACTAAACTGAAAAGCTTCATTTTTACACTTAAAAGTTTAAACAACCAACAGAGAGAAGTTTGGTTAAATATTTGAATGTGTTTAGAATGAGTTTAACTTGCATACAATTAACTCAACTGCAATATTTTAAGTCAATGAACCAAACCACATATATATTTGTTAGTAGTTAATGTATTATTGCAATTCTACTATTTTTAACAGCATTTTTTTGCGAGTTGGTTGAAATTAGATGTTGTCATAAATACAAAAAAAGTAATAGCACTGCACCCTGTTGGTAAACCTTATAATTGGTTAATGATATTTAATAACATAGAACCAACTTGTGTATTTGAAACAGCTTACAAAATGCTTTTATTCCTTTGAAATATGATTACTTTTATAAGGTTAACATGGGAAACTCCAGAGCCAATGGAGCGGAGCCCGAAAGGACTTTTGAGATAAGAATGCGTCTATATGTTAATCGGGAAAGTGAGCTATCATCACACCAAATTTCAATCCCATCCGACCGGTATTTTTGGCGTTCACTTGTCACAAACATACATCCATACATCCAAACTTTCTCATTTATAATATTAGTAGGATAGTAGTAGGATTAAAAACCACGCTTGTGTAAATCAATAAAGCTTGCTAATAAAGCAAGTGAACAATGACCAATTAGGGCAAAATTTGTTATCAGATTAACAGAAATTTCTATAGAAATCGCAATTTTGCATTGTTTATTTTTATTTGTAACAAAGTAATATCTTTGACTATTATTAATACAACAACTTCTGTATCCAATAGTCAATGGTAATATGTTGCAGCAATCAGCCCTGTTATGATTATGAAATATCTGGTACTGCATATGTTATGAAAAACCAACCGAGAAATATAATAGAACATTTTCTTAGAAAAAAGGAAACAAACTCAATTATTTATTAACTGGGTCAATTGTGGAGATTACGAATTGGTATTATGTCTGTGTTATGGAGACAGCCATATATATTTTTTCCCATTTAATTACTCTAGTAGTTTTAAATAAAAGTTTATAGGAGATGGATTAACCTTAGGTTTTCTTAATTCCTCTTCTTAAAATTTAAAAAATAATATCTGTCGAGTACATTTGAGATTTCACAAAGACAACACAGTTAAATTTTGGTAGCTTTAATAGAAGGCTACAAAATAAATTTTGTTTACATGAACCGTTTTTGTATTTAACAGGAACCAGCCATGAAAAAACAAAAAAGAGAGTCAAATGCTGAAGAATGTAATGTACCATTGGAGAACATTAAGGGAACTAATATAACATCTGGAATGCATGTTCTTCTTGAGATTCCTAAGCCTTCTACACAAGTCGTAATTGAAAAAAATAGCTGCCATATAAAAAGGGTAAGTCAAACATTTTTTATTAGAGTGTGTTATAGGCTTTATTTACTTGTAAGGCCAAATTAAGTATACTACCAAATATTCAATACTACTAAATATTGAAAAGAACTGACATTATACAGTGTGTAAATTAAGTATTGGAACAAATGTGTATTTTTTTAACCTAAATAGATAGAAATATTCTGTTTGTGGCATTGATTTTTAACAAAGGATCCACAGTTTTTACATCAAAAATATTTTTTAACGTCCCTTACAGGGTAGGGGGTATTGGTGACTTATTTTTTTTAAATAGCAACCCCTATTGAGTGACCCCTCATTTCAAAGGCTTTGTCAAAAGAAATATGAATATTGTTTTGTGCACCAACATTTGTTGAAGCACAATTTGCCCTATGCATAATGACAATGACAAAGGACTTAAAATACCTACTTTGTATGGTCGCCATTTAATAAGAAAGTATTAAAGTAGATGAAACTCAATTGCAAATAATTAATTGTTCCTTTGACATTGATATTCTAAACATATTAACTAATACTTTTTCTTTGAAATGGTGACCATACAAAGGTAGGTATTTTAAGCCAAGTATGAATGGAGATGAGTGTAGGATGAGTAGCGTGATCTTGTAGTCGTGTTGGTGACTAAGGCCGGCATATTCCTTAGACACAGCTGTTAATTAATAGCCCATACAGCTAATGGCAACTAAGGGACATACTGTACAGTTTATAGTGGAATCGGAACCACATTTTTGCCTTGGTATTATCAAATTGGTTTAATTATCAGGATAGCACTGCACATAGTTATAGTACTCACTAGTGCGGACATTAATCCACACCAGGGAGTATCACATACACAGTGCAATACAGTAATAATTAATCCTAGTAGCTCGATTACAGGACAACGCAACCGTCCCAGTCTAATATACTGTTGTTTAATTGCAGAGAAACACAGATCTTAAACCATAACTTTAAAGATTTTGTAGCTTATTTTAATGACAAAAATTGATGAAAATGTACAAATAAACACACTGAATTTTTGTAGTTACTAGCTCCTTCTTCAGTTTCTGAAACTTTCATTTATAGACGAAAAGAAACAACAACAGGCTTTGTAGATTTCGGGATTTTAGAGGGGGTTACAAAGTTCCGGATTTAGCCAATTACGCGTACCCGTTCATATAGATTGAATGTCTACATATATGTGTACCACGGTCACATAATACATGTCACTTAATACATATTTTGATTAATAAGTTAATATGATATCTGCCCTTGGTTGTAGATTCATGACAACCGAATTTTAACAATTTTATATAATTTTAATGAGTCATTATAAACAATGGGAATGAATTTAAACAACTTAAGTTCAAAGATGTAATTGATCTTTTTGTTTCAGATGATGGAGATAAATGCTATTGAAGGAAAATTTTGTTCTGTTGATTGGTGCTTTAGTACTAGTATGGTTGATGAATTTATTAAGTTTTATTGTTTCCCATCTCATGACAAAGACCTTTGCAAGCAGTGGATCCGTTATTGTGAAGATGAGTCTCTCTACCAGCTACCACCAAATCAATTACTTTTACGAAAAATTTGTGAAAAACATTTTTCTGACAACTGTTTTATAAAAAAAATATTGAAGAATACTGCTTCCCCAATTCCAGTAACTCCACTTGATGATGAGCTTTTTTTATCAGTAAGTTGTTTAATTAATCGAGCACATTTGGCTTTTAGTGTTTTAGTTGTTACCATTGTCGCACATTGATAATAAATTCCCAAGTTCATTCTTTCTATCAGCGTAACATATCGTCACAACAATAGTTTTTTTCATATTTCTATATACTAAAATGTGAAGAGGGTTTTTGCCCAAGATTTTGAATCATTTAGATATGTTCCTTCTGTAGAAGGAAAGACAATGATGAATGGAGGTAAATGAATGTTGCAATGTTAAAATAATCAAGGCAAAAAGTTATGTTGCACAACTAACAATTGGCACCATACTGTTGAGAATCTCACAGATAGTATCAATGGCTACTCCTTGGGCAAGTTAAATAAGAGATACGTCTTAACTTTTACTTTGTGCCCCTAATATGGACAAAGTATTGTTTTTTAACATTTTCGAGTTGAAGTTACCTATATACAATTTACATCCTCCTGAACCCATAAAGTGGTTTTCAAAGTGATGTGTGTATGTGTGTGTGTGTGTGTGTGGGTGTGCGCGCGTGTGTGCGATTTGGATGATATTTTGTTTGTGGGTACTAATCCATAATGCTTCCAGGTGTTTTTGATTTGTTTTTAAATTTTAATTTTCAATGGTTATTTTCCCATAAAAATTAATAAAATAAAGCAAACAAAATATAAAATTTTCTCAAAAATGGGCCGAACGATTTTAATTAAAATTTGATATTTCCTTTGACCCTTAACAAGTTGCTACAACCCCCAATGCTGTACTAGTTTTGATTAAAATTTAGTACATTATAGTTCTTTGAACTCTTAGCAAATGGTACAACCTCTTTTGTTTTAAAAATTAAAATTAAAAAGTGTTTGTAACATTGTAACTTAGTGGTATTCCCCATAATAAATCATGATACACCACTGCAGTGTTGTAGCCAGGATTTTGTTTGGGGGGGGGGGGGGGTAAGGAATAGTCTCTCAGGATAGGGGGGTCTGGAGCCCCCCGGAAATTTTTGTATTTCAAGGTGCTAAAATGCAGTTTATGAAATATGTTTCTGAAGGCTGTAATGTAGAGAATAGTTTCAGTGTAATACCACTAAGAGTTACCTTTAGCTGTCTAGAAATCTTTATGAACAAGTTAACAAAACATAATTACTATCCTGACATTATTTTAATATGATAAATCACATTAAAAAAACTTCACTGTTACGAATTCTGAAATACTGTTCTTTAACCCTCCAAGTGTCCATAGTAATGGTATTAATGTCCGCCCATTTATTACACAATTGCAGGGTTTTATTAAAATGTATCTTAGAATCTTAAAAATAATGTAAAGTATACTGTTTTATATATTATTTAGTTTGGGAAATTATGGGTTCAATATAAAACATTACAAAAAAATTTTCAACAATTTTTGTGGGGTTAACATTTCTCAAAAATTATAAAATAAACGAAAAAAATTATTTTTGCGCTCAATAAATTTTTATAATTTATAAGTCTACAAGTATTTTAAAATAGCCACTTTGTTCTAAATTTTATAAGGATTACAAAAATATAATGAAGTAAATTTGCAAATAAATAAGTTATGGGTGAAAAACAGATTTCATACATTTAGCGTTAGCTAAAAATGCATGGCCTAACCATAGCTAGGAATCTAGCCGACAATGTACATCAATATCACTACCTACTTCTTCAGAATCATCAACCAGCCCTTCAAAATCACTTAAATCTTCTTATAATGCACCATGTATATCACTACTTTTTATTTTTAACACTAAAACAATGATAAACGTAATAAAACACATCAGTCATCGGTGCGAGGTTAACCAAGTTGTTTACAAATACGCACGTCAGCTGTCTGCTACAATATTTTCGGAACTAAAATGAAAAGCGTCTAGAAACAGACATCAGGAGAAAGCTTAGAATCTGCCGAAAACAACGATACCAATCTCGATCCAGTTCAATCTGATTCAGTCAGTCCCAGAGCCTTCGCCGTAAACGATGTTTGTGTGTCGCAAAAGCGACGCATAACACCACGGCGGGTGTGTTGTGCGTCGATTACGCGACGCTTAACACTCGGAGGGTTAACCCTCTATCCGCTATGAGTCGCGATCGCGACTATTTTAACCCTATTTAAAACGCTAAAGTCGCGATCGCGATACCTTTTGCAGCGCGTCACTATTACAGCCAGAAAATCAATAATCGTCGCCCGATTTTAATAGTTTTCATATAGTACTGAAGAGAAACAGTCAGTTTATATTTAGAAGGCAGTCGGCAATCCAAAAACGAATATTATCTGTTTTATAAGTCTTTGGATTTTGTGGATTGTTGCCGTTGGTCAGCTGTCGTCTGCCGGCATTGACTGTTGTCTGTTTTGTTGTTGTGTACGACTGTTTTACAATCCTATATAGTGTTTTTGTTTTATTAGAACATTATAATAGAAAAATTATTTATAAATGAGTGAACTAAGCAATTCTAGTGCTATTCGATATGCGTTGAACGCTTTTGATGACTTAGAAGATCTTGAAAGTGATGCCGACGATCCTGATAGTGACATTGGTCAGAATGGTGTATGTGAAAATTATGAAAGCTCTGATGAATCTCTTCTTGATTTTTCATCTGGAAGTGGGGAAATCTGGAATCCTGGACCTGAAGACTTTGATAGTGATACTTCAATTACTGATGTTGAACAGGCAAGAAATGAAATTTCCAATTGTAGGCCTACCCTATCTCTAGAACTTCCAGCACCTCAGGTGAGTGAGCCTCACAGGCCTAGTAGTACAGGACAGTTATGCAAAAAAAGACCCTAACCTAGAACAAATTAGTTCAAAGGTAAACTCTTCTGGAATGTGTTTGGGACACACTCCTTAACATTTCCTGAGAATTCCCAAAAAATCCCACTTCAGCAAAATCCGCCATCTTAGAAAATGGCGGCGAGACAAATCAAACTTGCAAGGTTTTACGGAAAATGTTATAACTACAGATTTATTCTACTTAAAATAATCGTATGAAGCTCAAACTACTCTAAAGAAAGTTTACTTCAAGAAAATAACACATTTATTGGTATTTCATAGTTTTAATATATAATAATTGTAGCTTAAATACGATTTTTGTTATTTCAAATGTGTCTAGTTCATTTTTTTCTGATTTTACTCCGTTAATACATAAATTAGGTATATACAACCCAGTTAGTAAAATGAAGAGCTTTAAATTTCAAACAATATACATATGACTTTTGTGATATTAGGCCAACAATCACGCCAATAATAAGAGATTGAATGCACCAGTGTGCGCAGCGCGTAGGGCCGTGGCGGCATGGCACCGCGGCCGACCTACAACAATCATCCGCTAACCACTGCCGAATTCGCAGTCAAATATGTGGAAAACGTTGTATGATGTGTAATTTTATACAACAATGCATTTTATGATGAACGATAATATTTGATCACATTCACTAAATACTTCTTATATGATCAATGCTAAGTTTATTGGTTTTTGATCTGCAGGAACCAATTAATTATCAATTATGGTTTTTAAAAAACTTGATGCTAGTGATGGCAATTATACCTTATTACTTGGAATTTTGCAGACATTTATCATTACTTTGTCTTTACTAACCAGTTATGGCAAATGTCCGCAAAAATACTGCTATAATAATTAATTAAAGGGATAATAAGATATTTAATATTTACCTGTAACTATTGTTATGATATATTCTTGACAAAGAATTTTGATTTTATTTACATATTTACAATTGAACAGGTTAATTTTAATGGTCTTAATTTCCCCAAAGTCCCGCAATAATAACGGTACTAATCCATTAGGCTCAGAATTAATGTTCTTTACATACAAATTTTGTTTGATTTTGGATGAATTAAAGCAAAATTCGAGTTTTTTAATGGTTTTTAAAAGACTTGATGCTAGTGATGGCAATTATACCTTATTACTTGGAATTTTGCAGACATTTATTTTACTTTGTTTGTAATAATTGGCTATGGCAAATGTCTGCAAAATTCCTACTATAATAATTAAATAACCTATAATAAGATATTTTAATTGAACAGGGTAATTTATCTTTTCATTGTTAAAGATTTTCATTGTGCCTTGCCGTTAAAAACTGCCTTAAAATCCTGCAATAATAACGATACCAATACACTAGGCTGAGAATAAATGCTCTTTACTTTAATCTTTTATTTTTATTTTGAATTAATAAAAAAATCTATTAAAAAATTTAAATCTGAATTTAACATAAATTTACGTTATTTGTAATAAATGCAAGAATAGACCCTTGTCATGTTTAATCTTTTGATATTTGATACAATAATTACTTTATGGTGAATAATGTGAATATTATACAATAATGGTTTAAAAAGAATACAACATAGATAATTTTATCAGATAAGACTGGGACGCATCACTGGCTGTGTATTCTAACCGGAATATGAATGAAAGATGACAGTGGGATTGGTTATATGATATATTTTTTTTAATAGATGTATTAATACGACAACTGCCTTGATTAAACTACACACAGAATAAATATCATTCATGTAATCAATAAAGTTTGGTATTTTAAATTTTCTTTCTACTTTATTATTCCGGTTTCGAACTATGTTTTAATGCTTGTCTTAAATATCCTTTATAGCTTTAAAAAAATATACGTTTATTTTCATTAGTAAATATTGCTTAATGTGTCTAATAATTGTTATTAAAATTAAACTTATGCATATTAAAAATTTTTATTCATATATGAATTTTTTTATTCTTGATTTTTTACACTTATTAAAAACCAAAGGACAATTGTTGTTAAATTTTAAATAATTTAGGACCTACGATAAACATTGACTCTTAATTTCTCATCTGTGTCGCTTGGTTCCCTTATGCATCAAGACATCCAATTAAAAGTAAAGAAAATGATATATTCGCAGCATAGTGGATAGGTACCGTTATTGTTATAGGTTACTGAAAAATAACTAATAAGGAACATGAAGCCAAGTGATTAACATTATTTGTAAAAGCAATACAAGTTTTGAAAATTAAATAAAAAATGAAAAGATACTTTGAATCATTG
Organism: Macrosteles quadrilineatus; assembly: GCF_028750875.1. Classification (NCBI taxonomy): domain Eukaryota; kingdom Metazoa; phylum Arthropoda; class Insecta; order Hemiptera; family Cicadellidae; genus Macrosteles; species Macrosteles quadrilineatus. The sequence goes on from NW_026542612.1 coordinate 2,756,752, forward strand.
TACACTATAGATTGTCCAGTTGTCGAAAACTCGATTAAAAATACGTAGGCCTACAGTTGGATTTTTTTTATCTAGAATCGGTTAAGGTATGTTGAAATATCCTTTTTGGCTGAAAGTGAGTGTGATCATGTGTTCAATGTTCACATGTCAATTTTTGAGGTTAAATCGAAACAAACAAACTGGCATGTTGTCAATTAGGGACAATTTTGTATTACTTACGAAAAAATATTAATTTAAGATCAAATTAATTAATTTAGTATATTGTCTGATTTATTTAAAAGCATTGAGTATTTTGGGTACTGCATTTTATAACCCAAACTCGAATCTTGCTTTAATTCATCCAAAATTAAACAAAATTTGTATGTAAAGAACATTAATGCTGAGCCTAATGGATTAGTACCGATATTATTGCAGGACTTTTGGGCAATTAATACTATTAAAATTAACCTGTTCAATTGTAAATATGTAAATAAAATCAAAATTCTTTGTCAAGAATATATCATAACAACAGTTACAGGTAAATATTAAATATCTTATTATCCCTTAATTAATTAATATAGTAGTATTTTTGCGGACATTTGCCATAACTGGTTAGTAAAGACAAAGTAATGATAAATGTCTGCAAAATTCCAAGTAATAAGGTATAATTGCCATCACTAGCATCAAGTTTTTTAAAAACCATAATTGGTAATTAATTGGTTCCTGCAGATCAAAAACCAATAAACTTAGCATTGATCATATAAGAAGTATTTAGTGAATGTGATCAAATATTTTTTTGTTCATAATAAAATGCATTGTTGTATAAAATTACACATCATATAACGTTTTCCACATATTTGACTGTGAATTCGGCAGTGGTTAGCGGATGATTGTTGTAGGTCAGCCGCGGTGCCGAGCCGCCACGGCACTACGCGCTGCGCACACTGGTGCATTCAAAATCGTATTATTGGCGTGATTGTTGGCTTAATATCACAAAAGTCATATGTATATTGTTTGAAATTTAAATCTCTACATTTTAATAACTGGGTGGTATATACATAATTTATGTATTAACGGCGTAAAATCAGAAAAAAATGAACGAGACACATTTGAAATAACAAAAATCGTATTTAAGCTACAATTATTATATATTACAACTATGAAATACCAATAAATGTGTTATTTTCTTGAAGTAAACTTTCTTTAGAGTAGTTTGAGCTTCATACGACTATTTTAAGTAGAATAAATCTGTAGTTATAACATTTTCCGTAAAACCTTGCAAGTTTGATTTGTTTCGCCGCCATTTTCCAAGATGGCGGATTTTGCTGAAGTGGGATTTTTTGGGAATTCTCAGGAAATGTTAAGGAGTGTGTCCCAAACACATTCCAGAAGAATTTACTCTTGAACTAATTTGTTCTAGGTTAATCGCTATCTGTCCTGTACTATAGGCCTAGACCTAGACAAACTGAAGCTGATATTCCTGAAATTGCTCCTAATGATCCTGATGTTCCCCCAGGACAATTTATTGGGCCCATAAATGTAAGCTTGAATCCTAGATGGGTAAGAATATATCCACCTGAACGGGAGTTTGATGTAGAGGAGAAGTTTGAAGTGAGACACCCAGGAATTAGAAATTGCCCACCCCGTAATAGTAACCCTATTGAATACTTTTATCTTTTTTTTAGTAATCTTATTTGGCTGCTGATAGTTAGGAATACAAATGCCTATGCTAACAAAATTATAAACACAAAGAGAAACTCTGGATTGCTTGGGCCTAAGAGTAGGCTAACTAGGTGGGTCGATGTGACTGAAAGGGAAATAAAAAAGTATGTTGCACTAGTACTCAATATGGGGTTGATCAAGAAAAAAAATATAACAGACTATTGGAGCAAGTCTAAATCTCAAGCAACACCTTTTTTCTCTAGTGTTATGTCCCTAAATAGATTTGAAGCTATACGGTCGATGTTCCAAGTCAGTTCTCTTCGTTTTATTCCTAAAGACCAACCTAATCATGATCCTTGGTATAAAGTAAGGTTTTTCTTGGATTCAATGAATGCAGCATTCAAAAAATATTTCATTCCTGAACAGAACATATCTCTTGACGAATCAATGATAGGCATGAAGAATAGGTGTGTTTATATCAAGTACATGCCCAACAAGCGCCATGCCAGATTCGGTATCAAAAAGTTTGAAATTTGCGACAGCAAGACTGGGTATGTTTTACATACTGAACTTTATCCTGGCAAGGGCTTTTTAGAAGGCCAAGATGGAAATGACCCTTTTACTCAAAAGGTAGTTATGCATTTGATGAGAAAGTGTAGTTTGTTGGGAAAGGGATACCATTTGTTCATGGACAATTACTATACCAAGATCCCAGTGACACAAAAGTTATTAGAACACAAAACATACCTAACTGGCACAGTAAATAAAAAGTCAAAAGATCTTTCGAAAAAGGTAATTGAAACTAAATTAGAACCCTTGCAAAGCATTTATTTCAGGAAAAAAGAAATTTTATTGGTAGGTTACAAGCAGAAAGAAAAACGGAAACCTGTATATTTGATTACTACTGGCTGTTACGCTAAAGACGACATTGTAACGAGTAAGAGTGGGAGACAAGCACGTAAGCCAATCCTAATCCATAAGTACAACCTAAACATGGGGGGAGTAGACTCAAAAGATAAATCTATTTACCATGTATCAGGTTCCAGGCAAACAAAAAAATACTGGAAGAAAATTTATGACAACATAATGGACATGGCACTATTTGACGCATGGATTCTCTATTCCAAAAATACCGACAGGCCACTGAATAGGCATGACTTTATTGTAAGTATAATAGAGTCTCTAGTTGAGGGGGATGAAGTCCCTGTCCAGCAAAATGAGAACCCCATGCCTGGCCCTGGAGGGGATATCGGCCATATACTTACTCGGCTTCCAGGTGTAAAACTCCGTAGATGTCTTGTGTGTGCTGCTGAAGGCAAAAAGTCTAGAAGCCATTTTTACTGCCCAGGCTGCAATGGGGGAGTACATCCAGCCTGTTTCCACAAAATGAACCACTTTTGGAGACCAACCAATAGAGGGAGGCCTAGTTTGCATGACAGGGCAGCAGCGGGAAGTGATTCTGACTAGTTTCGCGCTGATTCTGACTTAGTATAAGCTGAATAATATTTTATGACATTTTCAAGTTTTATTTGGACCTTTTATGTAAATAGATTTTGTTTTTAGCATAAGGAAGTAAAATGTTTGGATGAAAAAATGACTTTTAGTGCAAAATGAGAAGATAATAAATGAGAGAATAATCTAGACACGATGAAGGCAAAATACAGGGATTTTTAGCCCAAGCGCCCAATTTGTTTTTTGCCTATCAGATACTCTTAGTTACATTTGAACTATAAGTGTTGTACATCATTCTTTTCAGCATAAAATTGTGCTTCTTTTATATGTAATATGAAGTCCCTAATGTCAGTCTTGAAGTGCAATATATGTCACCTAAGATGGAAAATGTTTTTTTTCGACAATATATTTTCAAATTTGACGAGGCTCCTGATACTCCAGAATATGGTAAGTCCATCATGTTTGTCATTAAAATGTTCCTTGATCTATACAGAATAAAATGATATATAATATGTTGGTGTTTTTGGTAATAACTAACTTATAAATTATATGTAACTAAATATAACGCAAAAATGCCCTAAAACCCATAGCGTTTTGGACAAAAATGGTCAGCGGATCTAGGGTTAATTCATTCAATCAGATGTTTTCATAAACACGTCGCCAAATGTTAAAACACGAGACTGACTCTTCTAAAAGGGATGGTCTTTAAATAAAACTCAAAAAACATAGAACAATACATTCTGTTCTATTTCTTATTTAGATTAAAATTAAAAGATCAAAAGAAACTAAACTGTTTTTAATCAAGACATTAATACAAGACAATATTATTAAAGAAAGTAAATAAAAAACATATGGTTAAAAAATAATTAAATAATCATAGAGGTTGAACATCTTTCCCTTTGAGTTTTTTTTTTTTTTCTCAAAGTTTATTCTGGAAATCGTTTGGTTGGTCTTATAATTCTGCCTCTTGATGATTTTTTAATTGCAGCTTCTTGATTGGGAATTGTTGATCGTGAAAAAGATTTACTGTAATCTTGGGGTGTTCTAGATGGAGTAGTAGTTGCTTTTTCAGTAGTATTTGATAGGGACGAGTTGGTTTGAGTAACAGTAGTAAATGGCAGAGTATCTGGCATTGTATCTTTAATGGATAAAGGAATAGGATTGTTCGGTTTGGTTGTATTACCTTTGTAAGGCAAAAGGTGGTGTCGATTCCTTCTCAACGTAGTGTTTCCTGTCTTAACCCAGTATGACCTTGGCTCTTGTCCTAAGCTGATAATAATCCCCTCTCTTTTTAGGTCTTGGATCCATACTTTTTTACCTACAGGCAGCGATGGAAGTTCTTTTGTAGCGTAGCGCCTATCGTAGTTTCTCTTGTAAGATGCTCTGTAAGTATCTTCTTTTTCCTGTAGTTGGGAGAGATCGGGTTTGATTTCAAGTTTTTTAGGTAAAACAGGCAGATTATCTCGCAGTGATCTGTTGTATATTAGCTGAGCAGGACTGTATCCACTTGTGGATAGAGGTGTATTGCGGTAGGTTAGGAGGGCCAAATATGGGTCGTCTTTGTTTTTCTTTAGCACACTCTTCGCTATTTTGACTGCAGCTTCAGCTGCACCGTTACTTTGGTGGTAGCTTGGACTGCTCGTCACAAGTTTAAAGTTATAGCTTTGAGCAAACTTTTTGAATTCAGAGTTTTCAAGACCAGTGTATCTGGTAGCAAACTGTGTACCACAATCAGATCGTAGCTCAATTGGTATACCGTGACGGCAAAATACAGATTTACATTTTTCGATTATTTCAGCAGTTGACAGGTTTTTTAATGTAGCTATTTCAAAATAACGTGAAAAACAGTCAGTGATTACTACGAACCATGTTCCTTCAAGTTTAAAGAGATCAATCGCTGCCTTTTCCCAAGGACGAGATGGAAGCTCACTGGGCAAAAGGGGTTCATGATGTTGTGTTCTATGTTCAGTACATTTAGGACAATCATTAACAAATTTCTCAATGTCAAGTGACATTCCTGGCCACCACATACTATTGTTGGCTCTAAGTCGACATTTCGTTATGCCTAGGTGGCCTGTATGTATTCTTGTCAACATTTCTTGTCTAAGAGTTGTCGGGATTATGAGACGTTCTCCTCTAAGCAATAGTCCGTCACAAAAAGAGATTTCATCCCGAACTGTGAAGTATGGCTTAAGATTATCGGGAATCTTAGTTTTATCAGGCCATTCAGTTGAGCAGTAAGATTTAATTACCCTGAGTTCTGAGCTAGCCCGCTGTGCCGATGCAATTCTATCAAGAACCATGTCAGTTACATAGGCAATGTTTCTTGTTACTGTGTGGATGGCCAGTTCAACTTCCTCATCCAAATCATAACTCTCATTAGTTGCTACAGGGCTTCTTGAGAGACAATCAGCAGTTGCTAAATGTTTGCCAGGAGTATATGTAACATTGTAGGAATATCTCATCATTCGAAGTCTGAGCCTTTGAAGACGGGGTGTCATATCATTGACCTCTTTAGTAGTCAAAATACTTACTAAAGGTTTGTGATCTGTTTCCAACGTGACGTGCTTGCCCACAATATAGTCTTTAAACTTGTCACAGCTCCATGTTAGAGATAGAGCTTCTCGTTCAATGTTAGAGTAGTTTCGTTCAGTTTCGCTCAGAGTACGTGAATTATAAGAAATAGGTTTCCAATTTCCATCTGTTTGTTGTTGTAAAAGTACTCCACCCAAGCCTTGTGTTGATGAGTCATCAGAAATCATAGTTGGTTTATCCTTGTCATAGAATGCTAGTTGAGGTGGAGATGCCAATAATTCTTTAAGTTCATCGAATGCTTTCTGTTGTTCAAACCCCCAACACCATTCGTTTTTTCTACTTAGAAGGTCGGTAATGGGTTTTAGTAATCTACTTTTGTTAGGTATGTATTTGCCAATAAAGTTAACCATGCCAAGTAACCTTTGTACACCCAAAATATCTGTTGGAGGTGCCATTTTTCTTATAGCTTCGACTTTCGTCTCATCGACTTTGATTCCTGATTCGGATAGATGGTGACCTAAGTAGGTTAAGGAGGTTTGAGAGAACAAACATTTGTCTCTGTTTAAGGTGAAGCCTGCACGTTCAAGTTTGGTAAGTACTTCTTCTAAGAAATAGTCATGTTCTTGTTGAGTTTTCCCCCAAACAATTATATCGTCCATGTGCGCAAGTGCATTCATTTGACCTTTAAGGGTTCGATTCACGCATTCCTGGAATACTTCTGGTGCAGATGTTATTCCAAAGGGTAGTTTCAGAAATTTAAAGCGTCCAAACGGTGTCAGGAACGTTGTCAAATCTTGGGATTCTTCGTCCAATGTGATCTGCCAGAATCCATTATTAGCATCCAATTTAGAGTAGCATTTTGCTTCTGAGATTTGGGCAAGTGTTATGTCGATGGGTTGAATAGGATAGTATCTTCGTTTGACGCATCTGTTTAATTTAGTAAGATCCACACAGATGCGAACTTTGTTAGAGTCCTTCTTTGGTACAACAACCATTGGAGAGCACCAGTCTGTGGCATGGTGTACCTCAGCAATCACCCCCATTGACACCATTCTTTCAAGCTCTTCTTTAGTAGATTCCCAAAGAGGAAGAGGAATCCGACGAGGTGTGTTGATTGCAAATGGATTGGCGTTATTTTTCAGTTCTACTTTGTATTTAACATCAATAGAACCTAAGCCTTCAAACAATTTAGGGTGTCTGTTATACCAGTCATTACAGGATGGCTGTATTTCATTGATTCGAGCAAGTAACTGCAATTTTTTTATTGCAGGTTTACCTAGAAGGGGTTGGGAAGTGCCCTTTGAAACATATATAGTCTCATAACATGTTTTGTGATTATGGGATAGTTTGACTGTAGCAGTTCCCAAAATTGACAAAGCTTGGCCATTTGCGCCGCTAAATGTTTTGGATGTGGGATTCAGTTTGATTTTCTTGTTCAATTTAATGTCGGAAGGCAAAATCGTTACGTCTGCTCCTGTATCAATTTTGAAAAGAACATCATCACTGTCGTTCATATTTAACACTACAGACCAAGGATCATCACGTACGGTTTTGTCAACAGAGCCAATTTGAGGGTCTATGTACTGAGAGCAAACATTTTCGGTGGGGTTTTCAAGGGGAGAATCATCATATTCAATTTGACTGACTTTGTTTGATTTGCAAACATTTGGGAAATGACCGACTTTTTTACAAAACCCACATTTGTATTGTTTAGCTGGACAGTTGAATCTTTTGTGTAAAACTGTCGAGCCACACCAAAAACATCTCTTTTCGACATTGGACAGGCTTTTATTGTCATAAATTGGCTTAAAGTATCGATTATTGTTTGATTTATCAGGAGAAATGTTTGATTTACTTAAATGTTGAGTGTTTTGGTTTATTAATGCTATGTCAGCCAAGTTTAGTGTTTGTTTCTGTCTTGTTAGTTCTTCAGATCTACGGATAGTGTTAATAGCTGTGTTAAGTTTTAATTCGGGTTCAAGTTGAAGACGATCACTTAGTGATTCGTCCTGCATACCAATAATCAAAACCATCAGAATCATCTCCTCTTCAATCTGACCCCAATCACAGTTTTTTGCATGATTGTGAAGGTCTGTGATGAAGTTCTCAATCGGCATGGAACCCTGTTTAAGTTTTAGAAACCTAGCCCGTTCAAAAATTAGGTTCTTTTTTGGAAGGAAATGATCGTCAAACTTCTTTAGAACAACTTTGTAATTAGATTTGTCATTGTCATTTAACCTGAATGAGTTAAGTATATCCTCTCCCTTTTCCCCCATACAGTATATAAGCATGTCAATCTGATGCTTACCAGAATGTAGAGCTAAATTGCTAAGGGAATAATACCTCTCAAAGCGAGTCTTCCATGTCTTCCAGTCGTGAGGATTGAAGGAAAAGGCTTCAGGAGGCTTAATGTTCAGGGATACGGGTTCTTCATTCGACTGCGCCATGTTCTATTTCTTATTTAGATTAAAATTAAAAGATCAAAAGAAACTAAACTGTTTTTAATCAAGACATTAATACAAGACAATATTATTAAAGAAAGTAAATAAAAAACATATGGTTAAAAAATAATTAAATAATCATAGAGGTTGAACACATTCTTTCAATTTTTATTCACAAGACCAACTATTAGAAACAAACAAAAAAGAAAACACAAAAAAAGAAAACAAAAAAGAAAAAAAGAAAAGAAAACAGAAAAGAAATTGCAAATGTAAATAAAAACATTGATGAATTAATTAATATAAAAATCATCTAGACACAGTCCATTTGCAACAATTAGCATTATCTCCTGCGGTCACGGAAAAATAATGAGCATCCCCTGTCGTAACGGAAACATCATCATAGTCTCCTGTGATCGATGCTGAATTCTGATCATCTCCCGCTGTCTTGTAGACATTATCGTCATCTTCTTCAATCACGGCGAAATTCTGACTATCTCCCTTGGCCGTGGAGACATCATCATCATCTCCTGTGGTCATGGAAATATCATTGTCGTCTTGAGCGATTGCGGCAAAAGCGGTAATTTTTCGATCGTGCAATCTTCGCAAAAAGTGTCTGGTATTGGTCGACGATCGATTCTCGATACCGATACCAATGTCCAAGTATCGGTGGTATCGAGAATGGACAATTGATATCAAGAATCAAATCATCCTTAATAATATAAAATAATATATCGGGGCCCCCTCAAATACAAATTCTTGGGACCCTTTCCCTGGATACGCTACTGTCCTGACGCTTATCCATGAAAGTTTTTTGGCAAGCTAATGTGAGAAAGTACAGTATGTGTCAGGTTGTTGATACTGTTCATTTATTATTATTTGAGCAATGATTTTAAAGTTTTTTTTTTCAGGAAACCAGCAGAGACCATGTCTCCAAAGCATTATCCAAAGGACAAATTGTGTGTTCTTACCTGGGGTGCAAAAGTATTAAATCCATCGATTCTGTTCAATTTTATAATTTTCCAATCCATAACAATGATCTACTCTACAAGTGGACTCACTATTGTGATGAACAATTCCTTCCTAATTTAACAAAGAGTGAATTGTCGAATAGAGCAGTGTGTGAAAAACATTTTACTGATGACTCATTCGAAGAGGCATCCAGAAAAATAATGAAAGGAAATGCAATCCCAAATATACCTCGTAATAATAATGATGTTGTTATACAAACCCCACCACCAAAGTTATATACCAAAGTTAGTAGGCCTGTACAACAAGTGGATTGTCCAAACTCATCTGTAAGTATTTATATGCTTCAATTACCTCTATCTTTTTAAAGTATTGTGTACCTCAAACCTATACCTGAGTAATACCGGTAATTCAAAATGCCTCTTGAGTATTGTATTAACGTTTTCACCCTTAGGATACCTAAGCCCCCAGCACCAAGGAATCTTTTAAGATTATATTTTGTAACTAGAAAATCACATTTAGATACTGTATGTATACCTTGAATGAATGTCAGCAAAACATCACTATATTTTAAGCTTAACATGTTCACTGTGCATGGCGAGTAATCTTGTCACCGCTAGCGCTTTCCAGTGGCGCATGACAAGTATACTCCGTTTACAAACTATTGTTTCATTGTGAGGTTAGCCACTGCCTTGAAACGGCTTTGCCGCTTATTGTGCCAGTTTCATACTTCAATCTGGTAAAGTAAGTTTTCAGATCCGACTATTTTATTGGTGGTAGGGACTGTTACAAATTTATTTTATTTTGGAGCTAAGGGTTGAATTTAATGATATGGAATAGAATAACTATAATGAATATACTGTAGCATTATGAAAGGAACCTAACCTCAAAATTGTGCTTGAACCAGTTTTCACGGTTTTGTGTATTTGAGTATTTCGCTCCTGTTATTTCCCTCCATTTGGCAGTACTGAGGGCTGGCTAGCAGTTTTGACTAGTGCTGCTATCTATTGGGTTCTTGTAAAACTGCGTTCAAAATAATTGGGACACAGTATGTGCTATAATATGTCTCCTATTGGATAAAACTAAATTTAAAAACTTTTGCGCACTCATCCACACAGGGCATTAATTGTCCGCGCTCCCAGCAGTGGCCAGCCATCACAAAGCTGCAGCAAACGTGTTAATATGAACAAAGGATGAAATTAGACGGGAGTGACAGCATAAGAGTTCTGTCCTGGAGAAACGTGTTTAATAGTCTACCAATCATTGATGTGATCCTGTGGTTAGGAGCCTAGCCTACCCCAAAAATAGGCTTCTTAGTCCATCTCCCGCCACAAAAGCCATACAATAGAAAACTAAGGGAATTCCCAATATATGAATTTGTATTAAAACAAGTTCTAAATTGGCTACAGTAAATCCTCTCTTAACCGGCCCAGTGTCGACCACCGCTTGCATTTAGATGAATCTATACCCTATCCTTAATGTTGAAACGACTCAAAAGTCTGTGTTTATCTTTATAAATAAAATTAGAGTTTTGTCTGTACATTGCTCAGAATTATATATTTTTTGGTAATTTTTACGTTTTATACATTAAAGAAGCCGAAACAAGTCTCAATTTCTGTCTGTCACGGTCCAAAAAGGCATTTTACACGGCCTTCTCCTGAAAAACGAGAGTAGGTACCTATCAAGATTCAAATCATTTTAATGTATTCACTGGATTGGTGAGAGTGACTTTAAGTATTGAAATATGGCCTTACTACTTTGTAAATAAAATGACAAACGTTCAAAAACCATATTTTGTTGTTGGTATTATTTAGTAAATTATAAAATATTGTGAAATAGTTATTTGTAGTGTTTTGTTTAGTGAAATGTGTATTTTCGTCTACCCACTCGTTCATGTGTACAATACTGAATTCAATTTATAATAATATTTTACAAAGTTGTGAAATACTTGAAAAACTAATCACTGATTGTGGTTGTAAAAATTGGTACGCAGTATCATATATTTGCTTGCGCACCTTTTTTACTTTCTCCCCCTATACCATAGTATATGGAGAAAGTATTGTTTTCGTCAAAATTTTTGAGTTTGAGTTTTGAGTGGATATATTCGTTTTGGGCCCCCCTGGACCCAAAAAAGTGGTTTTTGAAGTGATGTCTGTGTGTGTGTGTGTGTGTGTGTGTGTGTGTCTGTGTGTCTGGATGTGTACAGAGCTAGAGACTACACCTGTGGTCCGATTTCGATGAAATTTGGTATGTAGGTTCTAATCCATGGTATCTCCAGGCGTTTTTTTCATTTTTTTGAAATTTTGATTTTTAATGGGGATTTTCCCATAAAAACCCATAAAAAACCGGAAAAATCGGATTTTCTCAAAAATGGCCTGAACGATTTTGATTAAAATTTAGTATGTTGTAGCCCTTTAAATTCTGAACAAAATGGTACAAATCCCATTTCTGTAAAAATTACGGTTCAAAAGTTATGGTAAATTATGTTATTTCCCCATAAAAACCCCATAAAATAACGAAAAATAGGATTTGAGACAAAAATCCAGTTTTGATTTAACATAGTAGGTTATGGTCCTTACAATTTTGTTAGTTTTTTTTTCATTTTTTAGAAATTTTGATTTTAGATGGGGATTTTCCCATAAAACCCCATAAAATAACGGAAAAATAGGATTTTTTCAAAAATGGCTTGAACGATTATGATAAAATTTTTGTATGTTATGGTCCTTTATATCCTGAACAAAATGGTACAAATCCCTTTTATGTAAAAATTACGGTTCAAAAGTTATTGTAAATTATGTTATTTCCCCATAAAAACCCCATAAAATAACGGAAAAATCGGATTTCCCAAAATTGGCTCGAACAATTTTGATAAAAATTTTGTATGTTATTGTCCTTTAAATTCTGAACAAAATTGTACAAATCCCATTTCCGTATATTTACTCTCACCGCTTACACATGATAAAGGTTGTTGACAAACTTATGGGAGAAAGTATGTGTCAGAATGCTGATACCGTTTATTTAAGATTATGTAAAACATTTTTAAATATTCTAAAACTACAATAAATTCCCTACAATTTGTATATCTCAGAATCTTTATAAGATTGGTCGTTAATATTTTATGTGGCTTTGAAAATGTCATAAAAATTATGTTTTCGTAAAAAAGATTTCAAAGTTTTACATTTAGACAAAAATTACCCAGACATTTTAGAATTCAACAGCATATAACTATATATTTTCAAAAAGATCTTTTATTTTTCTACTAGGCAGTTTCATATTTATAGGTTAAGATAGCAAGATTCGAGTTTGGTTTATAACATGTAGTAGCCTAAATGCTGAATGTTTTATAATAAATTAGACAATGAAATGTACTAAATTAATTCATTTATTCTTAAATGGGCATTATTTCCTTTCTTAAAGTAATACAACACGGCCCTTAAATGCCTCATTGACAACATGCCAGTTTGTTTGTTTTGATTTAACCTCAGAATTTGACACATATGAATAGATGATCGCACTACAGCCAAATAGGTTCATCTTCAAAGATATTCAACCACACCTTAACGCTTCTAGCTAAAAAAAAATCCAACTGTACATGATCCTTTTAGCACTTTTATGACTATTTAATTTTTTAATTTTGATGGAAGATAATATTTTTTTTTTTAATTCGTCAAAAAATGTTGTAATAGTCCCTCTTGCACCAATCATTATGCCAATTACTGATATAGAATTAATATTATACGAGGTGTTAGCCCGTCCTACGTACGGGAGTATTCAGTTAAAACGGTGTAGGCCTATAATTCAGAACAGCTAGTTTACACGTATAAAGACAAATTTTATTGCAGCCTACAGTAGAAAGAGTATTAATTATCAATTGAGAAGTGTATAGGCCTAGTCAATGATATCACCTTCCATCACATACCTACCTCTTCCATAATCAATATCACCACAATACAATTACTTATACTATACACAAATTTCCAGTAGGTCTGAATAGAAACTCCCTAAAATAAAACGAAAACATCCAATACAATTCACAGTACACATAATTATAACGTTGGTGTCCTGATATCACTAAACGAATCGTCCACACACATCCTTTATGTCAATTTCACTGCATCAATTGCTAAATAAATAAGTGTAAACAAAGAAAAGTAAACACAACAACAAAACAGCTGAGTCAAAAATAATATTCATTTGAACAAAAGAACTGGGCACATGTTGAAGGAATTTAAAAAGTAAAAACACTGGTAAAGCTAGTGACGTAATTAATTGTCTATGTTTATTATCCATTCCGTTATCAGTTCCAATATCCTTGATAATTGAACCACCCTCATTGAATCAATGTACATCGTAATTCCCCATATTCATTTATTTAAACTATAAAATATTCAGCGCCTCCAAACGTAACCACAACTAAACACACACCAAACAACTTTTTTAGATTTCATAAAAGGATGGTTAGTCTAATTGCAGTATCCTAGGTCAATGATGACGTTGTGTTCAATCTATGTCATTCATCTGTATATCTTTGGATAATACCCGTCTGAGGTTGTGGTGGTAATTCAAAATCGTATTCCTGAGGATTCTTGATCTCCATCTTTATGACATCAATATTTCCGGGCCTAATCCAAGCAAAGTTCAGGCATTCAAAAACATTGTTTGTAAACAAAAAGCTGCCAAGATGAATTAAAACATGTAAAACTTGTGATTTTCCTACCCTTTCCAAAAAAGTTGAGCGGTAAAATAATTTGCATTTCTTTTTTTATTTAACTCGTGTACAGAGCCTCGACTTGTACACATCGATGGTGTTACTTATCTCGGTGGTCTACTAATCTTACTTATTTCCCATAATCAATGACAAAATCTGAGTAAATAACCTCATAGTTCTATAGGGCATTTTAACCAGCTGTTAGTTAAAACAAATTATATTGCTCTAAAACAAATCGAAGATTAAAAAGATTGCTTTTTTAAAATAATTTGAACATCCTAGTATTTTACTATGTATATTAAACTAGCAGAGTACCCGTCCTTCGTACGGGGTTGGCTTATAAGTTAAAAATGCTTATTGCAGTTATACTCAAGCTTTGCGTTTGCAATGGGGGAGGAAAAAGTTTGATAAAATTTGCTTCTTTGAATTACGATATACTATGGTATTACACATCTACCATAGCATTGTGTTCTACTACTTCACCTAAACAATAAAAAAAAAAATAATTACAAATTCACAAAAAATCACAAATTTTTCATGACATTAAAAACTTGAACATAACTGTGAGTGCCATCCATTCCACTTTGACAGTTCTCATTGAGTATCAGAGTGTTTTGTTGCTGTAGTTCACATTAGCTGTTTACTTAAATGCAAAAAAAAATATAGTGCTGCACCCTGTTGGTAAATCTTATAACTTTTTAATGCTTTTGTATATCATAGAACCAACTTTTTAGTTGAAACAGCTGACTAAATTCTTTAATTCCATTTAAATATGAATACTAATAAGGTTAACATGGGGAATTACAGAGCCACTGGGGCGGAGCCCGAGAGGATTTTTGAGATAAGATATGCCTATATGTTAATCGGGAATGTGGGCTATCATCATGCCAAATTTCAGCCCAATCCGTCCAGTAGTTTATGCGTGATTGAACTTCAAACAAACAAACAAACAAACAAACAAACACACAAACTTTCACATTTATAATATTAGTAAGATAAGATTAATCTGTCATCCTCTTACAGAAGAATTGAACGTATAGTCCAGTGCAAATAGCATTTTAGTAAGGAAATTAAAAAAAAAAAGTTGAAACCTGTTGGAAATCATTTATTAAGGTCTCCTGAACCCACAGAAGAAAGTCCCAGAAAATCCCATGGGGACTTTTCCGCCATTTTGAAAAATAAGCCCGGCCATCTTGGATTTATGCAAGCGTTTACGGAAATGGATGTTACTAGTAAACTAATTGACTTAAAAACCTCCTGTTTGCATAAAAATGTCTTGTAAACTCCAAGCTAGATATTAAATATAAAAATTAAATACCCCCGCCGCAGCGAACCTGCAGACTAAGCGAATTTCCATTTGCCTGAATTTATTTTAAATTAAATCTATTTAAATAACATTAGGTTTAACGAGTACCTAAGTTTGCTGTTACAGGTAGCCTAATAAAATGTGTTTTTAGTAAAATATTAGTAGATTAATATAAAATAGATAAATTTTCCATGTTTAATCAATATATTTCCATAAACAAGCAAACTACAACATTTAAAAATATTCTTCATAAGAATAACATAGGACATTTTAAATTTGCAGTTTTTTTTAATTTTCTTTATAACCATTAACTGTACAAAAACATTTTGGGATACTGAATTGTTTGTTTTTTGTAAGCTATTTAAATGTCCTAGAGATAAATAAGGAAATTTGGTGTTTTGACGGTCAAAAATTTTAAAAACAAATTTCTATCCTATAAAACCTCCTCGTAAAACCCTGTTCCCATAGTCTGATCATACTGGTTCGCGAAATCATTCAATTTTATCCCGCTTTACACCTTCACATTAAATTTTGTCAAAATCAAACAAAAATTACTCAAGGCTACGCCTTTGCCTATAGGGAAATTCACTAAAAATGTGTTACTTTATTTTTTTATACTTTTATTTACTAATTTAAAACTTATTTATTTTGACATACTGTAACTAATAATTAGCATTTTTCACCAAGTAACCTTTTGGTTTACTGTTATAAGGAAAACTTTTAATAAAAATTGTAGAGAATAAAATGTTCTTTCAAATACACTAAAAGGGTTTACCTAAAAATTTTCACCATCCTACTCAAGAACCAATAGAAGCATTCGATACATTTTCGCTCAGACGCTTGACCCGGCCGTCACATATTTTTGTCACATTTCCCTTAAAGCTTCAAAGTTTTGTTTGAACGTTGTGGATATAGTAGACAGGAGCATTCACTAGTTAATATTAAGATTAACAGGTCGTCAAGTTTATCTTCAGTAACTGATAGTGTATTACCGCACCCAAATCCTGCACAGTTTTTGCACATATGAGAATAATATAGCTTCTTCGGCACAAACAATACTTCTCGCAATTGCCTTTGCAGTTGCAGAATATAAGATTTAGTAGATTTTGATGAGCAGGTCGTTGAAGAGGTGTTACAGGTATTAGACCCTGACTAGCACTAAGCTTCCAGCCCCAGTCCGTAGCTAGGAGATTAACACCTTTCCACTGCTGAATTTGATGATAAGCCCTCAGGGTGTATTGGGGGGCTGCTGCTTTGGTTGGGGGAATAGAGGCGAGGTTGAAATTTGCACTAAGTCCCTGCTTTGCTATCGTTCTTATGTACATGCGGTGCCTTGCAATGTTAAGGTTAGTTACTTCTCTACTAACACCATATATTTTGGCTATACTGACGGATTCCTGAAGTCCTGCATCGTTTTGGAGTTTCTCCTACGCGGTTTTTCCTTTGCTGAATATGGCATAGGTTGTATCGCAACCTGCGTGAATGCGTGTAGCAGGAAAAGAAAATATTGTAACTCACCTAACCTTCTTGCAGATTCCTAATATTAAAAATGCGGTGAGGTTTGTTTCCTTTGGCAGGAATGAGCATGAATACGTTGCATCGAGTGAGAGTATTCAACGATACAAGAAGGTCTCTTTCTTGTCCCACTAGTACCAAAGTCTTTGTTGGGGAAATATGCAGAGCTGTTGAAACAATGAGAGTGTCTGCGTTAGATGTAGCTTGTGAAACCTGGCATCCCATGTTTGTGAGGTGTACAGTTAATAGTGCAATAAATCTTGATTTGTTGGTGGGGTTAGCAGGGAACTCTTTTTGAAATGTTGGTATTACTAAATCATCCTCATTTTTGACCCTCAAAACTCAAAATGTCCCAATTTCTCTCTAGAACTTTTTAAAGAGATTAAAAAACAAATAATTTAGTATATTAAAGTTTTTTTGTACGGTTAATGGTTATGGAGAAAATTAAAAAAAACTGCAAATTTAAAATTTCCTATGTTATTCTTATGGAGAATATTGTAGAATGTTGTAGTTTGCTTGTTTATGGAAATATATTGATTAAACATGGAAAATTGATCTATTTTATATTAATCTACTAATATTTTACTAAAAACACATTTTATTAGGCTACCTGTAACAGCAAACTTAGGTACTCGTTAAACCTAATGTTATTTAAATAGATTTAATTTAAAATAAATTCAGGCAAATGGAAATTCGCTTAGTCTGCAGGTTCGCTGCGGCGGGGGTATTTTTATATTTAATATATAGCTTGGAGTTTACAATATATTTTTATGCAAACAGGAGGTTTTTAAGTCAATTAGTTTACTAGTAACACCCATTTCCGTAAACGCTTGCATAAATCCAACATGGCCGACTTATTTTTCAAAATGGCGGAAAAGTCCCCATGGGATTTTCTGGGACTTTCTTCTGTGGGTTCAGGAGACCTTAATAAATGATTTCCAACAGGTTTCAACTTTTTTTTTTTTTAATTTCCCAAATTTTGCCATTTTGGAGTTAATTGCACTGGACTAGTATCAATGATTAGCATTACACATAGTATAAATAAGTCAACCCTAAGTATGTCTTTACATTTTTATCCAAATGCTGAATTTGCGACACAAAAGCTGAATGTTTACAGCTGTTATGTTAAGCAAATTAATTTATGCCAAAAGCTAGTTTAGAATCTTAACGTCGGCTGCTGGACTTTTTAAAAATTAAAACTTAATTTCTAAAAAACTGGGACCCTAAACTAAAATTATGGCTTTGACATTCCCTAGTTCTCAAAATTATCTTTCTTTCAACACAAAAATCATGAAAATCCGTCGAGTGGTTGATTCAGAATCGTGAAATAAAAAAACACTGTTTCGTTTTAATACTATAGATTTGTTTCTTAAATAATTTTCACTTTTCATTCATTTTTTTTTAATATACATTTTTCTCTTTTCTTCATCTACTTCTAAGGGTTGGTTTTTTTATATTTCAAACCGTATGGTTGGATCAATTATAATTCCACTTTTAGATTTTGTGTCATATATTAAAATGTCTAATCTTCTGTTTGATCCACCATCTTCAATGCAATGATTATCACAGAATCAAATTGTTTAGTTGAAACAGCTGTTAAGATTCTGTAATTCCATAACACGGGAAACTCCAACGTTGGGGCACACAGGAGGGACTACGGCTAACATTGAAAAAATTTAAATTATTTTTCTAAATATTGAGTTATAAAATTAACTTTTCAATTATAAAATAATTTTTTTTTTTATGAAATAAATTTTTACAATTTTTAATTATAAAATTTAACTGTCATAACCAACCAAACTGATCTAATGATCAGGCTGATCTGGCTGATTTAATGATCTAACCAACCAAACTTACTGATAATATAAAAAATATATAAGATAAAAATCAAATGAATGTTAACTTATAATTTTTAATTATAAAATTAATTTTAAAATTTAGTATTACAGTAGAGTCCTGCAAACTCGGCACTCGATAACCCGGCAGTCTGGATAACTCGGCCATCACCTGGCTCTTAGTCAGAAAATTAGTGATTTTTTTAGTCACTAGTAGTAGAGTTAGTAGAGTTAATCATGGACTCAAGCCAGCTTAAGTCAAATTATTCACAATTGGTACTAAGGATTTGTCGTACTATATCTGATGACTTAATACTGACTTGTAATATAAATATAAATAAAAAAGGCGGTAAAAAACCTTAAAAACTGTATAGCTCTTATTTTTAACACAAGTTCCTGATAACCCGGCATTTCGCAAACTCGGCACCCTTCCAGTCCACATTACGCCGAGTTTGCGAGACTCTACTGTATAAAATTAAACTGTCATAACCTAACCTAACCAACCAAACTTGCTGATAATATAAAAAAAATATAAGATAAAATCGAATAAAGGTTTACTATTAAAAAAAGTGCTGTTTATAAATAAAATTATAAATGCATCAAATTCTAACAAGAGATGTACAGTTAAGAAGTATTTGCATTCTAAGCAAAATCTTTGACCATAAAGTTAGACGATGAAATTAGACGGGAGTGACAGTTTTATACGCTACAGTCCTGACGCTTATCCATGAAAGTTTTTTGGCAAGCTAATGTGAGAAAGTACAGTATGTGCCACATAAACACTAAAACAATGATAAACGTAATAAAACACATAATAATGTCCCTGGCTGGATTCGAACCGGAGACCTCCTGAACACCAGTCCGGCGCGCTATCAACTATGCCACGAACGCACCTGGAAACACATCGTCTCGTTACGGTAATCTTGTTGCCTCAAAAGAAGACATTAGTCACTAGAGATATGACGTCACCTTTAGCCATAGTCCCTCCCGTGTACCCATCCGGAAACTCCAGAGCCACTGGGGTGGAGCCCTTTTGACGGATCTGCACTCAAACCAACCTTGAATATGCTTAATAATGCCTAAAAGTTTCATTACAATCTGTCGAGCGGTTTCGGAGTCCATAACGTTCAAATATATATATATATATATATACACAAACTTCCTCTTTTATAAATATAGAATATTTGTAACAATCAATGATTTTTTTTACACTTATGAGAATTATTGTTTAGATATATTTTTGTGTAAACAGTAATAAAATATCCCTGCCGCAGCAAACCTGCAGACTAAGCTAATTTCCATTTGCCTCATTATAATTTCACTAAAATATGTTAGAAAATTACCCTATTGACAGGTTTGGAACTATTGTGATAGCTTTTTGTTTACAGTACAAACCATTCAATGGATTCAACATGTTATTTGATTATCTTTAAAATCTATCATTGATTTTGTATCCTAGGTATCCTAAATAAGTGTTTACAGTCTGAGTTAACAAAAACCAATGAATACAAACCCTTTGGAGAATAGTCAGTCTGAATTTTGAGTCGACATCGAGCCTGCCGCTCACCGTTTGTTTCGGTCCAGCTACAGCACCTTTTGCAGTTTGGCGTAGGCTAACTGTCTCGGCACTTAGCTCATCCTAGTCGCGCCAGACCTATCCAGAAACATACTCCAACCAGTGTTCAACATATAACTCAGCTCTACCCAGATAATTTTAGCTCTAGAATAAAAACCAACTCAAAATAAAATAGTGACTTGCCATCTCCTTATTTAGATGTTTCTGTAGTCCATTGGATGTAATGGTTGTTCTTTTTGGAGGGTTGATGAGTTACCTGAAGGACTTTCATTTGCATAATGCAAAATGCCTTTTTTAGTAGGATAAGTATATTTGTTTTAATGTTATTGTAGTAGGATAAGAAGTCTAGTCATTACTTAAAGACTTGTACATACACTCTCGTATGTACACTTGTATATACACTATATGACTTGTATATACACTCATTGTGAGGGGATCACACTGTTCAAAATTATTATTTATATTCTTAAAATCTAAAAATGATTATACATTTTATTATTAGCATTTAAGTTTAGCAAAAATTACATGATATGATCATAATTAAAAACAGGTATTATGTGCTCCTCGATTCTCATTTAATATTATTGATGCCCATTTGTTAAATATTTATTTGTTGTTTGAGGTATGTATTCCATTGATTTTTCTTTTAGGAGATTGAAATAGAGACGTGTCAGCAAAAGGTCAGCAATGAAGAAATTAAAGATGATCTGACCAGTGTCGATACATCATTTACCACTGTCAGAGTAAGTTTATGAATCAATAAAAATTGTTGTACTTTAAATATATATTACAAGGGTTATATGTAAATTAAGGTCTCCAGGCGCAACCAAGCAAACTGGTTATCGATTAGTCTTATAATAGTAGTAATATAATTAATAATGTAATTGAACTACTACTAAAATTAATAATATTAGGAACTAGCTTTGTATCCGTTCTACGTACGGGGTGAATAAAATATATATCAAATCAAATCAAAATCAAATCAATTTATTCATCACAAAAATTCATAATACAGAGGCTGAATATCAGCAATGAATATGTGACATGTCAGTACAAATCATGCATTATAAATACACATAATAAATATATACAAATATTAAGATTACAGTTGACAGGATAAAAATGAATTTATGTCATAAGGACAAAGTGCAATCAGTTTTTCTGAAAGTTTCTTTTTAAAATTATTAAGGCTCAAAGACTGGTCTGTGAAATAAAAGGACAATTTGTTGTAGACTTGTATGCATTGATAATAGGGTCCATTGTGAAACAAAGCTAATCTGTGGCTTGGAATTTCCAAAAGTTGTTTGTGTCTAGTTTCATAACTATGAGTTTTTTTACAGTTTTCAAATAAATAAAGGTTGTTTTTAATGAAAAGTGCCAAGTGTAAAATATAAAGAGCAGGAAGGGTCAAAAGTTTGAATTTTTTAAAACTGGATCTACATGATTTTCTTGAGCTAATGCCAGCAATGACTCTGATGGCCTTTTTTTGTTGTTTAAAGATATATTTGCTAGAAGGTGAATTTGCCCAACACAACAAACTGTAAGACATAATTGATAAAAAATAACCATGGTATACTAACATCACTGTCTTGTCATCGCAAATTCTTCTAATAATTCGGAGATTAAATATAGCTTTATCTAGTTTAGCATATAAATGGTCACAGTGGTTATTCCATTTTAAATTATCTTGAACTGTCAGTCCCAGAAAATCTACTGATTTACAGACAGGAAGGTCAATGTTGGACAAGCGTCTACAGCCTGACTGATCACTTATTGCAAACGAAAAAAACTGGCCAGTAGCCACTGAAGAAGAAGAACCATCTTGTTGATGACTGCGGTCTGTCGTCTGTTACTTAGCAGCATAAACAAACATAAACAAAGTCAGACTCCTTATAACATAACCTCAACCCTCAAAACCAACCAACATTCTGTTGTATATTATTTCACCTTGAATAAATATAAGCTTTTTTTAATGTTGACGTTATCATTGATCTTTTAGTTCTTAAAATTATTGCTACACCATTTGTTACTTGGATTTCCAAATTAATAAGTTAGGTTCAAAATTAACTAGACACTTTCATACTTTCTTGGATATGAGGATGAGAGAGGATTAACCTAGTTTAAACCTACCAGGATAGTATAATTTTATGTCAACAAACCAAATTTAATTCTGATTAGATGAAACCAATGACAAATCTATAACATTAGTCCTAATATATTGAATTGTCCTCTGCCTCTATGCTAGGCTTGGCTAGGAAATATGAACTGCATGGGTTGTAATCACTGTTTTTAAGTAAATTTAATTTGGCGTAAATTTGTAATTTCTTCCATTTATAATGGTTTACTTGGGATGCAGTTAAGTCAAGTTTGTAACATAACGGTAACTTACAGGCATGTCTGACAGATTAACTTATACATTTAAAAAAATTTGACCTTAAACGAAATACCTTTTAGTTTTTACTCAACTTAAGTTGACTGTAAGCCATCACAAGTAGGCATATATACATGCAAACCAGTGCAAAAATATGTGTGATGAAAATGAAATATTAATCTCAAAGAGTATTAAGCAATCTTTTTAAAACACACATTTTCTTGGATCATTGTCTTTTTGGACAGTTAATTTTAGGCCTAATGTTCCGTCGTCAAAGCAACGAAAATGCCCTATTAAAGTGGTAAACTTACCTATCTACAAAAATCAATACAACACAATTTTTCAACTTAAAATTACAAATTTTTGAAGTAGATTGGAAAACGTTGCCTCTTTTATTCACTTCACTGGAATTGGGGTTTGTAATTTTTATTATTATTTTATTGTTTATACTTCAATACATTTCAAGTAGGCCTATTCAAATTCAACCTTTTTATTTTTGAAAGGGAATATAAGATGGTGTGTTGCTAGCCTACTTAGTGGTTAGGTAGTGTCTCCGACTATAGAGCAAGAATGACAGGTTCGATTACTGACACATCCACAACATTTGATGGGTTTGGACCACTTTACCTTAAATGTTTTTGTGATTATCAAGATGCCTCTGGTATACAGAGAACAGTGACAAAAACAAAGATAAAAATTTAGAAATTCATTCCAACTGCAATTTTTGTGTATAGCGGCCACTATTAGAGTGATTAAACTTAGGTCATAACAAACAGTTTACAAGTAGGCCTACATCCTTCATTTTGAATCCAATGGTATTATACAGGAAGAACTTTTCCAAAGACAAATTTCCTCCCACCAAAAAATACTGCTCTAACTTGGCAAAGGTCAGATTTTTAACAGGAGAGGGCAAATTGTATAACACTGGGTTTACACCAGACCACAAATTATGTTTGGGTACTTTGATGTTAAAGGGGACATTAATTATTATCCATGATTTTTTTTCGATATATCGATATTTTTGTTTTACTTCACGATCCGTATTCCTTCTGTTTTAATATCTTCAAACGCATTGAAATTACAAATTAAGAACTAACCTTGTTTAGGCAGAAATAATGGCCCAAAGGCCTATATTGGATTAGGAAATGAAACTATTCTAAACTAACCTAACATAACTAACCAAACTTGCTGTAGGCTAGGTTACCATTTCAAAATTCCGTTTGATAACAGAAAATGCATATGGGGAATAGGCTATCAAACGGAATGTTGAAATTATTTTGGTTTGTTAGGTTAGTTTAAAACAGTTTTATTTCATTATAATATTTTTTTAATTGCTTGTTGATACTAAACAAACAATATTTATTTAGTTACTGTATCCTTATCGTAGTTGTCAACTGATATGTTTCAATTTGTTATAATCAATATATCGGATAGAAACAAATCAATAGCCTATATCGATATACTTATTGTTTGTACAAACAACCCAACGAAAATATCGATCGATATATCCATTATTCGATATATCGTTTGGTTAGTTAGTTAAGGTTACTATAACTAACCAAACGACATATCGAATGAAACAATCGAACAATCGATACCTATTTTCATTCGGTTGTTTGTGACAACAGATTCGGAAGTCTACCCGAAAATTGTATTACAATCTCTCAACAGTTTCATTCATTGCACTTTCATTAACTTATTTAGCCTGCATTCATGTAAGTTAAATAGCATTGCCTATGGGGAAAGACTCAACGGCCATTAAAATGTTTAGATCTTTGCTATGGAGTGTAAAATAATGCTAAGGAGCAAGAATTAATAGGCTTGGCCGGAAGGTTAACCACGATAGATATAATGCCTTAATTAATGTCATCTTTTTAATTATCATTAAGAATAACATGTAAAAATTGAATAGGCATAGACATACACGAAAAAAACTTTAAGGGGCAAAATTACAAAAGGATAAAAGTACATTTTAATAAAGTTTAGTAACATGCTATTTATTCACAGAAATGGATTTTAATTTATACATTAAACATTTATAACACTACCCACAAAATTAATATTTTACATAAGACTACACAAAACTTTGACAAAACATAAATAGGCCTAGCTTATCACAACATCTAAGTTACATGTCCAGCGATCATAAATAAATATCACAATAAAAATAACTTCTTTTTAATCTTTACATGGAAACAAAATGAATAATTGCAATGAAATAGACAAAATCGAATTACTACACTAATAATTAATAAATTGATGTAAAGGAAACAAACAAACAGCTAAACCAAAACATAGCCGACAGCCAGAACGATACGTCGTCAACGTCACGTCACAAAATCAAGCAGACAAAAATTGGTTCTTCTTCTTCAGTGGCTACTGGCCAGTTTTTTTCCTTTGCAATAAGTGATCAGTCAGGCTGTAGACGCTTGTCAATGTTGGTGTTGGGAACTGCAAAAATTAATTCTTTGGACCTGTTTGAGGAGGCGGAAAATTCTAATATTTTAGTCTTGGCATGATTTAAACTTAGACCGTTCTTGCTCATCCAGAAACTGATGTTTTGAACAGAGGAAGAGATATTAACTGCCAATTCATTTTTGTCTTTACCTTTGACTATTGCTGTTGTGTCATCTGCAAATAAAATTAAATCTGAATTTACATTTGAAAACAAATCGTTGACATAAACTAAGAACAAGAATGGCCCAACCTTTGAACCTTGAGGAACTCCCAAGTGTACTTTATTCCAATCAGAAAAAACTGAGTTTCCATTCAAGGTATTAATCTTTACTTTTTGCAACCTATTTTGGAGGTAGTTGCCGAACCACAGGACAACCTCCCTACTCATACCATAACATTCCAGCTTTTTTAACAAAATATCATGTCTAACATTGTCAAAAGCCTTGGACAGGTCACAGAACACACCAGCAGTGCTCTGCGACCTATCCAAGGTGTCCAAAACATTTGTTATTAATTTAAACATGGCTTGAGTTGTTGAACTATTTCTTCTAAATCCAAACTGATTTGAATGTAAAACATGTTTCTCAAAAAATGGAACAACTTGTTTCAGTACCACTTCTTCAAAAACTTTAGATAGCACAGGTAACAAGGCCACTGGTCTATAATTATCAATTGACTTTTTATCTCCTTTTTTAAGAATAGGAATCACTGTAGAGTGTTTAAGTTTTTCCGGGAAGTCTCCATTTCCTAGACTTTTGTTTATAACAAAAGTAAGAGGCTTAACAATAAAAGATGCAGCAGCTTTAATTACAGGGGCCGGTATTTCATCCCACCCTGCAGAATATTTACTTTTCAGAGACTTAATGGCATCTAGAACATCTTTTTCATTTACTAATTTAAATTTAAAACAATCAGAAGTTTTGCATCTAACTAAATTAATGGCTTCAGCGGCGGGAGATTTTGTGATATTGTCACCAATTTTAGAGAAAAAATCATTAAAGTGTTTAGCAATTGCAGAAGGAGTTTTGACAATCGAAGATTTGATCACAAGCTCAGATATTTGACTGTCTTTATTTTTTTGGCCTAATTCTTTTTTCACTACATTCCAAGAACTTTTGGTCACATTTCCAGATTTAGATATAACTGAATGTAAATAGTTTCTCTTTGAAATCTTAATTCTTTTGCGTAGGTCTTTACAATGATCCTTGTAATCTCTCCAAAGTTTTGTGTTAGTAGACATCTTACAATTTTCAAACAGATCTCTTTTCTTTTGACATAATAACTTTAAATCATCTGTTATCCAACCTTTATCATTATTACTTTTATTTTCACACAATATCTTTTTTGTTACAACTGGAAATGCCTCCAAAAATGCCAGATAGAAATAATTAAAAAAACAATTAAAACTCTCATTTGCTGTATTAAACGAGTAACAACTGTCCCAATTTGTTTGGTCAAGTGCTTTACAAAAGTTGTCAATGTTAATCTGACTAAAAACTCTTCTTCTAATTGTTGAGTTCGATTTTGTTGTTGTTGTAAAGAGAGTAGAAATATATTGAGCTGTGTGTTCTATAGTACAAACAATACAATGAGGAACCAATCTTATTATGTCAAGTATAAATTCGAGCATTTAATTTACAGTAATAATAAAAAGAAAGAGTTATAACTAACACAATAGTAAATACGGTTTATTAAAAAGAAATATTAATAACTAGCAGAGTACCCGTCCTTCGTACGGGGTTGGAATATAAGTATAAAATGCTTATTGCAGTTATACTCAAGCTTTGCGTTTGCAATAAGGGAGGACACAGTTTGATAAAATTTGCTTTTTTAAATTTACAGTATTCTATAGTATTACACATTTACCATAGCCATAATGTTCTACCACTTCACCAAACAATAGAGAAAAATAAATTATCAACAATTCGCAAAATATCACAAATTATTCATGAAATGAAAAACATAAACATAACTGTAAACAATCCTACTTTGACAGTTCTCATTGCGAATCACAGTTTTTTGTTGCTGCTTAGTTCAAATTAGCTGTTTTCATGAATGCAAAAAAAAAATATAGTGCTGCACCCTGTTGGTAAATCTTATAACTTTTTAATACTTTTCCATATCATAGAACCAACTTTTTTAGTTGAAACAGCTGACTAAATTCTTTAATTCCCTTTAAATATAAATACTCATATAAGGTTAACATGGGGAACTACAGAGCCACTGGGGCGGAGCCCGAAAGGATTTTTGGGATAAGAATATGCCTATATGTTAATCGGGAATTTAAGCTATCATCATGCCAAATTTCAGCCCAATCCGTCCAGTGGTTTATGCGTGATTGAACTTCAAACACACAAACTTTCACATTTATAATATTACCCACATAGCACAGAATATTTATTTGATATCAAATAAACGTTCAATATATCAAACTATGTCAAATCAAAAATTTGATATTTATTTGATATTCATTTAATGTTCAAAATGTCAAAGTCAAACAATGTCAAACTTTGAATATTTATTGTATCTTCAAAATATCAAAGTCAAATAACATCAAATTTAGAATATTATCTAAATATTCTTAATGTTAAAAATTTGATTTTCTCTTTGAAAATTTCCAAATATACTAGTTTTAAAAATTTTTAGATTTAACTTTTTAAATTTTTTAGAGTAAAGAATTAGTCCTCAGCCTACAGTTTGTAACATGGAGGTCGGAGGTCAACTATCTCAAAATAATTAATAATAGGAAGGAACACTGAACACTGTAATTTTTAATTAATTGATGATGGATTTTGACTTTTCGCGGGGGGGGGAGTTGTTGGAACATCTGATATTTTTCTGAATCTAGGCTTACCGTACTACACATTTCAAGAAGAGTGAATAGGAAACACAGCTTTTTTAAAAGTTTTGTTTATTAATAAAAAAGTCAAACTCTTAACGATCGGCCTTATAATTTTATTTTTACTAGTAAATTAAACCAAACGTAAATTAAAATTTTTTTAAGTGTAATAAAATTCTAAAAATATGTTAAGTATCTAGTTTGAGCTTGACTTGGCCCATTCGAATGAAAGGAAGAGAGGAAGACTGAAGACAAGACAAAACACCAACTTAATTCTAACCTTAACTCAGCAAACAAAACAAAACATTACAATACAATACAAAACAAATTACAAAATCCGTCGCGCGACCAGTGGTGGCCAGTTTACTCACGGTGTGGATTTATTTATTTATTAACCAACAAATTGCCCATTTTGAGGGAAAGTACACGATTTATGTAAAATGTACCTATGACAACTAACTTGTTGAGTAGGCTACACAAGTAGTGAAAATAAACTATGGAAGCAACAAGAGTATCAAGATTCAAGAACAAGACATAACCTCAAATCAGTTAACTTAAGTGTGCTGATATTTTGTTTAGTGTGTGTCACTGTTAGTTTAGAGTTGTTATTTTTGTGACTGGGGATTGGCATAACCTACACCGAACATCTTTTCACGTTTTGATCCTTGGAGTATGTAAGTATAAGTCACTATACCTAGTAACATAGACGTATTTTAGGCCTTGGCCTTACCTAGACCTAAGTTAAGCTACTGTACAAATTAAATTGGCCAACTTATCATTCCTAATGCCTTAACTTAAGTATAAATAGATAAATCTGAAACCTCAAAATAGGCAATCTGTTTTAGAGGAAGTATTTTTCTGCATACTAATTAGGCCTAGGCGTAAGCTACTAAGTTAGGCGGCTTGCTTAGTTCTTACTGAACCAGTAGTTTATTTAGCTTCAAAGGGCAACTTCCGGATGAAAATAGTGTTCAATATATAGGCTAGTAAGTAGGACTAACTTACTGGTTTACAAGGCAAATGGAATACCATACTGTGTTGTAATACCTTGTTAGGCTAATTTTGAAATATTACTAAGTTATGTGGGTTATATTTTACGTCAGTCACTAACTTAAGTTTATGTAAATTCACCATCAAGAATAAGTTAACTTAATTTAGGCTAGCCTAGGCCTAACATATTCTACCTCAACCAGGTTACAATTTACCGGTATTATAAAAGAAATAGCCTAGCCTATTTGAAATCCATTTTCCTTTTAAACTGAATTGGGGTACACTTCCGTATCTGTTGTCAAAAACAACTGAATGAACATAGGCTATAACGATCGATATTTTCATTCGGTTGTTTTTGACAACAGATACGAAAGTCTACCCCTGTATTGTCTCTTAGTCTTTTGTATTTTAGTTGTTGTCTGCTTCCTTTACCAACCAATGATTAGGCCTAACTAATCTTGATACATATTTAGGCCAGAGAAAGGTATGCATGAATTTAACTAAAAGTAGTTTTCTCTCCATTGTTTCAGTTGATAACTCTGCAGCTTTGGTGGAAGTTATTATTTGGTAGCAGTGAATAATTTGCAGCTACGGTACCAATTCTCCCGAGTGACAAAGTGGCTGTCTAGCAGCCTGTAGGCTGGGAAGGAGGAATAAATTTTTCTTTTGCAATCTGCATCTGAAGCCAGCTATCTTGCGTAAGTTTTTTTTTTTTTTATTTACAATCAGACATTAAATAGGTAGGCATACATATATTTCAATTAGGTTTTCTCAAAGTTAAAATAAGTTAAAATAAAGTTTCAATCTTAGGTGTTTTTATTTCAATTTTTCTGTTTGATTCGCCATGACTGTGTATGTCTTTTTTGCCATAACGGGTACAGTTCCGCAGAGAACCTGCGATATATTATCGGATGAATAACATTATATATCAATAATTATCCGATTCAATACATCGTTCCCTATGTTTTTTCACTATGTAAACATCAAATTGAGTTATGATTTGCAGATTTGGTGAATTGGTTTTGCAATATTAATATAAAATCAGATATATATACCGTCCGATAATATATCGCAGGTTCTCTTAGGAACTGTAGATAAGTTAGGCTCTACCACCAAAACACAACCTAATTCATGATAGGTACCTATTGGGTAGGGGAACGTAGCCTAAGGTTCATCACACAGTTAAGAGAGTTTCTCTTTTTTGTGACCCACTTATATAGGAAGTCTTTGATTTACACTATATAAATATTCCGGCAGTGCTAACTTGTGTAAAAGAAAACTGTATTAGTTGAATTTTTTTAAACGCACACATAGGCCTATACACACACCAAACTACATCCGACCGTTGCACTCATTTCAGTCAGTGCTCACCCCAATATTTGTCCGTTCAAGTGACTGAGGATTACTTTTACCACTACCTAGGTCAAAATTTTCAATTTTCAGATTTAGATTTAGCTTTAACAAGGCTACTCAAAAGAAGCAAATGCCATCAAAATATAAAATAGATTTCACTAACAATTTAATATGTCTACCTAGTTGTAGGCTATCCTGGGTGTTGATCAGGAAAATTAAAATATATACAAATTCTAGTGCTAATACTAATCTCTTTTATACAGAGGCAGAACCGGTACGCAAGAACACTAGGATCGTGGTGTAATGGAAATATATGTTGTTGCTACTATAATCAAGAATTGGCTTCGCCCAGCAAAGTTTAGGATTGATTCAAGGTAAATTTATTGAGTTATTTATAATTTAGGTTAAAGAAAAGATTGCTTATCTAATTACCTAATATAGAACTTAAATTTTATTATAATTAACAGATTAGGCCGACATCTAACTACTGTGATGTTTTCTTTTCAAATTGTGAATTTTCAGTGACAGGCTATGCAAATGAGCAAAACTTAATCTGGGGTTTTATCCATCTCTTTTTTCTTTATTGTCAAGAACTCAATGCCTTATCGACAAATTTAATTATAAAGTACAGGTATAGTAAAAAAATAGGTCTTAAAAATGCCTAACGAAGGGGTCTCCAACCTACAGCCTGTGGGCTACATCCGGCCCTCGTGCAGTTTTATTCCAGCCAGCAGAAAGCCAGCATACGTTTTTGAAAATTATTATTTTTTATAGCAAACACCAATTATATTCTCCCACGATTGCGTAAACACGTGTGGTCAGGTGGTCTCAGCTATATCAGATCATCTCCCATGATCTCGCCAAGACTCATGAGCATATTATACTGCAGTCTCGACGGTGCCCTGATTGTCTTTTGCAATCCCAGCAACACCCTTCTTGTTGACCGTGATTTCCTTGAGGTGTAAAAAGAGAACTTTGTCAATGAATGCAGGCTCAGCCATGGTATATTTATTTACCTCGCGGCTCATACCATAATTAAGAGCAATTAACTGTCTCTTCCCCATTCAACAAAATTTGTGTACAATACCCTGTCTCCAAGTTGGCAGGTTAACGTATTTAAATAGGAACATAGTAAATGTCTCTCACTTGCTAATTTTATCTCAATAGGCCTAGGGGAATATTAGTAGTAATCAAGTAGCGGCAGATTAATTTAAATATATATATTTTTAATTGATCCTAATTGGCAGAACTACAAATTGAAATCTTAAACTAGCTGACATTTTAAGTGTCAAATTTTATAGCCTATTCTCACAAAAAAATCATTGAACTTTTTGTCAAAGATTTAGCTTAGAATGTGATTACTTCTTAATTGCACATCTTTCGTTAGAATTAGAGGCATTTATAATTTTATTTTATGAACAGAACTGTATTTTAGATTAATAAAAAAGGAAACTATGTAGTTTATTTGTTTATGGATAGATTTTGATAAAATTTGGCAAACTTATTTACTTTATCCTATACTATTGACGTATGCTCAAAAAAACTTTTTACCTTCTCCATGGCTGCAAACCTAACCTTGTTAAATCTAATCTTCATTCAATTTTTATCTTGTATATTTTTGTATATTATCAGCAAGTTAGGTTAGCTTATGACAGTTTAATTTTATAATAGAATGCTCTCATTTTGTCCGTAGTAAACCTTAATTCAATTTTTTCACAATCAGCAAGTTTGGTTAATTTGGTTAGGTTACGACATTTTAATTTTATAATAGAATGCTCTCATTTCGTCCGTATCACAAAAAGCCTTTACCTTGTGACAAACGACAACTACAATCGCATCGATAGTAGATGATGTTGTGATTCGATAGAGTAGCGAACAATTAACGTTAGTTGCTAAATCGGTGGCGTTTTTAGACAAAAAAGTGCTCACCGAGGAAAAAGGGTTGGAGACCCCTTGTCTAACATATTATATTTTATCTATAGCTGTCTTAGAAAATAACTCTGTTGAACCTCATTTACAGGAACAATAGAAAACTCAAGAAGGCCATTTGGGAGATGAAGAAGACCAGAATTATTTTTTTTGTAAATTGTACATATCTTTTTTATATTTGTGTTAAATAATTTTTAATTAAACTTATTTTATCATTCAAACAAAGTTTTTTCTTTAAAATGTTTTCCTTGAATGCAATTTTGTTTTAAACAAATATGTTTTGTGATACTTTTGTTAATGTTTTGTCAAATAAGAAATATATATATATATATTTACATTTTTGGGTCACCCAAGAACTTTAACAAACTACCTATAACTTCAGAATAATAAGTCAAATCAAGGTAAGAACAGTAAAGAAGTCTGAACTGATATTATTTTAATCGCCATGAAATTTGAAATGTGAAAAATGCAACCTAATTCTTCTAAACATATTTTACCAATAAATGTATGAGACATTTATCTGATATTCAATTTAATATTTATTTAATGTCAAATTAAGTGAGGTTGAACCTAAATTGACCATTTATTTGATATCAAATGAATGTTCGCGAATATTAATTTAATATTCGAATGTCAAAAATGTTATATCAATATTTATCACCATCATATTTAAAATGTGAATGTAAATTCAATCATATTCTCTTTATTATATTTTACCAATAAATTTATGAATGTCAAATTTGATATTTATTTTATATTCAATTTGAATATTTATTTGATGTAAAATTGAGTGACGTTTGAACCTAAATTGAACGTTTATTTGATATCAAACGAATGTTCGTGAATATCAATTTGATATTCAAATGTCAAAAATTTGATAGCTATTTGATATCAAATAAATATTCGGTGCTATGTGGGTAGTAAGATATAGGTACTATATGGAAATAACTACAGTTAAACTATTAAACATATTGATAGTAATTTAGTTTTTTTTTATTACAATAAAACATTTAAATGAGAAGTGGTATAAATTATGGTATTTAGAATATCTTCCCCTTCTTTCGCCCAAGCTTTCTTCCATTGACAAAGTGACAATGACAATGTGTGTGGTTTATCTTTATTTGACATATAAGAAAATATTAGACAACAAAGTAAAAATCATGGTCAAAATACGTTTTGACATCAAGTCAAGTTACAGAATATTCTTACTTATCAATCATTACGGAAAATAAATAAAAGGATCGTCTTATAACATTTAAAACATATATTTACGCTTATACTGTTACTCACGAGACTGTAAATATACAAATACCCCTGCCCCAGCAATCCTGCTGACCTCACTAGATTTTTACCCTGATAGACAATGACTGTGAGTGTATACTTATCTTTATCTAGCACTATTTTGAGATTATGGTCTTAGTTTGTAAATGCACAATGTTAAAATGGGCTAAAAATAAAGTTTTAAAAAGCCTTCATAACTTTGGAATGGATCAAGATTTTTAAAAACGGTTTGTGGCATTGTAATCAGGGTAAAAATCTAGTTCGAAATAATGGGTCACAACCCCACCTTTACATTTGAAAAAAATATTTTGTATCCAATATGGCGGATCCAAGATGGCGGCTGGAAATGACCACATTCTCAAATTGAAGTACTTACTACCCAACAATGTTTGGTAGTGGTCTGGGATTGATATTTGAAAAAATGTAGAAAAAAGTTAGGGGGGGACAATTAAAACTCACTCTGTATAAGGACATTAAAATACCCCCGCCACAGCAAACCTGCAGACTAAGCGAATTTCCATTTGCCTGATTGGATTTACACTACAATGTCTCCTTAAAAATATCATATTTAATCCCTATTTAAATAACATTAGTTTAACGAGTGGTACTTAGGTTTGCTGCAACAGGGAGGGTAAAAAGGTGTTTTTATGTAAAATATTAATAGTTTAGTATAAAATGGATGCATTTTCCAAACTTGATCAAAATATGATCATAAACAAGCAAACTACAACAGTTTACTTATTCTCTATAAGAATAACATGGGAATTTTAAATTCACAGTTTTTTGGAATTTTCTTCGAACTATCAGGCACATTGTGGGAAAATAAATGAGAAAATAAAACTCTTCAGAGCTTTCTTCAACTTACTTATATTTTCACAACAACAAAAAAAGGAACCTTCTCTTTCAACTTCATAATCTAACTCTACCAATTATTCGTCACCATAACAACCAAAATAGCCAAAAACTTAAACATAAACAAACTATTAGTCAGCTGATGCTAGTTCACAACTACACGCCCCCGTGGTGTCAACACCACTACACGCCCTCGAGGTGCCGACACAACTTCCACTTTCGTTTTTACTTTCAAATACTTTTCGCACATCTGCTATGTGATGATGCCATTGACTTCAACACTCATTGGCGAAAACTGTCCAGTAACCACTCCTTCCTTCCATCTCGAAGTACAGGATGGGTTTGGCGGCTTGACAAACACACGATCGCTGACTGTAAAATGTGACCCTTCATACACTTCACCTTTTATAGGTTCACCTTTACATCCCCATTGGTACGAACAAATCTGGGAACTCGGCGATGAATCGCCATCTAATCCTTCTTTAGGTGTAAATTTTTACCAATAGACCATCTCTTGGATACTCCCCTTAGTTCTTGCGGCCATACACTTGATTGTTCTGTGATTTCGCTCAACTATCCCGTTTCCACTTGGCCGGTTGACACACCTAAACACAATTTTAACACCCCATTTATCACAGAGCTGAGTAATCTCTTAGCAGCGAAATGTTGCACTATTGTCCATCAAAATCTCATGTGGTGGCCACTTTAGAAATCTGATCTTTTGTCTCTTTAGGGATCCGGCGCCAAATGCAGAACCTACTTGGACCACAGTCCACAATGGTCATGAACTTGCTTTGACCATAGTGTGTTACGTCAATGGCAAGCCTGTACCAATTGTTCTGGCAATCCAAATACCCAGGCTCCCATTTGATGCAGGATGGATCAATTGACAGACACTCTTTACAACTTTTCACAACTTCTTCAACAACGTTTGTGGTAAAGTTAATGTCTGGATGACACCGTCTAATGGCGAATAAAGTACGGTTAACACCAAAATGATGCAAGTCATGAACCTGTTTCACCAATGACTTTTGATCCACCCTCTCAACACTCTCATTCTTACACACAAGTGCAATGCCAGTTTCTTTGTTTCTTGCTAACCATTTTTTTGGTACTCTTGTAAGAAGATCTGCTTTGTTGAACTGTGACTTAATGAGTTCTATTTGTACATTGAGACCGCATTCCAAAATAATGTCTTTAAATAGGCTTGATCGTCTTCTAACCAAAACTTCACTTAACCCATGTGTTTTGATAGGATGGTCCCCCGTCAGTATAGATGACACCGGCTGAATCCGTGATTAATACGATCTTCTTTAACCCCCAACGCAGGGCCAAATTTACTCCTTTTAGGATAGCTTCCAATTCTGCTAAATTGATATGTGCTGAATCATGCTGCTTCCTCAGCCAAGAAGCATCTTCGACTATCTCACCTTCAATTTCCAGACACACTCCGATAGCAAGGCTGCTTGCGTCACACCATACTTTTCCTTCTTCTCCAGGGGACACAGCCCATTTGCCAGTGGCTGGGTCTCTTTCATCGATTCGATCCATAATGTTTGTTAACATAGTTTGCACAAGTTCATTGATTAAATCATCCCACTTCAGATCCGACAAATGTCTCGAAACTCGTTAACGAAACTACATGCAGGGCGAAGCCAGCTTGCTACTGGATAGTGTCCAATCAATTGCCCACACAACGAGAAAACATCTTTCTTTGTTTTAACTTGGTCCACAGGTTTTAATTTGTTATCTCTGTACCACATTAGCTTTCCTCCTACTCTTCTCAGTCTTAGTCCTAATACTCTACCTCCATCAAGCGTTTCTGCCGGCTTTGCTAACAAACCATATGTTTCCAACAATCTAATCACAACATCACTACTGACGATTTCTTCATTAACGACAATGTCATCAACATATGAATCGGTGGCACTCCCAACTATCGGATCCATCGATAAAACCTTGTTAACTATACTGCTCATAATCTTTGGGGCAACGTTCAACCCAAACCCAAGTCGAGTTAAACAATAGTGTTCACCCTTAAATTTGACCACTTGGAATTTCCACAAATGTGGAGCAATATGAATTTGCAAGTACGCTTTACGTAGATCCACTGTACTCACATGCTCACCTAATCTCCTCCACAATCTTAACTTTTCACTACAAACCTCACTTCCAGCTGTATGGCTGGAAACGAATTGGTTAAGTTCTCTATAGTCCATTACAGGCCGCACTTTATCCTTATTTTGCTGTATGACAGCCATCAGAGGAATCACACCTTCAAACTCTCCATGATAGGGCTGTAGCCAACCACTTTTTATCCATTCTTGAACTTCAGTTTCGAAGGCGGTAGCATTCTCAGGAATTCTGTACATTGTTACTTGATTTTCCAACATAGGCACTCTGTTCACATCCTTCCAATTCCATTTCACTGTCCATTTTCCATCAACAAATTCTGCCTTAAAATCACAGTCCTCAATAATGATCTTCTCTGTAAATTTCTAATCAATATAAATGTCTTGCTTGGATTCAATCTTTCTCATGATTTTCTAGTCACTGTCACTATTTTGCTCAGACTCAGCCACTGCTCCAGTACTCAAACCCTTTTTAAATTCTACGCCACCATCCCCCTGAATCGTAACTCCGCCCATTGCAGAAATCGCATCCATTCCTAATAGCACCTGATAGTTTGGCAATAATCGAGCAACTAAACAGTTTAATGATAGGTTAATCCCACTAACAGACACCTCTGTCTCACACATTAAGTTACAGTCTACTACGTCCCCGTTCATCATTACCACTCGTTGACTTGTGGGCCTTGTTAGTTTCTTAGACCTGACAAGACTCGGTGAGATAATAGTTCTTGAACACCCTGTATCTAATAATGCACAACACTTCCAGCAACAGTTACCATCAACGTCGGCAGTTGTGGTTGCGCAGTTAAACAAGGTTAGCCACCCGCGCAACAAAGGGTGGCCCCTTTTACTCGTTTTTGTGAGCCTGTAAACACTTTGGAGCATAATGTCCTGCCTCTCCACATCGGAAACAAATTACATTCCCGAGGTGCTACTCGGCTTTCTTTGTGGGCATGATCTTGCTAGATGGCCTTCCGAGCTACAGATAAATTTTTTTATAGCAACCCTGCGGACGCACAGGCAGCACTTGCCTATGTCTGCTGATTTTCAAAAAAACAAATAAATTATGTTAGTACAGAAATTTTTCTTTTTATTTTAGTTTTAGTTTATATTTTGTAATTGTAACGTTAAGAAGTATGTATTTTGTATTCTGTACATTATGTGGAAAATAAACATATTATTTCATTCATTCATTCATTTCATTCATTCATTCATTCATAAAACATTTTCTACTATACTGTCTTTTATTTACGGACACTTTCATCTGAGCGGCGGCTCCAACATTGGATTCACTTCCATTCACTAAACTTCTCGCCCTTTCTAACACTTTTGACAGCTCCATGTCTTGCAAACAACATGCTGCCTTTAACTGATTTTGAACTTCTCTGGGTAGTCCGTGAACAAAAGAACTCTTTATCCACTCGTCAGAAACTGAAGAATCTATTAATTTGGCCAACCTTTTAAAATCAGATGCGTGGACATCAACAGATTCTCCTGGAAGCAAACGTCTAGATATGAACTCCTCATACGCTTGGAAACAGTTAGCAGAGAAAGCCTGGGGCAAAGCTTCGGTCAGGGCTGAGTAATCACTCTTAACTGCGTCGGTAAGCCCATCGTAGACGGCAAATGCTCCTCCAGACAAAAACAAGGGAAGCACTCATCCCTTCAGAAGGTTCTTTAACCTTCTGAAGTTTACATACAAGCTCTAACTTTTTCAGCCATTCCGAGAAGTCTCCTTCGCCATCATACAACTTTATCAAATCCGAAAATCTTGTACCGTTTCCAGACATGCCGAAATAGCTTGTGGGAAAATGAATGAGAAAATAAAACTCTTCAGAGCTTTCTTCAACTTACTTATATTTTCACAACAACAAAAAAAGGAACCTTCTCTTTCAACTTTTAACATAATCTAACTCTACCAATTATTCGTCACCATAACAACCAAAATAGCCAAAAACGTAAACATAAACAAACTATTAGTCAGCTGACGCTAGGTCACAACTACACACATAATAACGCTTCAATATACTAAATATTTTTTTTTAAGCTCTACAAAAAGGTTTGGAAAGAAAATGCTAAATTTTAAGTGTTTAGGGTCAAAAATGGAAAAAACCAATTTTTGCCCCATAAAACCCCTGTTCCCATAGTCCGATCATGCTGGTTCGCGAACTCGTTCGAATAAGCGTAGGTTTACACGTTTGTACCAAATTTGATCAAAATCGAATGATTTTTGCTCGAGTTATCGCGCTAACAGACACATATATAAACACATATATATATATATATATATGAATTTGAACGGATGGTGTTTTTGGTCTCTAGGGATCTCAAAACGAAAAAGGAAATCGGTCCCGGGTCCAGGTCTTACTATGAGTACTACGGTAATAGCTTATTCCCTATAGGGGAAATTCGTTAAAAAGAAGATAAATAATAGGATTAATAATAGGCCTACCCTAATTTTTAGTTATTAGTTTTCCTAATAAATTGTACTAGTCTATGCGGGTTTTCCATCTTTTAAACCAAATTATTTTAGTTTATTGTTAGTAAAAAATAGAAAGTAAATAAAATAAAGTATTAAATTCCATGTTGATAACCCCTGGATTACTTTATATGACTATAATAATGGTACAATACCTCGTCAAGTAATCCAAATGTTGATTGAGGTTAACAACCTACATGTTTCGCCGTAAATACAGCATCGTCAGGGTTACAAAAACGAAGACATGTCTTTTGGAACCCTGACGATGCAGTATTTACGGCGAAACATGTAGGTTGTTAACCTCAATCAACATTTGGATTACTTGACGAGGTATTGTACCATTATTATAGTCAAAATAAAGTATGCTAACCATTCAATTCACTTTCTTTTTTTTCCATTCATTTATTTTCTTGTAAAT
Source organism: Macrosteles quadrilineatus (assembly GCF_028750875.1). Lineage (NCBI taxonomy): Eukaryota > Metazoa > Arthropoda > Insecta > Hemiptera > Cicadellidae > Macrosteles > Macrosteles quadrilineatus. The sequence goes on from NW_026542612.1 coordinate 2,795,828, forward strand.
GGAAGAAGTAGGTAATGCTGATTAAGTAATTATTTAAATTAAAAAAAATCTTTTACACGTTCGCTACCGAGCGACGCACATTTGCGTCGGTCTGGTCACTCCTACAGACCAAAAGGAATGATCATGACGTTGCTTACAGACCAAGTGATATAGAAACAACATTGCCGACAGACCAAAAAAAAATATTGTTTAAATGGACTAATTGACTTCATATTAACCTTAAGTGAATTAGTAAGCAATAAATATTGTTTTTATTTATCGTTTTGAGCAAATTTTAAAACCCCGCATATATGCGTCGGTCAGTCTATTTAATGAAATCCAGTTAAAAAGATTACATTTTCGTTTCAATAGACCAGGCGATGCACGTAAGCGTCGTTGTAAATTTGTTTTTTTCAAGCTTTTACACAATCAAATAAAGACACTCCACTAAACACTAGCCAAAACTGCAAAGGTTATAACGTTTACATCTGTTCTGTGATGTCGCGGAATACACAATGTAAACAACAATGTTGCCAACTGTTGTGTGACGTAACCAATCGTCATATCCACAGACCAAGCAAGGCACATTTGCGGCAGATATCCCTCTAGACCGATACAATAAAATCAGGGCTTTAAAATAGACCGTTGCTAAGAAATACGCTGATTAATAACATTAGAACACCGACACAACTGTGCGTCGTTAGTCTATTTCAATGTGACCAGCTGACGCAAATATGCGTCGGTGGTCTATTGTGAGAAACGAGGCGACGCACAATTGCGTCGCTGGTCTATGTGAATGCAGTGGCGTTGCTTGGTTAAATTCCAGGGGGGGGGGAGAAGCCTCAAATTTCCCAACTGCTTAACATAGATTTCCCAACTTTTTTTTAGAAATCAATTTCTGTACTATTTTTAAAAATCTACAAATTATTATACTACACTGCAGTAACATTCAATTCAGTATTTATAAACTTGCATTAACAAAACATAGCTAGTTTTACATATATACAAGATTACTCAATTTCTAAAACTTCTACCAATTCATAATGAAATTTTATGACTTCAAAAAACTTGGACCAGTAATGTTTCATATCCAAAAAACTTTGCAAACCATTGTGGTAGCAGACGTAGCAGTGTAAAATTTTAGGGATATAAAATAAGCCTCAGAGTACAAATTAGTATAGAAAAAATATTGTATAAAAAATTAATGAAATTAAAATACTTTTAGAAGTTGAGATCAACATTTTAACTTTCATAAAACTTACAACTAGGGTAGGCCTAAACAAGTTTGTAATGATGAAATATTAACTTAATATCAGTGTTGTGAATAATATTATTCTAGTCTATAGAAAAGAATAAACCTAAAATAAGACTCGTATAAAATAAAAACGTTCAACTTGGTTGATAATAAACTTATACATATAATAAAAATGTTAACCTTCATCTTCATGAAACTAGAACTTAGACAAAAATCAAACTTAGAGTGAAAGTCAAACATCAAATTTTAGGTTATGTTTTGTCCACGTAGATCTGTTTCAGAGTGATTAGTTGATTCATTTGTTAATCCCTAATTAGGAATGATAAATAACTTGTGTAGATTTTTTTTAAATATTCAGAGAATACATATTTCATTTAGGTTATTAAAAAATAAGAGTTTTAGAGGTAATACCGATACACAAAACCTATCTGTTATTTTAATCTGCTTATTAGCAAGTAGGCCTACTCCGGTCAGTTAGCCTGCTCCAAATACCACAAAAAAGGTATAAAATATATTTCACGTGACTGACGGGAAAAATATTTTTGAATTTCTTGTAAACACTAACAAACAACATAATTGAACAGAAGAGCTACATTGCTTGCACTTTCAAAATTCAAACTCACAGTCTCGCAGACGAATCATTCTGAATCATCAACACAGGACAGGATCAAGGTAGCCCACATACGTCCAATAAGGAAAAAAAATTCTCGTAAACGAAATTCCAACAAGCTATACCGCTAATTGATTATTGATTTCTTAAAATAAGGCGTGTTTAGCCATGGTTTAGCCTTGTTTAATCAAAGTTAAATGAAATCAAAGAAGCGTCAAGTTTATTTGTCCAAGTCAAAGATATTTTTATCTTTGATGGATTTTCGCAAATATTTAAATTTTGTTTAGTTTAAAAATATATTTTTCTTGTATCTGACTTCCCAACTGTCCCAACTTGTGGCAAGGAAATTCCCAACTTTTCTCTTTCCCAGATTCTAGGGGGGGGAGTATCCCCCCTACCCCCCCCCCCCCCCAAGGCAACGCCCCTGTGTGAACGTAAATTACATATAATTGTGGTAGCGAACGTGTTAATAAGTTTTAAAGATTAGGCCAATGATATTTACAACAATGTTAGGCTATATAATTTTTCACCACACTACAATGTTTTTAACTGTTTATTGGAGGCAGAAAGTTATGTATTGCTGTCTATGGCAGCTGTCATCGTCATTTGGGGCAGAGCAGGTTTTTAAATCCCTAGGGCTGAAAATGAGCTGTTTGCTTACTTTCTTAACACGCATATTAAATACACAGTCAGTATCCATAGCATTGCAATAGACTTGTTTTATTGTACTAGCGTCTCAGGGGGCAGGTCAGAAACCGATGAGAACCTCTTCTGCGAAGGAGTGGGGGATTGTGGGAGAGCACCTCATGTCGATTTAAAAAAAATTATAAAATTAAACTGTCATAACCTAACCTAACTAACCAAACTTGCTGATAATATAAGAAAGAACTAAGATAAAAATCGAATGAAGGTTTACTAATCAAAAAATAGTTACAGTAGAACCGCGGTTAACCAAATTCGGGTTAACCGAAACGGTTCCATAAAATAATACAGGGCTAAAATATAAGTAATATCAATGCTTTAGTAACTTCAGTTGTTTAGTTTAAAGTATTTTCTAACTAGTGGCGTAACAGTTTTTTTTGGGCCCCCCTGCAAACTTTTTTTTCGGGCCCCCCTCCTATGAGTAATTATTGAGTTATTTTTAGCCCACCGATACAACATAATCAAACACCCTCCTCCCTCACTACTGCGTTTTTTGGACCACCGATACAATGATCAAACAGTTGTTTCATCATAAATTGAGTAGTAAATAAATTATGGATAATGTTTTATAAAAAGACATGTTAGTATTTTAGGCATGGTATGATGATAGGCCTAATGTTACATTATTATATCAATATCAGCGAAACGGCACACGGAAGATTTCTCAGGTGCCGTTTGACGTCACTAACTGCTGACGTCACTTTGAGGGAACACCAATACCGCAACGATACGGTTATGAGCCATCGGCCTCGGTGGTGCAGTGGATAGCGTTGCGGGCTGATAAACCGAATGTTCCGGGTTCAAATCCCGCCGGCGGCACTAACTTTTTATCAACAATTATTTCATATCAGCAAGTTTGGTTGGTTTGGTTAGGTTATGACAGTTTAATTTTATAATTAAAAAATTATAAAATTGAAATTTAGGCAATTATAATTTTATTTTATGATCAAAACTATTTTTTAGATTAGTAAACCTTTATTAGATTTTTCCATTATCAGCACGTTTGGTTAGTTTGGTTAGGTTATGACAGTTTAATTTAATAATAGAAAATTATAAAATTGTCTGTTTCTTCAGACGCAGCAGTTAGTGACGTCAGCAGTTAGTGACGTCAAACGGCACCTGAGAAATCTTCCGTGTGCCCCACCGTCAATATCAGTGATTATGGGCCTAAATAAATAGTTTTAAAATGAAATAAAAATACCTTATTTTTTTATCCGTATCAGAATGTACTATATAAAGGTTTAACATTTAATTAATACATTAAACACATTTTGTAAATTATTTATTCGGTTGGTTCTTATCAATGGTTATTATTAACTCATATACTAATGGTCGGTAGATTAAAAAATTACATACTTTTATCACAGGCTAAATATAATAAAATATGGCATCTTTGTATGGATTTCAAGCGTTGACCTTCATAAAAAATAAGTCTATGTAGCATTAACGAATTGTGAGGTAAAATAATAAATAGGCTAACACACAAAGTCAGTAGAGTAGCAAAATATTGTATTTAACCAAACACAATTATTATTATAGGGCAAAACTAAAATGTAAAATAATTATTTGCTAATAACTTCCTGGACTTAATTAGCTTAACTTACAATAATAATTTACAATTACAAATAACTTGATTGATGTTTGAATACCAAAATTACTCATGATTAAGACAATCATTTATAACCTCGACTATTAAAAATGTTCCATTTAAAATGTAAAAATGCACTGCTGATGAGTCAACCGCATGGATCTCTTATCAAAATCAGGTGATCTACGGTCAGCTGAGTTACACGTGAGGGTGAGCGGGTAGTGCAGGAGGGAGGAGGGGCTGGCTCCCCCAGGCGGCAGGCGCACAGCTCCTAGCCTGAAGCAAGAAGCAACACAATCACACAGACAATAGACCTACACATTGTCGGGTAATTGTGGCGGGCGTTGGCGTTTTGTTAACAATTTTGTTAATTAAAAGATAAAACTTCAGTAGATTTGGCAGAATAAAAGTATCTACATACACATTGTGTTCTAAAAAAAATTGTCAGGAGAGAAAAATATCCGTGAACAGAGGATCGGTTTTACGGACAGTTTTAGGAGAAAAGAGTATCTCAACCTCCCGGGCCCCTAAGCCTTGCCCCCGCACCGTGGGTATGGGTCGGCTGTTAGGCCACTGTTTCTAACCCATTGTAGCATTTCTGTAGCTAAAATAAAATATTGTTTAGAAATTGTTTTAAATCCATTTTCCAACTAACCGCGGTAATACATAGGCTATCTTTAGCATATGACGGGTTAACCGAAAAATTGGTTATCCGAAATGGCTTTCCCCCCTTTATTTCAGTTAACTGGGGTTCTACCAGGGGAGCGAGCTGGTCTAGTGGTTAGAGCGCGGGTCTTCGGTGCCTGAGGTCCCGGGTTCAAAACCAGCCAAATCACCAATGGATTTTATCTAAGTGATAATGCCGCAACCCCTAGGTCTAGCCTGAAGTAATGTGAAAAACGATCCCGGGCTCGTGCCTAGCGTCCTAGGACAAAAAAAACAAAAAAAAAACTGTACGGTATGTTCTTAAAATAAAATTATAAATGCTTCAAATTCTAACAAAAGATGTACAGTTAAAAAGTAATGGCATTCTAAGCAAAATCTTTGACAAAATGTTAGTGTCACTGGTGAGATTCGATCTGGCTACCTCATGGACATCAGGCGAGTACCCTATCCTCTACACCACGAATTCCGATGGCTGCACTCCGTATCGTTGCGATAATGGTGTTCCCTCAAGAGACGAGAGTGACGTCACTCCTTCGCAAAAGAGGTTCTATTCCTAAACGACATGGTATATTAGGTGAGGTCAATACTTCAGTATGATAATTTTTTGTTGGGCATCACTCACCTTATTGAAATCACGAGAACGCAGTCCTTGTCATATCACAATCAACACAGTTCATTGCACATAAAAATATACAAAAACTAGCTGTACCCGCGGGCTTTGCCCCGTTTAACTTCTTAAGTATTCGCATGGCTCAATCACGTCCTGGTTGAAGTTCGTTCGCTACGCTCACTCACCTTTAGGTTGGAGCTTGTTCGCTGCGCTCATTTGCCTTCAGGTTTAGCTCGTTCGCTACGCTAACTCACCTCCAGGTTGAAGTTTGTTCGCTACGCTCACTCACCTTTTGGATGCAAATTAGTTGTTGTCTTAAATATAAAAAAAGTAATAGTGCTGCACCCTGTTGGTAATCCTTGTAAATTTAATGCCATAGAACAGAACCAACTTGTTTAATTGAAACAGCTGTTAAGATTCATTAATTCCTTTTAAATATGATAAATCATAAGGTTAACATAGGAAACTCCAGAGCCACTGGGGCGGAGCCCGAAAGCCTGATCACAATAAAAACTACTTAGTTTTCCTATTTAATGCCCAAAGAATTGGTGTGCCGAATTTCAACCTCCTAGGTAAATGGGAAGTGGGAGAATTAGTGATGAGTGAGTGAGTGAGTCAGTGAGGGTTTTGCCTTTTATATATTTAGAAGATAAAAATAAAACTAAATTAAAAATTTCAGACTTAAGTTCCCAACACCGACGTTTCGCCGCACCAAAATCAACGTGCGGCGTTTTCAAGGTTATTTCTCTTCTCACGCAATCGTTGTGAGCGCCTAACCACGACTGACGACCCCGGTGGTGGAGGAGGGGGAGGGGAGACTCTGTTATCTAGAATAGCTGATGGCATTATCTTCTTTTGTTTAGATTTTTCTATGCATCCTTTAATTTCTTTCTCTATTAGTGTATTGTAAACCGGGCTGATATCAATGGATGCGTTGGCTAATGAATCTTGATCTGAAGTAATAAACAAAGCCTCAATAATATTCCTTTTCTTCCAATTAGGCTCCTTGTATAATACACAGCTTTCCTCCCACTTTATAGGAGGTTTCACTTTAGATACATGTCTTCTTATCGTGTTTTTTGAGGTAAAGACCGTCCTAATACCTTGCTTAGCATTCACGCGCCGTATTTTCTCCGAAAGGTTTTTAATATACGGAATGCATCCTGTGGCCAGAGGTTTGTTATCTTTAGGTGGTAAACTTGTATCAGAGCTGGATATTTTTCTTAAGGCTTTATTTATGAATCTTTTAGGGTACCCACTGTTAAGTAAGCGGTTTTTAATAGTTACTACCTCATGCTGAAAAGTCTGTTCATCACTACAGATTAGTTTAGCCTTTTTAATAAGCCCAATTATTAAACCTAATTTTACGTGGTCCGGATGGTATGAATCAAAATGTAAGTATTGTCCTGTTGCCGTAGGCTTTTTGTACATACTGGTATGCTAAGTGTCCGAGGACCTATCAACCATTACATCTAAGAACGGAAGCTTACAATAATTTTCAAATTCAATAGTGAATTTAATAGTATCACAAATGCTGTTTATATGCTCCTTGAACCTATTAAGCTCTGAAATGCCACTTTCCCACAAGCAAAAAACATCATCCACGTAACGCAACCATAACTTAGGCTTAACCTCAGCTGTTGTAATAGCTTTTTGTTCAAAGTCATCCATGAAGATGTTACTTAAAATGGGACTTAGTACACCTCCCATTGCCATGCCAGCCGTTTGGGCGTAAAAAGTATCCTCAAACTGAAAGTAATACTACTGAGGATACTTTTTACGCCCAAACGGCTGGCATAGAAAAAAAAGGATGCATAGAAAAATCTAAACAAAAGAAGATAATGCCATCAGCTGTTCTAGATAACAGAATCTCCCCTCCCCCTCCTCCACCACCGGGGACGTCAGTCGTGGTTAGGCGCTCACAACGATTGCGTGAGAAGAGAAATAACCTTGAAAACGCCGCACGTTGATTTTGGTGCGGCGAAACGTCGGTGTTGGGAACTTAAGTCTGAAATTTTAAATTTAGTTTTATTTAAATTTTTGTATATTTTTATGTGCAATGAACTGTGTTGATTGTGATATGACAAGGACTGCGTTCTCGTGATTTCAATAAGGTGAGTGATGCCCAACAAAAAATTATCATACTGAAAAAAGGTTCTCATCGGTTTCTGACCAGGACCCCGAGACGCTAGTGTTTTGTCACCGCTGCCTAGCAACTATTTATCATTATTTTTGCTGATTCCTCAAATTATTTCTTCACATAACCTTAAAGTTGTACAGTAGACCCCCTCTTAACCGACCCTAATGGGACCGGACCTAGGTCGGATAATGCAAAAGGTCGGATAAAACGGGCAATCCCTAAAATCATAACATAATGAAGTGCTATTCATTTAGAATTATATAATCATTATTTTGAAGTCATACTTGCATTATTTATAAAATAAACTACTCTTATCTCCTTTTTCATATTGATAGAAATGTCACAAATAAACACAAAACACGGTTAAGTCAAATAGGCCTACTTTCAGTGAATATATTATAATACTAGGCAAGAGTCAATAAAATTCCTATTTTAATAACTTTACTACTGTAGTGTATTAATTAATGCTTTCCAAATACATCGTAATACAGTACAGAACCTTTTGTCGTCATTAAAGATACAAGCGACAATTTTGTTACAAGACAGGACGTTTATTTATGGCCACTCACTGGAGGTTCGAGGCACAAAAACTATCTTGACCTTGGAGTTGTTAACACCCCTTCCCTGCCCTCCCTACAAGTTGCATTGTTTGTTTACTCCAGCGATGAGATAATCAGTTCTCAAAATCGTAACGCACTTTATGATGTTATAAATTTGCCGCACAGATAACATATCTGATCAGATGTGCTCGAGCTACGAACGATGATGACAAACTGACAATAGGCTATGCTATATTTTTTGTGATCAACACAAAATGAAAATAACTTATTGTTAGTCATATCCTGTGGAGATAAGCGTATAGTTCAGTTCTCATCGCCCAGCGTGGGAGCGGAAATGCCGAGATTCCTAGAAAGCGGCGGTTAAACCGAGCTGCTCTCAAAGCAAGGTCGGTTAAAACAAACTGTATTATTTTACGATCAAAGGCGGATAATCCGATTATCGGTTAATACGAGGTCGGTTAAGAGGGGGTCTACTGTAGTTGTGTTGACTGTTAGTGTGCATTATTATTGTGGTGAATATTGGTAATAGGGTATAGTGCGGTGAAAAATAGCGTTCGTACCACGGACTGAAATGGTTTTGCAGCTCTCGATTGTTTTAAGTTCTTGACTTGGTCTCGAACTATCTCGAGCCAGCAAAACCTAATTTTTGTCCCTAGATACGAAATATACTATTACAATTGATTCATTGTTATTTAAATACTGATCTACAGTATACTTTACTTTAATTAACATACAAGACATTCAAATCACATACAAGATTTGATTGATTTTGATCGGGCATTCCAATCATATTCAGACCTAATAGGCATATCTGGTGGGATGATCTTGATTCTGTTATTTTACAAATTTCTTTGCACAATGATGCATGTGCGTTGACAAGGTTAGTTTTACCAACGTGGTTTGTTTTGCAGGCTCCTGTAAGAACATACAAGCGTACTGCTCCCAAACGTCAGCATACTGCTTCTATTCAGGGTAAGATAAATAGATAACTTTCATGCCCAATGTAAAATTTTAGTGCTTCTTAATCCATTTCATGTCATGTGTCTTATAAATCTAGATTAATGTTCTGCCAATAGATTTGGAATGTTAGAATAACCCTTAAAACAAAGGCAGATCTTAATGTCTGTAACTATAGCTATACAGATACCAAATGGATTTCTTCACATTATAACATACATACATTTTCTATTTTTAAAAGACATGGCTTGTAGGTGAAAGTTAACAATTACTATTAGAAGGAAGGAGCCTGATGTGTTTTGCTGTCCCTGACAACAACTGTTTGGAAAGTGTTTGATAGACTTAGGCCGGCCGAACACTGATCAAACAAAACGTCTTTTGACAAAACATTTTGTCGGAAGACGTCTTGTCAGGAAACAAAAATGTAGCATTGGTGTGCGGTGGTCTCAGACTAAAGACAAAAACAGGAGGGAAAACTAGATTCAGCCAGCTGTGGACCAGTGTGAAAAGCCAGAGATTGTGTGATGTTAATAAAATGGGTGAGGAATTGGACGTAGCAATTATATTGTGGAACTTTATACAACTTACAGAACTAAATGAAGGAAGGGAGCATACAATTTCTGTATTTTCTGCATAAATCTAAAATGAACGACTACTAACTGTAAAGAGAATTATTACAATTGCTACGCACCATAAAGCTTTCTATAGACTTTCATTAACTTAGGCCTACAAAATTCCTTTGGCTATTAAGTTAGCCCACATTGAACTCAAAGTCATTTCTTTCTTAATAAAGATAATTCCTAATTTGTGTTTTATTTCTGTCTAATAAGGTAAGTCTTTATCTTAATCTTATAATATATGAATTATTTTAAGAATAAATAGATTTGGTAAGTTACAATATAAAATTTATTAATGAAATACAAATACAAGATAAGTTATTGGTTGAATTAGCTACAGGGTCTAAGTTAACAATGGTAAATTTTCAAAATGGTGGGGGTTCCAAAGTGGATGATAAGATTCTAGGCTTATATTGGGTTGGTTTCTTCTGAAGTACTAATCAATATTTAAATATGAGCTCTTAATCTCTGGGAGGGGTGGTCGTGCCGGTTCAAATGATATATTAGGCTTCTTTAAAATGCAAATAATTTAATTTAGTTATTATTCTGAAATACTAGGTTCGTGATGCTATTAATATAATAATGTTAATGTCCAAAGAAAGATTCCAAATGGTTTCACTGAATTTAATGAAATAAAATAGAATTTGAAGATTAAATTTTGAATAAAAGTTCAGTTTGAAATTTGTATATCTTGATGAGTTAAGTTAATTGGGCCTATTAGGCTATGCTAATTAAATGTCCAATGAAGATTAAATTTGTCCTTAGTTAAACAAGATGGATGATGGTTACCAAACTTGGAGTGTCTGTCTTCACCTTTGTATCATTATGTAGTAAATAAAATAGGGGTTCGTTAAAATTTGATACTCTTCAAGGCACTTGTACTGAATACTTTTAGATGATAAGAAATTTAAAATTTAGATTATACTTTGGGATTATGAATTTAGTTTAAATCAAACACAATGTCCAATAAAATGATGTTCACACTGTGAAGAGTTGGCAGGATCTGGGGAGAGGCAATGGTAGAAGCTCAGGAAGTCCATGTCCATTGTTGAAATGATGTACAGCTGGTTAATTCACATAAATGACACTTGCCACAGTAATTTTGATTTTCTTTGGATAATTTTGAAAAGTGATACTATATTTAAGATGTTATTACTATTTTGCAATTTTCTTACAATTATATATTATTCTAAGTAAATGATTATTGTTGGTTTTTAATGAGTACAGGATAGGTATGGAGAGAATTGGCATAAATATTATATTGTAACATAAAATAAGATGATGTTTCTGTGGGGTGATGGGATATCATATAACATTTAACAAAATTGGATAAAATAACACATTAACAAGGGGAAACATATTAAATAACTAATAATACATTATCAGGGGCATTAACAGACATTATGGGAGAAAATACACAAAATAGTAGAGAAATTAATGTTAATGATGAATGAATGACATGTAATATTACACAATATAACCTATGGAATAAGCTGAAATATTTGAAATTGAAATAACATTTGTAGGCCTATTATTTTCTGCATGGATAAAAAATGAACTACTACTTACTGCAAGAAAAATTATTACAATATATAGAGAAGTTGTACTCTTTGGTTGTACTGTATCCGCGGTCCGCGCATGCGCAGAACTGTTTGTCTGACCGCGTTTTGGCTTCAGACGAAATATTGGAGGCGATCACAAAAACACCCAAAAACGTCTTCAGACAAAACAATGCGTCTGAAGCCTCTGTCTCATCAGTGTGTGATGCCTCCATTTAACTGCATGGTAGGCCACTCGCTTCCGACGTCTTTCGACAAAACGTTTTGTCGAAAGACATTTTGTTTGATCAGTGTGCGGCCGGCCTAAGGCTGGCACAAGGTAAGTGATGATTGATTTTAACTGAACATTCCAATCATCATCAGACCCAATAGAAGAATGTTATTCGTTATTAGACGTAATTTTAGTTACATTCCGGAGATTTAATAACTTGTAAATGCTGATCAAAAATGTATTTATTACGAAATTGTCCTATTATTTATTACAAAATCGCTTTGTCCCATACCTTGTGTTTAAAAAATTGTTTTATTCGTTTAAAATTGTGTTAAACAATATAGGTACAGAAAATCCATATATATAAAGCCAAAAGTACCCATGAACTTTGGAGAAAACCACAAGTCACACCCCCATAAACCATATACTTAAAATGTTCGTCATGACGAGAAACCTTGCGAAAAACTATCCATTATTTAATAAATTGCCCTTTAAGGTCATAATTCCTTTCTAAAGGGAACTTTCCATATACCTAATGTTAAAAATATCTCAGCTGTTCTTATTTGTTTGTATTACTGTATTCTGTTTGGTTTATTTCAGCTTAACTTAACCAATCAATAATTTTATTATAGCTATTTACCTTACAAGTGTAGTAAGGGCGTTTTTACATCATGCAGGTGATGTTTTTGATGATTTTTACGAGCGGAAGCGAGTTGCACAATTTACCTAAGTGATGTACACGCTCTTGCGTAACGTGTAACGTACAAGATTTTACCTGACCCGACAATATACAGGAGGTTACGAACAATATTTTTCATTATCCATTTCACTCATCTTCTAACAGTAATGTTCATTTACAAACAAAAGCTAGGTTAGGAAAATTCTTCAAAACATAACAATAAAATTCAAGCGAACAGCTGATTTCTAGCGTTGAACGTCGTTGGCTCCATAGAAGTATATTTTAAGCACTCAATGTTATTTAAATGGGTTTCATTACCTCACCGAGTGAGTTTTTTTTCAACTTTACATCACTCGAGAAGTAAAGAAGTTGTATACATCACGCTTGGGATAGGGAAGTTTAACATGGCGGGTTAGGTAAATAATTTTACTTATGAAGTCAAACGGGGTGAAGCCCGTGGGTAACAGCTAGTAAATAATAATTACGATTTTACATACACCACCGCCAATTCTGAATGAAGACGTGTCCTTCGTGTTCCATCAGAAAATATAAAAATATAAATACACATCAAAATAAAAAAACACAAAACTAAAAATAACACTTAAGTTCTCTATTTATGTTGTTTCGTCACACCAATATCAACGTGCAGTGTTTTTAAGGTTACCCTACTTTTCACACAAATACACCGTTGAGTGCCTCCTCAGTCGTTGTTGGTTTTTTTTTAGGGAGAGGTGGGAAAGTGCATTTATGCACACAGGTGGCTAGCCTGTAGTGTGGGACTCCAACAAGTTTAAGGCCCAGAGACTACCCACTAAAAACCTCCTCTACTCTTCGGACACTAGCCTGGGAACACTTGTCGCACTTCATCAAAACTAGGTCGAGTTGGCCTACTCCCGAAGGGCTTACACCGTGTCTAGCCGTTCATTTCTTACAAAATCAAGTGGGACCTTCATACCTTACGTCCTGAGGTGATACCTTACGTCCTGAGGTGGCCGACGTGGTTGTGGTTGTACATGAACTCGCTGCTCTCTTTCACAACGTCCTGTTAAAGATCAGTGACAACCTCTTGGACAACCAACAGACATGTTTTTTTAAATCTCATAATGCATCGTCTTACAAAAAAACATCTTAGAACACTCACTTGTATCAAACAGCTAGAAATAGCATCAGTGTTCAGTTACCGCACCTCTTTGAATGTTAAAAAGTAAATAATAATATACGTAAACAAAAGTCTAAATAAACAAACTACTGTCAATTTCATTGAACAGCTGTTTTTGATCAATTAGTCGAATAACGTTAACTTCTTAACATGTAAGGCGTAGCCATTTGGAAATCGGCCTGTGGGGCAGAACCCTAAGGGAGTTTGTTCATACCAATACTTTTCGGCAAATCTACACACTCTGAGCTTCATTTTGATGTGCCATCTATCTATATATTAACTAGCTGGCCCGACAGACGTCGTCCAGCGTCCTGTCTTAATGTGGTTTTATGTCAAATGCTCGTTCATTTTCAAGATGAGCTCGTTCGCATGGCTCAATCACATCCTGGTTGAAGTTCGTTCGCTACGCTCACTCACCTTTAGGTTGGAGCTCGTTCGCTGCGCTCACTTGCCTTGCTCACTTGACAACAAATATTCGTAAAAAACAAATGGAATAGAAACCTATTTGATAGCTCTCATTTGTTATGCATAGATTTGTTTTAAAAAATTAGGTTATCATTACAACAGCTGTTTCCATAATTTAATTTAATCAAGAAATGACAAACATGGCATGGTAAACAAAATAAAACATTCTTCCATAAGATTAACATGTAAACTGCAAGGTTTTAACTAAAAGCCTATAACACTTGTGTTTTTCATCAAGGCCCCACTAGAAAAAACAGGCCATGCTGCAGCACGGGCAGCGCAACACTACGTCACAGTGGTGGATAGTTGTACTAAACTCTTACCATTAAAATCTTAAAAACAACCAGCTTGTTTATTTACCTAAAATATATGGGAATTGTGATGGCAATGAATTTATCAATTAAATCTATCCACTAGTGTGACGTCATGGATCCTGCAGCATGGCCTATTTTTCTAGTGGGGCCTTGTTTTCATCCAAATGTGGTTCATATTATATTTTTCTTAATCCTTATAAAATTCTCTATACCTTAGAATGCTTTTTAAGTTCTTTTAAGAAAAAAAAAATTTATTAATATAATACTTACAAATTTATAAAAATGTATATACAATTTTGAAAGTAAGCAATTTTTTTCATTCATAAAAATAGTGAAATGCTTTAACTTTTATATTTTTGTGTAGAATATTTAATTCTCTACATAGAAAACTTTGATTTAATTAAATACAATATTTAGTTTTTTTTTATATAATATTTTCTAAAACGCTACAAGTGGTAAAATGTTGGCTTACAAATAAAAACGTGTCCACTTGTCTTTTTTACATTTCTGTAGGCCTACATCTCTTGGTTATCAGAATAAACATAGCAAGTTTCTACATAATGTAGCCCACAGTAGGCCTATGTATTTAATTAGATTTCTTGGTATATAATATGTAAATGTACCTACAAAATAAAACTAATAAACTAACTTGGCATGCGTTAGTGGAAAATCAGTAGGCTATTGTAGGCTAACTTACCAATGAGAGATGATGTAAGTAATTTCCATTGTCATGTATATTATAGTAACTGTTTACTAAAAAACTGAGAAATTTAACCATTAACATTTTTACAAGTCATATTTACACTATTTACAGTTTAGCTTCTTTTTCTAGTAGTCCCTTTTGGTGTGGTACGCTTTAAAGCACGTATCCACATGGAGGGCGACTTGGCATTTCTGACATATGTAACGCGTCTCTGACCGGATGTCATTCTTAAAACACACTTTGCAGTTTCTTGTGGGACGGTTTTTCTTTCCAGTTGGAGGAATAGCCATTGGAAAATGTGCCCAAGCTTTACTTTGAAGGCGGAGGGGATCGTCCTGCAAAGAACGGTGCCCCGGAGAACTTCTTTCTGGGAGTGCGATGTTCTCTATCATTTGTTCAACAATATTCAGTCTGTAGCCAGAATAATGCATCTTCTTTTGATAAATCTTCCTCCGAATTCAGAATGAATTGAAAATCGCCATGTCAATCAAATAAAAAAATATTTTTTTATGACTCCACTATCCACATTAATGACTCTTTGTCTAGTGTAATAAAATTTCAATACCTTTTGAGTGTATTGGACAAAGAGCCACTAAATTTGATTCGAAGTCTCCAAATTACTGGACCCAATTATGCAGTAGCATACAATTTGTTGAGAGAAAGATACCACAATGACAGGCGTCTACAACTTTTACATTTAAATCAACTGCTAGATCTACCTAACATTTCTAGTTCAAATATCACTGGTGTGAGAGATTTTGTCAATCGTTTCAATGAAAACACCCAAGCTTTATCAGCATTGAACTATGATGTCCAAGACTTATGAATGATGTCCAATTAGTTAGATCTCCATCAAATTTTGAAAGTTCAAATTTAGGTAAACGTTTTTCTAGATGCTTTTCATTTTAGTTCCGAAAATATTGTAGCAGTCAGCTGACGTGCGTATTTGTAAACAGCTTGGTTAACCTCGCACTGAAGACTGATGTGTTTTATTATGTTTACCTAACCCGCCATGTTAAACTTCCCTATCCCAAGCGTGATGTATATAACTTCGTTACTTCTCGAGTGATGTAAAGTTGGAAAAAACTCACTCGGTGATGTAATGAAACCCATTTAAATAACATTGAGTGAATAACTTAAAATATATACCTCTATGGAGCCAACGACGTTCAACGCTAGAAATCAGCTGTGCGCTTGAATTTTATTGTTATGTTTTGAAGAATTTTCCTAACCTAGCTTTTGTTTGTAAATGAACGTTACTTTTAGAAGATGAGTGAAATGGAAAATGAAAAATATTGTTCGTAACCTCCTGTATATTGTCGGGTCAGGTAAAATCATGTACGTTACACGTTACGCAAGAGCGTGTTTACATCACTTCGGTAAATTATGCAACTCGCTTCCGCTCGTTGCACAACATTCACCTGCGTGATGTAAAAACGCTCTTACTACACTTGTAAGGTAAATAGCTATTATCATTGTTTTAGTGTTAAAAATCAAAAGTTGTGATATATGTGGTGCATTACGGTATAAGAAGATTTAAGTGATTTTGAAGGGCTGGTTGATGATCCTGAAGAAGTAAGGTAGTGATATATTGATGTAATTTATCAGCCAGATTCCTAGCTATGGTTAGGCTATGCATTCTTAGCTAAACGCTATGTACCGAAATCTGTTTTTTGCCTTAACTTATTTATTTGCAAACCTACTTCCTTATATTATTATATTTTTGGAATCCTCATAAAATTCTGAACAAAGTGGCTATTTTAAAATATTTGTAGACCTATAAATTATAACAATTTATTGAGCGCAAAGATAATTTTTTTTCATTTATTTTATAATTTTTGAGAAATGTTAACCCCACAAAAATTGTTGAACATTTTTTTTTGTAATGTTTTATATGTTACATTGAAGCCCATAATTTTCCAAACAAAATGATATATAAAACAGTATACTTTACATTGTTTTTAATTTTCTAAGATACATTTTAATAAAACCCTGCGATTGCGCAATAAATGGGCGAACATTAAGACCAAAACTATAGACACTTGGAGGGTTAACAGTTTCAATATGGAAATAAGAGTTCAGTTAGGTAAGAGTTCAAAGGCACAGAAAACAATGTGTAAAATGAGGAAATATTAATATAAGATGAGTTTAGTGGATGTGTATAATATTCCAAATCGCTTAAAGTGATATCTTGGATCGAAGGACTATTAAATAATGTGGAGGGTTTGTGATTATTAATTAAGAGAGAAATCAAATAGTAAACCATGTTAACAAGAAGAACAGAAAGAAATATTTATTTTTACAATATTATGAATCATATTATTTGAAAACGTAGACACACATAATGTTTACAAACATAATAACACAATTTTGTTGTTACAATTGTGACAGCTGACTATTACGCAGTCACTAGCTAGCGACGTAGTGACCAACAGCAGCAAACAAAATCGGTCCATATTACGCAATGAATATAAATATTACGGCATATAGTAATTTACTTTAAATAGCTTTTTTATCACATTTAATGTTCTATATAGCCCTAAAAGTTGTAAAAAGCTACAAAAATAATTTTAAATGCCAGTGTAAAGAATAACAATAAAGTATGTTGACATCACGAGATAGCTCGTGATGGTGGTTTTGGGCCACTTGAAGCCATCACGAGTATACTCGTGATAGGTCGCCAATGGGTTAATCAAAATTTTGTATGAAGTGGAATAACCTCAACGGCCACTCTTATAAAACAACCTGGGAATAAAGATGAAATAGGTTCGTACAGGCAATATATTTGTTCATTAAGTAAGTGACAAGTTACAATGGGCGGAAAAACAATATTGTTTGGAGGATATTTTAACCAGGTACTGCCTGTTGCTCCAAGCAAAAAAGGTTCAAACAACATAGCATAGCATGCACGTTGGTAAAGGGAGCATCCATATATAATAATAAAACCTAGGTGTAGTTTCTTAATACTAACCAAAAATATGGATGTCGAAGATGCCGATGAAAATAAATTTCGGGATTGGTTTCGTTGACTGGGCAATGGAACCCTAACCACTAACCAGTCACAAAATAAGTAGGAATCACAGGGTTGCCACCAGCCATGAAAACCTTGAAAAGCTTGAATTATGCATGAATTCTTGTGACCATGAAAAAAGGCATGGATTATGCATGGATTTCTCCAATGGGCAATGAATTTTCAAAATCAGGAACAATTATTCAACCAGTACCATTACATTTTCCAAATAAAAAATATTTCATATTTAAAAACAGTTCATAGAAACGAACACCATGAAAATACTGTGTGAAGATGATTATTTAACATGTTCCTCGATCAGAAACAATTGCTTAGTTCATTCCAAGTCATCCCAAAGATGCTGATGTCAGTTGAGACTTCCTGAGGACTATATATAGTTCGAAAAATCATTAGTAGGCATACCCCCGCGTATGAAAAAGGGGTATGGGGACTTAAATAACAAAAACAGAAGTTTTAGACCATGCAGGGATTTGAAACGGGGTGCGAAATAAAAACCAAATTTCCGACTCTGACGCCTGTTTTTTTTAGCTTGTTGGATAAAACCATCATATCCTAGTAGGTTGTGGAATAAGAGAAACCAGAGTGCACATTTTATGACATTCATGTAGGGGATAAAACAGGAATTTTTTGGCCGGGTGAGTTGGATTTTTGTTTTATTTCGGTGGAAAGACTGAATTAAACCTAGACTTAATATGTTTTACAATTATTCTCCAATATCTCATATAGAATAGCTGGACCTGTTTTGTTTTCAACTTTGTTTTGAATGTTTATAAATCACTCTAAAAAGTTGTTGTTGTAAGTATGAAAGGTTATTGAAAAGTAACACACAAAGAAACTGCATCTTTAACGTCAGTTTATGAAATCAGCAAAACTCAATTGTGTTGAAACTGTATAAGCGCATCGACCATGAATTCTTTTAAACTACCAATGAAAACCATGAATTCTGCATGAATTTTATCATCCTACTATGGTGGCAACCCTGAATCAGCCGATGATTAGGACTATTTTGATAGCATATCTAAAGTCAATCACACCTTTAGGAGGAATACCACCACGTAAACTTACAGTAGTATTTTTATGTTGATCAAAACAAATCTAGGGTTAAGTTTGGTCAATGGGATGCCTTTACTTTACACTAATTTTTTTAAACCTTAACCTTAACAAAAGGAGTATAAACTTAGAACTTAGAACTAATAACTGGGATAGTTTGGAGGTTTTGGCCAAGAAATGAGCTTATCTCAAAACACCCATATTTGCCTTTTCATATATATTTGACGAAGACAATTTCTAAAATTCCAATCAGGGAAGCTTTTATTTATCCGCATTAACCACAAGACCAAAGCTACCTTGGTAAACCAGTATTTATTCACAAAAAATTATATGTTTGCTGCCTTTTCATGTTGAACCTCTGGAGGGATTCAAATTATTTATTAATAATAACATTAACAAATAAAGCAAACAATTACGGACAACAAACTGTAAAAACAACAAAAGACAAAATATATGGTGTAGGGATACCTATCCTGACTCATAGATAATGTTATTCTGAGTTTGTTTAAATACCTGAATTGTAATAAGTTGTTTTGTCACTATAAGCCACTAGTATGCTTATAATTTTATTTGATTAATGACCTTAACCATTTACATAAAATTGTATTGTATCACTTTAATAATATAATAGATGTACCTTATGGCCTCTGAAACCGCTCGACAGATTGTAATGAAACTTCAGGCATTATTAATCATTATTCATGGATGGTTTGTTTGAAGTTTGGTGTAGATCCGTCAAAGGGGCTTCGCCCCAGAGGGTTTTAAGTGGGCCAATGTCAGACTTTTTGAACTACAATGTTTACAAATAAATATAACAATGATAGTCGTTTAAATACCTTATTCATGCAATCCAATTGTTGTCTTCACAACTAGTTTCAACCTGCTAGGAGGTCATCATCAGGTGTGTACAAGGATGATATTACTTCATATATTCATACTTCATATACTTCATATGAAGTAATATCATCCTTGTACACACCTGATGATGACCTCCTAGCAGGTTGAAACTAGTTGTGAAGACAACAATTGGATTGCATGAATAAGGTATTTAAACCACTATCATAGTTATTATTCGTAATCCGGAGGCTACCCACACCATAATGAAATAAATATAATTTAAACGCAGATGTTTACTTTCACCAACTGTTTTGTAGGTTTGAATAATCACAACATCCTGTATTAGTTATGATTTGAAATAGTGCCACAATGTTTTCACAGAGTGCAACACAGAAAACTATTTTACTTTTGAATAAGTCCAAATATATTAAACCCCAATCGCAGCTCACTTGTCCACCCAACAACGTTTAAATTCTCCAATGTTTGATATGTAAACATAAAAACCTTTATCAAAGTATTACCAAACAATAAAAAGGATGGCAATGCCTTAATATTTTTATCTTTTGTTCTATACCCACACAATCTAACATAAATTATGAAGTTAATAATAATTGTACATGCATTCTCAGGTATTGAAATGCCTCCCAATTTGTAATTAACCCACCACATTACTGTTATTAAAAGAAGGAACTCCGATAATACGAATGCGAAACTTAAATCCGACGAAGCTGTGCAACGTTACCAGACTGATGATTAAAAAATTACACCAAAATTGATTGAAGCAAAAATTATCATAGGTAAGTTTAAAGGAGAAATAGTCTTAATCCCAAGAATACTGATGATTTCATCTGAATTACCATCTGAATTTAAGCAACTACAATTTTCTTTGTGTCTTGCTTTTGCAATCACCATTATAAGGCACCAGGGGGTCGGTTTAAATTTAGAAAATGCATGTTTTTAACACGGACAGCTGTATGTTGTGTGCTCACGTGGTGGTAGGTACGCCTAAAAACTTATATATTTATACACCTAATGAAAAACAAAAAACATGAACTTGAAGTGCCCTACTTCAAGTAGGGGACGCCATTCAAGATTCTTGTCATTCGCCTATTGGGTCTGAGGATGATTGGAGTGTCCAATCGAAATCGATCACCACTTACCATCTTTTTTGTATATTTACCGTCTTGTGAGTAACAGTATAAGCTTAAATATATATTTTAAGTGTTATAAGAAGTATCTTTTATTTACTTTACGTAAATTTAATAACACGTACAATGCTGATCAAGAAGTTCTTATTTTGACTTTAAATGTCTGGATTGTGTTGGTGAATTCAGTCAAAAGACTTTGTATAAATTTGTCCGAGAAACTGGCAATATAACCTAGATGTAAACAATCCATTTGCGTTTTTTTCTCAACTGAAGTAGAGCGAGTTATACAAAAGTTTACAATTAAAACATAAGGTCCACCAAGACTTGGTATACTCTTACTACTTGAACTTATCATAGCCAAGGCATTATTATAGTTTATACTAAATGTTTTCAAATATCTCGATCTGTCAGTGTCAGAAGTAAACATTTCTTGCATGCATTCATTTTATCTGACACTAGGCAAGTTTACTTTACTACCGTTACAACACAATGTGCTTCGTATATTATTTCACTTCCAAAGTAAGTTGCATAGCAGAAATGGCAAATATTATTCATCTCACCACGTGAATGTGTATCTGGATGGGGTTAGACCAGGCCTCTCTTATTCTACTCGGTGCCCATTTTATCACCAACACAGTGTTGACATAAATCGGTTCAATATCGTTCGTAATCATATCGACATATCGGTAGTCGATGTCATGTGGTTCGTGTCGATGTCGATTCGATGTCAACTGAACTCTGCCAAGCCAAGCCGCCTCCGCCTGCTGAACTGAAGCTCTGTCTTGATCTGACTGAGTGCCAGGCCAGGGTGCCCTGCCCAAGTGCCCAGTGCCCTTTGCCTTTTGAGTCGATATAGGATGAGATGTATTTATTTCTTGCTATTGATTTAACAGTCAACAACACAAACTTAAAAGAATTACGAAAATAATAAACAAAAACGAGTAATTAATGTTTCAACTAACTAATAACTTAATTACCACGTCTTGAGTTTACCTAACCTTTTATAATTGTATGATTTTGTAACTAAGTTAACCTAAACACCAAGTAACATGTAGGTACGAAACTTGATAGGCAAGGTTGACTCCAAACTCAAGAGAAGGGACTTACCAGTCGTCTTTTACACATAAACCCATAAGTTAACTAAAATATCAAATGTAAATTGAGATAAAGTTTTACTCAAGTCCTATGCTTACCATGTTCTAATGAACAACCTCAGTTTTTATTTGATTAGGCCAAACTTAATTCTAGACACGACAGTGTCAGATGTAGAGGAAGAGGACCTAGGCCCTAAAAACACTTGGCCGTGGTCAAGTTATGATTAGAATAGGTAGCACATTCGAAAATCTTTTTCTGAATTGTATGTGTAGCCAATTAAATTTGCTGTCGGGATTGATCAGTAGGAGTGCAATTCACCTAGCTGAATGTGTACTATCATTGGCTATTTACCATAAGTCATGGTATATAGCCAATGGTACTGTTCACGTAGCGGAATGGGTACTAGGCCTATCATAGATAAAACATACTACCTATTACCTACTATGCTTAGGTACCCCTAGCTCCCAACATCAGTTAACTTACCATAGTTAGGCCTAACTTACCATGAGAGGACTCGGTGCTAGACAGCTTGAATGTTACTTGCCTTAGTAATCCAAAGGATCTTGGTCAAATACTATGAGAAAACGTGCAAGATTTTCATCCTCAAGTTGAAATTAGACCCATGTTCTGGGTTAGATGTAAGTTAGGGCCTATATCACTAGTCTCGAGCCTACTTTCAATTTATTTATGATCTTTTGCTAAATAATTGACCTCATGCTTTTCAGTATCATGTCAAAGTTTCAATTTTATTCTTCCAATATTTTATTTATATTTTTAAGAGGTCGGCAGCCTCTTTCCACCTTGCATTTGCCGCCCGTGGAGCTTAACTTATCTAGCAAAGCAAGGGTTGAGCTGGTACAGAAGAAGGGTGAACTATACCATAAAACATCTATGTACCGTCACCCTTGGGACTGGGAGCGTGACTGCTAAGGGTATAAGACAGATAGCAGGTATAAACCTGTACAGTAAGTTGACTCAAAAGGGTTTAGAAGAAATTAAACATAGTACAAGTAAATTGTAAAGAACTGTAAATTTTGTATGTTGTAGACTACTTCTTTAATGTTCGTAAAGGCACACTTTAAAATAATCTAAGTACTGTAACCTAAGCGGGTTACGGAAAACAGAGTGGTGGTTATCAGGATCTGAACCAATGACATTGCTACCTCTTGGGCACAAGTCTGAAGCTCAGTCGCTAACGCCAGAGGCTCATCTGGGTGTTGCGGGCTCCAACAATGCTTGGTAGTTAGCAAAAAAATAGTGCATATGCTGTCCAAAACGATCTATGATACAAAAATAAATTCTGAAACTGTGATACACTATTCATTTCATTAACTAAGCTGTTATTGAGGGAGGTTAAAATAGTATAACAGTGCCTGGTAAAAATACCAGCAGATATTAGTAGCCTACATAGGCCTGTTAAATTAATTTTCAATTTACACCATAGGCTATTACAATAATTACTTCGTAAATAAAAACACTCGGTGAATAATACAAGACTTTTTATATTAAAAGGGTTTTTATTATAAAAATAAATAAATTATTCGTGCTTCAGACGCTTTGCCCCACTACCTTCTGGAAATTCTATAATAGGCAGTGTACTGGCTTCTTTGAGTAGGTCTGCTGCTAGTCCCACTCTACAATTCTGTCCTGAAAACCAAAATACTTAAATCAATAATTTATCTGTCAATAAACCTTGGAATTAGAAGTAACTGAAATTTTACAGAATTATTTTCAAACCTCAGATATTGAAATTGTTAGTTATTAGGCCTACTTTTGTGTCTTGAGGAGATGTACAGCCCATATGTTCTATAGTTGTATAACAATAATGTCATAGGCCCAACTATTTTTTAATCTTATTCTTGAAAATATAACTAAGGATAGCAAATTGGAATTTCTTGTTTTGAAGGTAAAAACTAACACCCCATTAACACTCACCATGACAACCTGTCGCTATCGTCCGATCTTGCTGGTTTGTTCAACAAAATTTTAATACAAGGAACATTTATGTAACAAATGTCCTTAAAAGCAGATAATTTTTTCATGAGTTTAAAGTTATTTTGTATACGGACACAACCATTGATTGCTTTCAACATAGCCTACGTAAAATCATATCGTATGGGAGCAGTATATAGGCCTACTTACAAATATACTAAAACTAATAGATATGTAATCTTTGGCTAAATTACCTCTTTTTCTATGCAAGGCAAGCTTTCCATAGTTATCCCTGTTGCTAATTTTAGTGTTGTTGTTGCTTGTAGTGATGTTTAAACGGTCTTTAGATGAATGTTGAGGCGGCATTGGCAACCCATTGTCCTTATCACTTGTAACTTTAGCAGTTAAAACTTTTAATGCTTCATCCAATATATCGCAGCCTTCTTGAAGTCCATCTTCATCCAGGTTCCACATGACAGATTGAATTGATCTCAAGGTAGAATTCATCTTGTTGATCATTTGGCGTTTCTTACATCCCCTCCGAGGTAATTCAGCATAGGCGACTATCTCTTCACTGCGGATAGTGGAAGTCGAAGCTATTTCAGTAGCAGGTTCATCGACTGTCATTGATGTACAAATGCCAACATCAGTATCCAAACAAAAAATTGGGTTGTCAAATAACCATTCTTGAATAAAGTCAATATTCCATTCAGGATACTTTCTGCCAACATAAATTATGTGTTTGCAAACCAATCTTTCTTTCTTGAAATCTGGACAGCTACAGCTACCTTGTTTAGCTGGCAATTCAAAGGCTACTCTATAGCTTGTTGCAACTGTTTTTACTTCATAAACACAGCATGATTTCTGAATAACCTCAGTGCTGCTGGGTATACTATCTGCAGCATTTATTCTGCTTAAAATATGGTCTATAAACCATTTAGGTCTCTCTTTAAGAAAATTTGGGAGATCATCCGTGTATTTCCTTGACAATGTAGACATTTTTATATTCTCTCTGACATATGTTAGGAACCTTTCTGGTAAAAACTTGGTTAGTACGACAGAAATCATTTCGCTAAGCGAACAACCTTTAAAACCCTCTAGGAATCCATACTTAAGTTCCTTATTAATCCTTTCCACACCATTGTTGGAGTTTAAAAACATTTCAACAGGTTTGAAAAATAACGCCCAGCGTTTTATTTCTGGAAGCCAAGTTTTCTCAAAATAGTTTTTTAAAGGAGAGTTTTTGTAGTGTTCCCATTCTTTTAAATTGCTGATGGCTTCATTCAATTCTTCTTCACTTACAGCATAAGCTACTTTCCTTAACATTTCTAAGCATTGTTTTCTTGGGACTTGAGCATTTTTTGATTTGGAAACCCACCTAGTCCATGCCTGCTCGCGATGGAATGAGCATATGAACACTTGAATGTTACAAAATACCTCCTCCAAGCTTAAAATCTCCTCCATTGCAAAATCCACCATTCCAAATTTAGGACATATATCCGGATTGAAGGACTGAAAAATTCTCAATCCTTCACTGATAGCCTCCTTTGTTTCCATTTGGGTTATAATTACACCAACAACCTGAAAGTTGACATTGGTGTCAACCACTACAAAATATAGCGGTAACGCATATTTGCAAGTGCGGTAGGTTGCATCCAATAATATTGTGTTTGTGCCATATTTTCTATAGAGGAATTGCATGTTTTTGTTTTGAAAAACAAACAGCAAATGTTTTGAAGTTGCTGGTGTTTCTACGAGATACAAATTAGAGTTTTCATCCTCATCTTCAGCAACAGTGCACGGTCTGAAAAATATTTGATTAGAACTGTCTTTTTGAAACTCCTCTAACATTTGGGAACAATTTTCTTGATCAACAGGGCTCCTTCTTATTTTTAACTTTGTGGCCGATATTAAGTTTCTAATTGATGCCATGTCAGGAAAAAACTTTCGGCGAGATCTGTCTCTTTCTTTAAGGTCATTCTCTGCAAAGGCCTGTGCCAGCTTTGCAACCACTTGAGGACTTCTTTCTCCTTTAACAACTAGTTCAGCAATAAATTTCCTTATTTCCTTAGAAATTGGTTCAATAACTGCAACATTTAACCCAATTAAATGGTTATTGTGGTCTTCTAGTTTTGGTAAGCTATAAATGTAGCACTCCTCTCCAAAACAAGTCTCATCGAGGATCCCCTTTTTTAAAGCCTCAGAGGCAGCTCGCTTTTTCCTTGCTGTTATATCACCAGTCAACTGCAACAGAAAAATATACACTATGAAACATATAATAAATTAAACAAAAATATGTTAGCGTTTAGTGTGTGACTTGCTTTGTACACTGTTCAGTTGGTTCCCGTAAATTTCCCTGTAAAATACCCTTCTGGCAAGCTTAGAAATAAACTTCTTGTCTTGTCTTTCTTTATCCAATCGGCAATACAGTGGGATCTGCTAGTTCCAGACAGTGCTGCTGTCTGTGAGTATTTCAGGAGACTATATCGACTCTTGCAGCACATCACCGTAGGTCTTATCAAATCGTCAGACTGAAATATTTGAAAGCCAAACGAGTTCTCTCAACACTGCGCAACACCGGGGCTACGCCTGCCATTGGTGGGCTGCAGCGAACGTGTTAACAATTTATAGATTGCATGCAGCGCTTTATGACTTTAAACTTTGTACTTAAAAATATTTTTGTTGTTTTTAATCCAGGCCTAAGTAGAGTAGGCTATATTAAACATTGTTCTGAATAAAACTTAGTTTTTTATAAGTAAAATAAACAGTATCAGAAGACTGGCACTTTCTTTTATTTGTTTGACAATGTTGACAAATTATTGATGAAAGTGTTACTTTTTCAAATAGGCCTACTATGGAAAATCAGTAATTTTTTGTATTTTTCTGTGAGCCCCTAGTAAAATCCACATGACTTCAGTGATCGGTAGGCCTACCCTGTACAAAGGTTGAGTTTTCCACAGAGGAACTACCATACCGTGCTAACATGTAAAGTTCTCTGTTAAGGTACTATAGGAAGGAATCCTTTCTTTCGAATTGTACATTGGGTACTTTCCTGTTATATGGTATCTGCGTTTATTAATCAAACAAAAACAACAAACAATTATTACATCTGAGTTTCGGGTGGCCAGAAGTAACGAATTACGGACTCTGGATCGACGAAGTTGTACTTTGGTTAGGTTAGGTTAGGTTAGTTTATCAAAAGCATGAGTATTGTAAGTAACCTAACCAAACCTAGCCTAAACGGTAGTATGTGCTCCGGACTCTGGATCGACGAAGTTGTACTTGTGGTTAAAGAATTTTTTCGCAGGTACCAGATAACAGGAAAGTACCGTATATTGTCTTGCCGATGAAAATTCAATTACTGTGAGTTCCAAATCGGTCAGCCCTTTTTTTGGACTTTGTAATATGGAGTGTATAAAAATGAATAGGTAGTTAATCCTTAAATATTAAGAGATTCTTTACAGACTAAAATTTTATTCTGAATCATCAAAATTTTCAATTTAGGCTATCTAGTTTTTGAATTGCTAAGAGTAGACCGTAACACAATTGGGTGTTTCAGCATACTATGGGCTGCATGCATTTTTTTGTAGGTAACTTTTGTTGCTTTTTTGTACTTACCTTATGATTTTTGAATTGTACTACTCTTTTGACATTAATTCTAGCTTGACAATCCAGTTTTTTTGTTGTTTGCACTTTTTTGTAGTGTCTAGTAAACACATGATCATTCTTAGCCTGAAAAAATATATTAATTCAATAACGGCACACAGAACTTTCAGCTTATTTCAGGGACATTTACTAAAAAAATCAAAGAAACGTTACAAGGAAAAACAATAATTAATCAAATTGACAGTAATAAAAGGTTGGATCACTCAATGAAAATTTGCTAATAGTATTTAGTTTATTTTCATTTAAGCTTAATAATTGTTGTAAATAAACTGTTTAAATACATTCAGTGTACAGTACTAAAAAATTTAATATTCGTAGCAGAATTCATACTACTTATGGTTAGAATTCTGCTTTAAGTTACAGTACAACCTCTTTAATCCAAACCCCCGTAATCCGAACGTTCACTAATACGAACACCTGATTGCTGTACTCTATACACAGTACAGTACTGTTTAAATTCACTATGTTTACTATTGTAAATAAACAAACTGTATTTAAATTTAAAAAGCATTTTTTAACTTTTCCCATAGCAATTACAATCCATTTTAGCCATGTTTTAGCTATTGTTATGTAAAGACAACAATATGTTCTGTAATCCAAACTATTCAATTGGTTGAACAACCCCCCAACCCAATTAGTTCGGATTAAAGAGGTTCTACTGGTACTTATTCCCCGAAAACAGCAACAGAAAGAGTTAGGCAATGAAGTTTTACAAATGTAATTAAAAAAACGGTTGTAGGGAAAGCAAATTGCGAAATTACCGTTTAACTTACCACACTTTTAGAAGTTTTTAAGGCACTCACTTATATATAACTGTACTTGTGACATAAATACTATTAGGCTAAGATTTTCTGAAATTAAATTACCAAAGTTGGGCCTATTCTTTTACAAAAGTAAAGTTAACATTCTGTTTCAGTAGGCCTAATATCTTTCACTAGTAATAAATTTTACCTTTGATTCCCGATCTTCTGAATACTTCTTTTTCTTATTGGCATTAAAATCTTTTCCTTGATGGCAGACAAACAATGAAGATTCTAGCCAAATATGTGGAATATTTTCTTGCCAATGAATCCTTACATTTGGTTTGGAGATAGCAGCTGTCAACAATAACAGAAACCAAAGTTATAATACATTAAGATAGAGCCAGCTACATTGTGTCAACTTAGAGATTTTTTCAGAGTTTTGATTAATCTCCATACGTACTGTAAGTTAGGCCTATTTAGTTTAGAATCTGTTTTACTCAACAGTTATACGCAAGATCGAACCATTGAGAATAACTATGAGAATAGTATCAGGACTTAAGGATTCCATAAGTTAGGCCGTAAGCGTATACAAATAAATGAGGAACATGAGCGCTTGTGGCACTATCAAGGCTGATGGATCAAATCAAATCATTTATTGATCATGGACATTTACATGCATTGACATTGTCAGTGGAGCAGAACATAAAATTTCAATGTTCATTGTCTAAATAATAAGAGGTAACTTGGGTATGAGTCTTTGTTGTACAAATTCCTTTTCCAAAATCCATTCAATATAAGTTAGGCTAGGCCAAGCTTCTTAATACCTCAATAACTCATTTATTGAACCAAGTATAATAGACATATTTACATCTAGGCCTACTAAAATCCTGTAAGTAGACGATGTCATTTAACTAATACCTAATAATAAAATTAACATTAAACATGATCTTTACCGGTACTAATCACTTTGTTTACCGGGATTAAGTTATTATGACTCTAGCCGTCAGTCAGGAAGTCAAGGACGCTGTCACAGTATCCTACTTAGAATTTATTTAATAGAAATTATTTTCACTTCCTTTTGAATTTCAGATGATCTGACCCTGCCTTTAGCCTAAATGTGTTGGAAGATTGTTTAAGAAATTTAATGCATTTTAAGTTAATGGAGATTTTTTTGAACAAAGTTCTTAGGTAGGCTAAACCGTTAGGACTAATTTAATTTAGTTTTCAGGGAGACAACCTGTGATATATTAAGCTTCTCAGAGGAATAATGATAAAAATATTGTAGGCCTATGTTTATTTATTTCTTTATTTAAATGGCCTAAGTTAGGTATTGTTACTTTTATTTATTAAATATGAATAAACACATAAACAAATCAAATTCAATGTAAGTTAAGTTATACATTGGAAAAAAACAATAAGTTAGGCTAGGCTATTTTGCAAGTAAGTTAAATTGATAACTTATAATGGGTTAACTTTCATAAGCAGGGCTTAAAAAAACCTACACTCATTCGAATTAAATTTTCGATACATCGATTATTTCATTCGACAACTTAGGGTAACTTAAGTTATATCTATTTAAGTTAGTTTGGTTGGATAAGTAGGCCTAGCCTAGAACCGCAAGAAATAATTGATAACTTAAGTTAGCCTATTTCGAATAATCAATTACAGTTTTCATTCGGTTATTTGGTGTCCTGCTTTGAAAGTACCCCTAGTGCCTAGAAACGGTGTAAAGCTCATGAAATCATAGAAGCTGGCACTTGGCCTAGCGCGGGCAGTGTTGGCGGGAGGTGGGTGGAGGTATGGAAAAGACCGGACAGCAAACATTGCCTCTACCTCATAGGCCTAGGCCTAGGACTATTTATATGATACGATTTCTAAGCAAAATAAGTTTAATGCTAATGTAGGCCTAATAAAGTTCCCTCTCTCTCTCTCTCATTAATAAATATGATAGGGCCTAGGCCTATTAGTTAGCCTATTACGAATAATCAATCACAATTTTCATTCGGTTATTTGGTGTCCTGCTTTGAAAGTACCCCTAGTGCCTAGAAACGGTGTAAAGCTCATGAAATCATAGAAGCTGGCACTTGGCCTAGCGCGGGCAGTGTTGGCGGGAGGAGGGTGGAGGTATGGAAAAGCCCGGACTGCAAACATATCCTCTACCTCATTTTTATTTCGGCTTAGGCCTAGGCCTATTTATATGATACGATTTCTAAGCAAAATAATGCTAATGTAGGTACTTAGGCCTAATAAAGTTCCCTCTCTCTCTCATTAATAAATATGATAGGGCCTAGGCCCAATTCTTGTTAGATTTTAGGCTTAGTGGAATTTTTTACTGCTTCAGTAATTTCGACTTAACTTACCTTTCACATCTAAAACCCTTTTGGAACATTTCTGGTAAACAAATCTGCTCTTAGTGGCCGTTTCATGTTCCGCAAGAACGCCCAAAAATTCTTCATACGTGCGGGAATACATGTACTGATTTTCTGACATCAGTGACATCTCTTCACACTCCATCTTTCTTGACACCTTGGCTTAGTTCCACAACGAGAACGAACGAAACATTAACAGTTAACAAAACATAAAAGGTTCAATTCAATAATCAAACTCATAACCAAACTTAACAACGACCGACATCAACAACAGAAAACTTAACAGATATATTAACAGAAAACTCAAATACGATTCTATTCAACTACCACATTAGATTGCGAAATGCAAACTTGACAAGAACACAGACACCGAAACCGAAAGGAGGACGAGGACTACAGAACAGGACTTAGTCAGTCTTCTCTTCTTCAGCAAATAAAACGATGGTTGACATCGATCACTGGTTGACTAATCGAAAGAAATCAGTTCGATTGGTCGAAATGGTTACGCAAAAAAATGTCAACACTGTGTAGGTGATAAAATGGCCACCATTCTACTCTCCTCATACGCAAGATATCTTATTATTTATTTTTTTTTATTTATTTATTTACTACATGTCATTACATCATTTTTTGACAGGACATAAAGTCATATACAGGATATACTAAAACTAAGAAATAACAAAAATGTCTTACTAAATTATTAATGTAACTTAACGTCCCTATTTAAATAACATTCTATAGAAAAAAAATTTTTGGTTTTTAACCAGGTCTTCAGGGTGGATCTGAACTGTGTTTTACTATCAATATTTTTTATGCGGAGTGGTAACTTATTGTAAACTTGTGGGCCTATATATTGGGGAGATAAATGAAATTTCTCTAATCTATGCCAGTGTTTCCCAACCTTTTTTACTGGTGTACCACTTCACTAGACCAAAAAATGTCACGTACCACCTAGTCGTGAAGTATGAATACCTAGTTAACTATGGAAAAATCTTTAATATTGTGTAAACCTAACTAATCTTTACAACCAAAAGGATGAAATATAAAATTCTGTGTAGTGTTGCAACATTTAATGAATTACAGTAAAATGAACAAGAAACAAGCTCTAGATATGACACATAGGCCTATTGCAACAAAAAATGGAAAAGACAACAGAATACAAAAAAACGTCAATGAGAAGGTTGAGCTTGAATTTTGGAAGCTAGCTTTGGAATGTCTGGTCGAAGATTGCTTAGCCTTAAACGGAGATCATTTTCCACATTTAGAAGTCTGTTTCGATATTTGTTCTTAAGGTACACAAGAGATGAAAAGGCTGTCTCACACAGGTATGAAGTTGAAAATGGAAGCAAAAATTTAACTGCTTTGTCAGCTACTTGTCCGTAATCCACACGCCTTTCGACCCAGAAGTCCACAAGCATCATTCTTGAAAATTGTTGCCGAAGTTCCGAATCACAGTTTAGTTCAAACAACTGTTCTTTTTCTGGTGCAGTCAAGTTGTCTGGTGCCATTTCTATCTCTGCAAACGGGTTTTGGATCCAGGAATATTCATTCAAGTCCTCAGGAAAGTAAAGGTTGTAGCTGTTAATTAAGCTGAGACAATGGTTTTTAATGTCAGCCAGAAATTCAGGACTAAGTTGGATGTCATTTTCGTCAACAAAACTCTCAAGAGTAGGAAACAGTGAAATCTTTTTTTCTTCTGCTTCTTTCGCTCCTTGGTTCAGCTTCTTTTTCATTGCAGATACTTTGTCATTAACTCGAAAAGGGGTGTTGTTATTTCCTTGCAAACTTTGGTTGAGTTCGTTGAGCTTTGAAAATATTTCTGCCAGATACACCAACCTACTCATCCACAGTTCATCTGCGAAGCAGTCCTTAAATTCAAAGTTTTTGTCGGACAAAAATACAAAAACCTCATTGCGTAGCTCAAACAGACGAGTCAAAACCTTTCCTCTCGATAGCCATCTGACCTCGGTGTGTAGCAATAGCTGTCTGTGCAAACTACCCATATCATCACACAGTATTGCAAACAAACGAGAATGTAAAGCACGTGCCTTGATAAAATTTACTGTTTTAACAGCTTGGCTTAAAACCTTCTTTAGGCTCTCAGGGCAATTTTTGCTTACCAAAGCCTCTCGATGCAAACAACAGTGAGTGAATGTTGCTTGGGTGGCTACTTGTTTTACTCTAGCCACAACCCCAGAGTGGCGACCTACCATTGCGGCGGCTCCGTCAGTACAAAGTCCCACGCACTTGTTCCAATCCAGATCATGCTCATTTATAAAACCATTTAATTTAACAAAAATGTCTTCACCAGTTGTATGTGTCGGTAATATCTCACAAAATAACATGTCTTCATTTACCCTGTTACTGTCTTCATATCTAACATAACACAGCAAATTCGGCATATTTGTAATGTCTGTTGTTTCGTCAATTTGCAGTGAAAAATATGGACTCTTCTTTATTTTCTCGATTAACATGCGTTTGACATCTAACGCCATGTCTTTTACTCTTCGTGTTACCGTGTTGTTAGATAACGACACAACATCAAGCAGCTTTGCTTCTTTTTCTCCTAAAATTGAAGAAACCATATCTTTGGCAGCAGGTAGGATTAAGGATTCACCAATCGTATGTGGTTTAGCTTCTTGAGCAATTCTTAAACTTACTTTGTACGATGCTTCAACTGCTCGAGTGTTAAGAGATGAAAATGAGCTCATTGTGTTTTTGCTACCTTTAAGCTCACTTTCTTTATTTTTAAAATAAGCCACAGGTTTCCCTTTTAAATTATGGTGTTTTGTATTGAAATGCCTCATGAGAAGGGACGGTTTCATACTATGTTTGGATAATGTTTCCATACAAATAACACACTGTGGAGTAGGCTCATTTAAATCCCCAGTGTAAGTAAACCCAAAAGCTAAATAACTAGGGTCGTACTTTCGTCTGATCTCTTTTTTAATTACCTTAGCTGTACTTTTGGATGACTGAGTAGGCCTACTAGTCGGGGCTACATCACGTTCAGTAGGCGTGTCCGTACCTTCAGAACTACTGCCAACAGTTTTCATATCACTTTGAATAGTTTTAAACCCATAAGAACTGGTTGAAGGACCACCAACAGTGTTCAATTCACTCTCACTAATTTTGAAAACTTTAGGTTGAGAACTACTGGTTGAAGGACCAGGTTGACTTCGTTTTAAAAACTTATCCATATCAACAGCGTACCGTAAGCACAAAGGAAACTAACCTCAAACAAATACACAGTGAATCACACAGTGAATTCCACTAAACTGACACTGACAGAAATAGAGTAGCGACTGACTAGTGAGCGACTACAGAGGTCAATGAACTGTGGTGGGGAATCGCAGCGCTGACGAGCCGAGTGCCGAGCCATCCCGATCATTTCCGAATCCGTGCATGTACTGTACTCGTACTGCCTATCGCCTGATGACTGGGGGCATGAATTTTGAATCTCGCACATATTACTTGACTGCTACTGTTATAAGCCAGTAACTGTAATAGCTATCTAACAAATTAACTCGTCCTTGTTCTAATGTATTGTTTAACTAGATAGGCCTACAGTTGCCGGTGGTCAATTAATTGTTAATAGTGGCACACCGGTGCAAAAAATGGTGAAATTACTATGCCTACTCGTACGTCACTGCGTACCACCGCAGTCACCGTTGCGTACCACTAGTGGTACGCGTACCACAGGTTGGGAAACGCTGGTCTATGCTATGGGTTACAGGCTTAATATAACTCTTAAATCTAGTGTGGTGGGAATGAATGGGTTGGTTCATGAATGAGGAGAGATTGTCTTTAACCCAATTTGAAATTTCTAAAATATAGTGATCATAAAATGTTAAAACCGAAAATGTTTGAAAAAGACTTTTACAAGGAGTTCTACGAGGAACTCGCCCAATAATTCTAATTGCTTTTTGTTGAAGTTTGAATATTTTGTTGGAGTGGCATGAGTTTCCCCAAACCAGAATACCATATGTCATTATTGAAGAAAAATAAGCATGATAAACTATAAGTTTAGTCTTCAAGTCAACAGCTTGTCTGATTGCACGAAGAGAGAAAATACAGCGGTTTAATCGTTTAATCAAATTAACAACTTGTGATTTCCAGTTAAGATTTTCATTGACAGTTATACCTAAAAAATTCACATTTTGCTGCAGTGGCATTTTAGATTTTGATGTTGTAATTTTACCTGTTTTATATTGATTATTATTAGAACTAAACTCTATAAGCTGAGTTTTATCATCATTCATAACCAACCCATTCACCTGGAACCAGTCTCTGAGCGCTTGCACCTCCCTGTCGAGTGTGTGTCGCAGGGAGTCGATACTGGGTGCCGTACATAGCACCATAGTATCGTCTGCATACTGAAAGAGTTCCATATTGGAGACTTTATGTAGGTCATTTACATAGATTATGAACATACTAGGGCCCAGTATCGACCCCTGAGGCACACCACATGGTACTTTCCCCCAAGTTGAATAAACAGTTTCATTATTTTTGGTTAATTTAGTTCTCTGAAACCGATTAGAAAGATAAGAAGAAAATAAATTAATTTCTTTGCCTTTAATACCAATTTTTTTTAAATTTACCAATGAGGATGTCGTGATCAACGCAATCAAACGCCCTGGACAGGTCACAGAGAACACCAGCTGCTCTCTGAGATCCATCCAGAGCCCGTGTGATGCAGTTAACCATTCTTGCCATTGATGTTTGACAACTGTGCCCTTTTCGGAAACCAAATTGAGTATTGTTTAAGATGTTGTTACTTTCTAAAAAAGATCTTAATTGAATATCAATAGCTTTTTCAAATATTTTGGAAAAACATGGAAGTAATGAGATAGGACGATAATTGTCTAGGTTGTTTTTGTCGTTTTTCTTAAATAATGGTCTAATTTCAGAATATTTTAATTTATCAGGAAAAATTTCCTGCTCCAGAGACTGGTTTATGAGCTTGCACAAAGGTTCTTGGATAAAGTCTATTACATGTTTAACAACAAATAACGGAATTTCATCCCACCCTGAAGCCTTGGATGGTTTCAAAGAAAACACTATCTTTCTTATATCAGATATGCTTAATTTATTAAATGTAAACATATTCTTTTGCTCACTGACCATGAAACTCATTGCTTTTTTCCATCTGTGGATTAGATTGAACCTTATTTTTTACATTCAGAAAATTCTCATTAAAACTATTAGCCAATTCTTTTTTTATTTTGTAACTATTCTGTTGGGATGTATTCTCAATTTGATATGGAATTTCATTGTCCTTTTTATTTACGCCCATCTCCTTGTTTAGTACAGCCCAAGTGGCTTTAGTTATATTCGATGATTTTTTAATATAATTTTCATTTGACAGTTTTTTAGAAAGGGTAGTGACTTTTTTGAAAATTTTTTATATGTCTTAAAATAGTTGATAAAGTCTTGGTTTTTGTTCCACTTTGATTCTTCGTGCAACAAACGTTTATTCCCTGCCGAAATTTTTATTCCATTTGTAACCCAATTTTTGTGTTCACTTTTTTTATTTGTGGATTTAAATAGTTTTAAAGGGAATGCATTATTGAAATTCAACAAAACATTTGAAAGAAAACTATTGTAGTTAATGTTAACGTCAAGAGAGGGGTCAAATTGCCATAATGATGATTGTAGATTGTTCCTGAAATTTTCCATGTTATCACATGAAAAAAATCTTCTGAAAATGGATTTAGACTTAGTTAAATCTTTTGTGTTGATTTCACCCAGGCATAATAATAGAGCTTCATGGTCCGAGTCACCTGCATTTATTACAATTTTATGAGCCTGGCTGGTTAAAGATCTATTATTTGAGAAAACATTGTCAATACATGATTTAGACAATGGAGTTTTGTGGGATCCACAAAATGATGTTTTAAACCATGCTGTTCACAAATGTACTGTAATTGTTTTCCTCTGTTACCGCCGTTCAAAAAGTCCATATTATGATCCATACAGATAACAATATTTTTTAACTGTAATTCGTGTGAAATCTTATCTAACAAAGAGTCAAATTTGCTCAAAAAACATTTATCAATATCATGATTTGGAATCCTGTATATTGAAATAAAAAGGATTTTCCACTGAGTTATCTCAATAAAACTAGCTTCAAAAGAATTTTCCTCATTTTCAAACTTTAGATCATCTCTTAGTTTAAAATCAAGTTCATTAGATACTAAAATAGCAGATCCTCCTCTTTTTTTAATTTTCCTACAAAAATAGTCCCCAACCTTGAATTTTCCTAATCTTTTGACAGAAGAGAGTATATTGTTATCAGACAGCCAATGCTCATTTAGAGATATTATTTTGACATTTTTTTCTAAGTTTTCAAGAAATAAATTTAAATCATTATAGTTATTCATGAAGCCTTGAATATTCCAATGCAAAATCCAAGGTTGTTTATTAATATTATTTGAACTAGGTACTGATTTGTAAAACATATTTTTGTTGCAAGACTTTCATTGGTACAGAGGAATTTATATTAGAACATTTTATGGAATTATTAAAACAATTATCTTTTCTTAGATCCCTATATGTACATGCAGAAATATTTTCTTTGTCATAAAGATCTAGTTTAAAGCTGGAACTTTGGAGCACAGGTCACTGACACTATATTGCCCATATTTTCCACTTTCACTGGACACTTGGTTCGCTGGCTCCTTGAGGTCATCATTGGTGTTGCCTCCATGTGTTAAAGGTGGGCAGGTCCGAGGTTAATAATTCTATAATAATTCCATAATTCTATTAATCGTCTCCTTCTCCCGTTTTCAATAATTTCTTCTTTAAACTCGAGGCATTTTCTGTTTTTCCAACAAAACTGATTAATTGTTTAACTTGGTCTTAACCTACTGAAAATTACAAACATTAATATTTACCCCCCAAAAGCTAATGAGTTTCTTTTTATAAACAGCTGTTTTTTGTTTTTAAATTTGTTCTATGCATTTCTTATGGGGAAAATCCGAACTTTGAGAGGGGTAGGAATTTTTAAATTCTAAAACCTTATTGCAAAACTTCATATTGAGACGAATATTTTGACACCTTAAACATTGAAATTGGTCCACAAATAAGGGAGGAGTTGTGTTAACAAAAATCGGCTTCACGTGTCAAATTCAAATTACCGAGGGGTGAAAGAATACTTTTAGCCCTTATGACGAACTATAACATTTTGTGATACTATACCAATAAGTGAATACAACCAAGAAAACACAATTTTTCTTGTACAAGTTACCCCTTGACTTAACGTCCATCTTGTTTTTAAATTTTACTAAATATAAATCTGTTAACTGACTTAGTCAATCATTTGGTTTGTTTCGATTGTGTTACCACCATTAGTGTAAGCGAGGGGAGCGAACTGGTCTAGTGGTAGAGGGCGGGACTTTGGTGCCTGAGGTCCCGGGTTCAAATCACGCTAATGGCCAATGGATTTTATCCATGTGATAATGCCGCAACCCACTAGGAATATCCTGACAGTTCCGGGCTAGAACTAGCTTCCTGGAAAAAAAAACTTTTGGTGAAGCGTAAGCGAACACTAACTATTCAAAGTAAACTCATTACAATAATTTAGTCATCCACTATGGAACAATTTAAACTGCATTTTACAAAATATAATTTTAATAAATATGTTTACATTAAAATTCTTCCATTTCCAGTCATGACAGTATTTGAAAACCAATTGGTAACAACTAGCTTATTATTATTGTTTTATCGTATCTTTAATTGAGCAGAGCGAAGCGAAGCTCTTATACTACACTCCTGCTTTTGTTTTACAAATACTCCTCCTGAACGGATGAAGAGATCTGCACGAAATTTAGCACAGTCGTAGTAACCAACCCTGGGAAGGTATAAATCTGAAATGGTACAAATTGGTCGACAGGGATTTTTCCTATGTGAATTTAAACTTTTAAAAAATTTAACATGGGCCTTCCTGACATTATTTGCGTGATAACAATAAAAAGGTAAACAAGGGTCGCAACATATATTAGTCAATCATCTAAAATAGCACATCTTTATATATAATACGTGAAGGCGATTTCTACGAAACACTACTCCTCCGTTAATAATAGACGGATTTTTACAAACGACGTGTCAAAATAAAGTATTTTTTGTGTAGACGCCCCCTTTCACCAATTCCTGTAATAAAAATCCTTGGGCTTTGCCCCACAGGCCATCAAAGTTGAGGTTTCTTCCATAAGATTAACATGGGGGACCTAAATATTTAATTGGAAACTTTGTCCCCACTAAGAACGGCTGGGCGTAGAAACTTGATAGAGGTGTCCAAAGAAAGGTCTTGGTCTTTAAATGAGTTATCAAAAGAAAAACGAAGTAGATTCGCTTAGGGCTCTGCCCCAGAAGCCCTTAAAGATCCCTCCGCAGATTTGTTTAAATTTTGGCCATGTGAATAATATTTTTTAATGAAACAGCTGTTCATTTTCAAATTGTATTTCAAACAACACACATTACTGGGAGTTACTGAATTCTACCAAATAAGTATTTGCAATGTTATTTTCAGATTTAATAAACGGTATCAGCATTCTGACACATACTTTCTCCCATAAGTTTGTCAACAACCTTTATCATATTGTGTAAGCGGTGAGAGTAAATATACGGCATTGGGATTAGTATAATCTTGTTCAGAATTTAAAGGACTTCATAACATTTTTTTATCAAAATCGTTTGAGCCAGTTTTGTGAAAATCCGATTTTTCCGTTATTTTATAGGTTTTTTTATGGGAAAATAACATAATTTACAATAACTTTTAAACCGTAATTTTTACAGAAATTGGATTTGTACCATTTTGTTTAGAATATAAAGGACTATATCATACCAAATTTTTATCAAAATCGTTCGGGCCGTTTTTGGGAAAATCCTATTTTCCCGGTATTTTATGGGGTTTTATGGAAAAATTCCCATAAAAAATAAATTTTTTTTAATGAAAAAACCATTAAAACTTTAAGGACCATAACATACTATGTTAAATTAAAACACCCACTGTTTCCCCACTGTGTTTTTGTGAATTTTTTTTCTCAAATCCTATTTTTTGTTATTTTACGGGGTTTTATGGGAAAATAACATAATTTACCATAACTTTTGAATCGTAATTTTTAGAGAAATGGAATTTGTACCATTTTGTTCAGAATTTAAAGGGCTACAACATACTAACTTTTTATCAAAATCGTTCGGGCCATTTTTTAGAAATTTCAATTTTTCTGGTTTTTTATGGGTTTTTATGGGAAAATCCCCATTAAAAATCAAAATTTCAAAAAAATGAAAAAGACGCCTGGAGATACCATGGATTAGAACCTACATACCAAATTTCATCGAAATCGGACCACAGGTGTAGTCCCTAGCTCTGTACACATCCAGACACACAGACACACACACACACACACACACACACACAGGCATCACTTCGAAAACCACTTTTTTGGGTCCAGGGGGACCCAAAACGAATATATCCACTTTAAAACTCAAACTCGAAAATTTTGACGAAAACAATACTTTCTCCATATACTATGGTATAGGGGGAGAAAGTAAAAAATTGATTTTCTTCTTTATGATGTCATGTTTTGCAATGTAACATTCCATTACAAGTCCGGTGACGTCACCAATATCTCAAATTTTAGGCCAATTTCTTTGCTAAGTGTGTTCACTAAGATTTTGGAAAAAATTATCAAAGATCAAGTTTTTCATTACCTTAACCAGCACGATATTTTAACTCACCACCAGTTTGGTTTTAGAAAATCAAAAAACATCACAGATGCATTGTTCGAAGTTAATAAAGATATAAATTTGGCCATCAGTAAAGGTAGGCGTGTTGTTCTGGTATTTTTCGACTTGGCCAAGGCTTTCGACTCAGTTGATAGATCGCTCCTTTTAAAAAAATTAGAACTGATAGGTGTTCAAGGTGTAGCTCTGCAATGGTTCCGATCTTATTTTGATAATAGAAAGCAGTTTGTAAATATTAATGGAATCAATGGAAATCTTGGTAATGTAGACTTTGGGGTGGTCCAAGGTAGCACGTTAGGGCCTTTACAATTCTTAATTTACATTAACAATCTTGTGAAATTAAATATTGAAGGTGATTTTTACCTTTTTGCTGACGACACCTTAGTTTTATTCCAAGGCGAAACTTGGGACTCAGCTTTTGCCAATGCCGAAAGAGGCGTGTCAAAAATTAAAAAATGGTTTGATCAGAATGTGTTAACGCTCAATGTCATTAAAACAAAATTTATTCCAATCTCCTTAAGAGCTCGAGGGGACACACTTCGCAACGAAATCAAAATTCATTCATGTGGTCTTGAAATCGGAAACAATTGTGCCTGCCCGGTAATAAATCGAGTTCAAAATTATAAATATCTTGGAGTTGTGTTTGATTCAAAATTGTCATGGGCAGATCACGTGTCATACTTAAACAAAAAGCTAAGAAAACTAATTTTTGCTTTTCGCCAACTTCACCATTTTCTTGAAATAGATGAAATTAAAAATGCATATTTTGCTTATGTACAGTCACTGCTTGAGGGGGGGATAATTGCCTGGGGCTGTGCTTACAGCAATGTTCTACAACCTCTTGTTGTAACACAAAAGGCAATCATAAAAGCGGCACTGGGCAAGGGTAGGCAATACTCGTCGGATGCTCTGTTCACCGAAATGAATGTACTTGATTTAACGCAAATATACATCAGAACAGTTTCGATGTTTATTTACAAACACCACGAGTCACTCTTTGATCGTCCACAACATGACCATAATACTCGACATGCACTAGGCCAAGGCATACGCTTACCCAGACTTACAAAGACATTTTCTACAACAAATTGCTATTACGTTGCACACATCATTTACTCTAACCTTCCACTAGACTTACGAGACTATGACAGACACTCAATTACAACGTACAAAAAACACATTGTTCACTGGCTAAAACTCATTGGGAGGGATGGAGCTAATAGATTATTAGTTTCCATATACAGACAATAGGTGATACAGCTGATACAGCGTGTGTTTGTGTTTGCACGCGTGTCTGTGTGAGTGTGTGTGTGTGTGTGTGTGTGTGTGTTGAGGGGGGGGGAGGGGGGCGTTTTGGGGGGTTAATGGTAGGGGAAAGTCAACGAGTCAACCTGATATCATTTTATCTATGTTCCAATGTGATTTGCCAAAATTCCGCTAGCGCTTTGGAATCATGCCAGTGGATAGAAGTATTTTGTTTTGTTTCTTATTACGTATAAATTTTTTTTTTTCTCTTTCATATTAAAGTACAGAATGACTC
The DNA here is from genome assembly GCF_028750875.1 of Macrosteles quadrilineatus. Taxonomy (NCBI): domain Eukaryota; kingdom Metazoa; phylum Arthropoda; class Insecta; order Hemiptera; family Cicadellidae; genus Macrosteles; species Macrosteles quadrilineatus. The sequence goes on from NW_026542612.1 coordinate 2,837,760, forward strand.
ACTCCCACGCACGGGTTCTCCCATGTGGGATTCATTTCGTTTAGTTCAAGTACTCAGTTATATTCTTATGGTAATCTGATACTGTATTTTGTAAAAACTGTCAAAATGATTACTTTTACGAAATAAAGACATTTTGATTTGATTTGATTTGATTTGATTTGATTACGAAATCAGTGGAAATTCCTTTTCGTCACAGCAATTCTTTACATTTTATCATATTATTCTACACATATAAAATATTTATGTGGAAATATCTGCTCTTATCATGTCTAATAAAATCCAAACATAGAACCTTGCCTAAAATGGTGCCCATCTTGACAAATTATTTGCACCTGCCTATATTACGGACTTTGGCGCACTGGTTTGGTAACATTATTGAAAATAACACAACATTTTGACTGTAAAAAATAGGACAATATGAGTAAATACTATTTAAGCAGATATTAACATTAAGCAGCTACTATCATGACAGAAAGGTCATGTTCCTTTTAAACTATATCACATAATCCTTTATAAGATACGTTGATTAACAATATGTAAACGTCAATATACACGTGACAGCCAATTTACAGTATTTTTGCTTTTTGGAAATGTCCCATTGCTTTGTCATTTGCATTATTTGTTGCCAATGAAGCCACAAGACCATATGAACAAGGAGGCCCCTAACAGTTCAAGAATAAAAAGCAACTTCACTTCAAGTATTCCACTACACATAACATTCCGTAGAGAGATTATATTGACAACTTTATGTTATTGATGAGGCTGAGATAACTAACTGACATCCTCCATGTCAAGGAATTCCAGCTTTATCAGTAACCCCACAATCAATTTCTCAAAACTATGCTAGAGGGTTCACTCATTGGCACAGAAGTACGATATGAACTGACGTGACCAGACGAAGGAAAAATCAAACTTACACTGTAACGGATATACCTCCCTTTGAGGTTAGAATATGTCTTCCCGAAAAATATTTTCTTTTGAAATAAAATCGTATAACACTGATGAAATCACGGAAGTGTTTAACTACAAAAGATCCACCAATACGATTTTAATACTATTTAAACGTTCTTCCAAAGGAAGATATACCATAAAACATACTGACAGTTAGTTCTGCTTGTTTACATTTTTAAACTTTGTAGGTTTGTTCTTTGTTACCATGGATACCATCAATCAATATTTACTTTTAAATCTCTCACCTCAAATTTTTGAAAGCCCACGGGGCAGAGCCCTAGGACAATATCGAAGCGGGAATAGTTCTATATGTATCCTCGGAGCTGTAGCTTCATTTGTGTGCAATTTGAGCCCAGTCGGTTCAGTAGTTTTTGAGATTACCTCATACAAACACACATGCACACACACAGACACCACCTCTTCTTTATAATAGTATAGACTATATTATATAACACTTTTTAATAACTCCTATGACGTACGATATGGGGAATATTTTAATCATTGAATGATCAACCAAATTTGGCAACTAACGCAATTAATATAATTATTGTTTTTACACTTATTACTCTTTAAACAATGCTAAATGCTCAAAATATGTATATTTCACCCAATTTATCGCAGTTAGATGAATTAACGTAAGCCTTGAAAGTAACCGTCGATTTCGACGGGTTTCACCTAGTTAGAAATACCATACAAAGAAAAGGGAAGAACAAACAGTTTAATATCATTGATCATTATTTACTACATTAATAATTTGGGTCACCGGAATTAGGCTTATGGACCATTGACTTTAAATACTCCAAATAGCAATTCTATTTATGTGAACCAAAATGAGTGTACCAGCTACATTGGCTTTGGATACTGCAAATAGGCATTCTATTTAGGCGAACCAAATATATCATTGACATTGGATACTGCAAGTAAACATTTAATTTATGAGAACCAGATGAAACATAAACTTTGGTTCCTGCAAGTAGACATTTCATTTACTTGAACCAGACTTATAATTTACTTTAGATACTGCAAATATACATTCCATTTATGTGAACCAAATATACCATTGACATTGGATACTGCAAGTATATATCTCATTTACAAGAAACAGATGTAGCATTGACTTTGGAAAGGTATTAGATTGATATAGTAGCTCCGCTCGATATTGCAAGCAGAAAACTGCATTGTACACCTAGTGTTTTGTTTTTATTTTAAAATACAACTTAATTTAATAGTCATGTATTTTGTTCCTATTCAAGTTACAAGAACTTGAATAACCTTAGATAATCTTTGTTATTGTTGCCTGTGTTCTTGAGTAGGTATGATGTTTGTGTCACCCTATTCATTTCGGTCTTTTTTTACTAACATTAAAGTCTATATTTGGAAAAATAGTGTTAGTGATAAAAAGATAAGTTAAGAAGAATTGAATTGAATTGGACCCCTCAAGATGCCACATAAGCTGGTGAAAAGCACAGGGTGACACAAACATCTTACCCAATCAAGAACACAGGGAGCAACAGCCAAAGATAATGTAATACTAGGCTTGTAGGGGACATAGGTCATATATATATATATTTTTTTTTGTCCTAAGGACGCTAGGCACGAGCCTGGGATTGTTTTTCACATTACTTCAGGCTAAACCTAGGGGTTGCGGCATTATCACTTAGATAAAATCCATTGGTGACTTGGCGGGGATCGAACCCGGGACCTCAGGGACTGAAGTCCCGCGCTCTAACCACTACGCCAGCTCGCTCCCCATAGGTCATACAGGGTGGCTGAAAAGTAACTTGCACCCCCCTTAACTTTTCAACCATTTGAGATATTTGAAATCTGTTTGCGGCAACCTTCTTAGATATGAGGGGCTACAATAATTATGGTCAATTTTGAAAATGTTGCCCTTAGGTGTAGCTGGGGTAGGGGGTAGCTTGAATTTTTTCAAATAGTAAGTATAGTCGAGTTTGGTATCATTTTACAGGTCTTGACAAAACATAACAATTAACATAAAGAAAATAGAAATCAAACCATTAACAACAAAATGGCAACTAAAAATGGTTAAGACAAAGGTTATTAAAAGTAATTTTGAACTGCCATTTTGTTATTAATGGTCCGATTTATATTTTCTTTATGTTAATTGTTATGTTTCGTTAAGACCTGCAAAATGATACCAAACTCGACTATACTTACTATTTGAAAAATTCAAGCTACCCCCTACCCCAGCTACCCCTAAAGGCAAAATTTTCAAAACTGACGATATTTATTGTAGCCCTTTATATCCAAACAAGCTGCCGCAAACCGATTTCAAATATCTCAAATAGTTCAAAAGTTAAAGGGTGTGCAAGTTATTTTCAGCCACCCTCATGGTTATTTGGATTTGAAACGTTTTAGGAGGCCATTTTGTTATTAGTGGGCCGATTTTGGTTTTCTTTATGTCAATTTTTATGTTTCGTCAAGACCTGTAAAATGATACCAAACTCGACTATACTTGTCATTTGAAAATTTTGAGCTACCCCCTACCCCCACTACCCCTAAGGGCAACATTTTCAAAATTGACCATAATTATTGTAGCCCCTCATATCTAAGAAGATTGCCGCAAACAGATTTCAAATATCTCAAATGGTTGAAAAGTTAAGAGGGGGTGCAAGTTACTTTTCAGCCACCCTGTATATTGAAGCGTTGTTGTATGTCTAACAATTATGGAGATAATTCAAAAAATTTTGTAAAATTTAAAATTCTCACATGTAATTTTTATGGAGATTAAATTAACTTGTAGTTTGCTTGTTTATGGATATTATATTTTAATAACATTTGTCAATTTTGTTTATTTCATACTAAGCTATCAACATTTCATAAAAAAACACACCTCAATACCTTCCCTGTTGCAGCAAACTTAAGTACTCATTAAAATTAATTATATTTAAATAGGAAATAAATCTGACAATTTGTAATGTATGGAACGATTTGTAATGTATGGAAATTCTCTTAGTCTGCAGGTTTGCTGCGGCAGGTTTATTAAGTATATCTAATTGTCCAGGCTTTCTCGCTTTTTTTCCTTTGCTAACCCAAATTCAAATAGTAAATAATTCATTTTAACCAAGTCAGTAAATGTTTGTAGCACAGTTTCCTTAAATATAAATTGAAACTAAAATATTAACAGCAATTAAATTATCCAGCTGATCATAATGTAAACAAATATGTTCTTCATAAGGATAATATGGGAACTTTAAAAACCACTGGGGCAGAGCCCAAGGGACTTTTTCAGAAATAAAAGGTCAGTTTGCAAATCTACATGCGTAGACAAACATTTTGGTACGGTATATAATATGTAGGGTTAAATCGTAAAACAAAAAGCCTTTTTCTTTACAAAGTTTCATGTAGCGTGTAAATAATATAGATGCCATGTGTAAAACACACAAAAATTATACTGAATATTGGTTTGATTGGTGGATAGTTTTAATGTCTATAATATGATGATGCATGAGATGTAAAGTTTTTATAACTTTTACTTGCTAGAATATCATGATGTCTATTTGTTTTAACTAATCATTTTTTGTATTTGTTTTTTGCTCTAGGACAAACAAAAAATGAAGAACAAGAAATTAGACAAGTGGCAAAGTTTGAGATATCAGAGAAATCAAAAAAAGATGCTAATCAAGGTTTTGAAATAGTACGCGTTCAAGATCTAGAAAGAAAGAAAGGTATAGAAGATAGATATAGAATGAATGATATAGAAATCAATGTCAACATTAACGATTTGTTAACCAGTTCAGAAAAAGAGCCTTCAACATTGATCTCCACTTTGCTTGAAAAATTGCATAGCTGCTTCTATTGTAATGACCTAGTTGCTGATATGAAAACACATCTTGTTTTACAACACCCTAAAAAAAAAGAAGTGCTAAGTGCCCTTGCATTTGGAAAGCATAAAAAAGAAAAAATGTTGACTCTTTTAACAAGAGTTGGTGATTTTAAGCATAATTGTAGAGTCCTTGAGGCTAACACTGGTTTTTTAATATGTTTAGGGGGCTGGCATCACACTTTCTTTACTATTGACAAAAGCAAATTTTTGCCATGCCCACTATGTGCTGCTTTTATTCATATTGATTGTTTTACTCATCATAATGAATGCTGTATGTTTAAGGATGTCTCAGAGACAAAGGTACAAGAGCCGGAAAAGAATTTGTTAATGAAAAGTCAGGCAATGTTGAGCCATTTAAAGAAAAGTGAGGTCAAAAAGTTAAAAGATCATTATTTCTACAGATTGAAAGGAATATTTGGTTCCCTTGCAAAAAACGATGAGTTGATAATGTGGATTGTATCATATCTGTTTATCAATGAGAGGTGTAGAGAAGAAGGTTTGGTGTTGTTGACAAGACTGGGATTCATCGTTCACTTGTATAGTAGGGTGACTGGAAATTCAGAAGGGGTTAAGTTTGAAAATATTTTAAGACCTGACAGTGTCTATGCTCTTTTTGAAGCGTTGCGTTATTTTTTGAGAGAAGCCACAGGCACAGGAACTACTAACCTTTATAAACAATTATATTCACACATTTCAATAAGTGCATTTGTATGGAGAGGGGAATGTTTGTTCAGGGGTGATTTGGATGCTGCAAAAGATGCAATAAACTTTTTTGACGTTTTCAATAACATGTATGAAAAAGAACTTAAGTCTGACCCCACTCTACAACTCAAACTCTCTACTCAAAGAGAAGTAAGCTACAAACAATCAAAGAAAAAGAAACCTGTAGTTGACGTGAGTAACATAGAAAGATTAAAAAATCTATTAAATGAGAGCATAGTTAAACTGACAGATGCACTGTGTAGCAAAGCCATTTCAAATGAAGCCAAAGCTGTCTGGCACGAGCTTGCTGCTGACACATTGTGTTATTTGTGTTTGACCAATCCAGTGGATTTCACGACTATTGAACAAATATCAGTTATAGAATATGCGTTACGACCTGACAGCTCAATACAAAATCTAGTCAAGTGCAACAAGATGATGCCTCTCCTGTTTAAATTTTCAGAAAGGTGTACATTTGTCATTACTGTACACCATAACAGCGAAATTGTAATCATACTGTCATCTGCTGTGAAAAATGCTATAGACACACTGTTAAAGAAACGTCAAGAAGCTGGCGTTTCTTTGACACATCGTTACATTTTTTCTGGCTGCTCTGGATCTGATACTAGAACTCTGTCAGCTTTGAACTGTTTTTGCAATTTATGCCTGAATCAAAAAGAAGGTTTATCACCTGATGTTTTGGGAAATTGGAAGAAAAGACGACTAATTTCAAATATTATACACATATCTGAGATGCCTCCTAAAGAACTGGAATCTGTAAAGAAATATCTTGAGTCCTCCCGTGATAATCAGTCGACATTACAAATTGACAATGAAGAAAATCAGGAATTTGAAATGAGAGAAGAGTTAGAAGAAGCCTTGAAAATTTATGAATTCAGCCAGAGTAATCAAGAGATTGTATTTTCTGATGAGACCAGTTGTTCCAGTGAAAGCAGTGTTAAGGGAGAGAGTAGTCCAACTCAATAAATATGAGAAGAGAAGAGACCAAATTGACTGGTCAACATGTCTCAATGTTCCTGTAACCAATTACAAAGTATATATTATTCTAGTTCTAAGGTGACATTTTTATAAGACACTCAAGATAATTTGTGCAACTGATTCAAAAGCTCCTGATTTCGTTTCTCCTTGCATGTAATGATTGTCTTGAGAGTCTTCACCACCCCTCTAAAAAAGGGCAAAATATATCTTTTGATTTAGCTGTTTCCGATACTATTTGTCGAGACTGAATTTGGAAAAAAAACCTTTTATTTCTTGTAGTCGGAAGTATGTATCAGAGAAACTCAAATATAAATATATTTTTAGTATTGTAAAAACTGTTTTTAGGGCCAAAAATGTAACAAAAATTGAAATTTTTACAAAGCTTTAAATAGATTGGTGCAGTAACTCTTTTAGTAAATGATAATAAAATAAATTAAAAGGATTCGGCCAATAACGTCGGCTGAATCAGCTAAATAATAATAGACAATTTTTCTCCTTAAAAGCTCGTGGCTATTGTGTAGTAATAGCTGTTTGCAAAATGTCCGGCCATTAACGTCTTGTCATTGACCTTGACACACCCCAGCCCCACATCCCGCACCTCAGCAGCTTCATTCTATTGATTTCAGGCTAATAAAACATATTTTTGATCTCAAAGTTACTATGTATTCCCGTCAAAACATTAGTTGTATTATTAACTAAACCCCCTCGCCTAGGAGTGAGTGAGATTTTGTAAGCATTTGAAATGCTCTGTACCTGTTCTCCATCAGCACTCTGTGAATGCTAGGAACAGTATACTGTTCTGTAAGTAAAACTCTTGTAGTGTGTACAAATATGTTTTATACATTTTTAATAAATAATATGTATCAAATAACTATGAACATATTATTATCCTATTACGCCATTTTAACCCTCGAGGGGGCGCTTGCGGAGTTTTTCTCCGCACTTGTAGTTTTTGTTAATATAAATATGCATAATGGGTGTCTGCAGTCGGGCCCGGCTCTACACTTCACGCACTTCATCCTGGGAATGCCCCTAAGCTATTTTTACCCCCGAATTCCTCCTCATTTTGTTGTCAGTTGCAATTCAGTGACGTGGTGTTGCGGAGGTTTACTCCGCGTGCGCCCTATCATGTAAGTCCTTAGAGCAGAGTTTATTTCCTCATGCGCTATTGTCAAACTATATTTTATACATACAAAATTATAAACATGTTTAAATGAATTATTTCATTTATAATTATTATCAAATATATTTTGTTTGCATGTATTTGTATAATTGCATTATTGCGGAACAAAACTCCGTACGCGCCCTCTCTCGTACCTCGAGGAGGCGCTTCACCGTAAAACAGGAGCGGGCGTATGCAGAGTTTTATTCCGCAACACTAAATGGCATAAATTATACCCATTTTACTTGGTAAAACGAAATATTGTATGTAAATGTTGAATAACCAAATCAGAAACCTAATTTCTTTGATAATAACATTATTTGTTTAACTTTACTTTATACTTTCTTATGAAATGGCGACCATACTATGTAGGTATTTTAAGCCAAGTATGAATGGAGATGAGTGTAGGATGAGTGGCGGGATCTTGTAGTCTTGTTAGTGACTAAGGCCGACATTCCTTAGACACAGCTGTTAATTAATAGCCCAAACAGCTAATGGCAACTAAGGGACCTACAATTCATAGTGGAATCCGAACCACAACATTATTGTTAATAACATTATTTGTTTAACTTTATATGAGTAATTTTTCAAATAATAATATTGAGCTAATCCTTTGAAGTACCGTATTAGTACCATTCCATTAAATAAGTGAAGAATACCGATTTTTTATACTTTCTAAATTAGTTTAAAAGACAAGACTAGTTCGGCAACGTGACACGATACAATGTTTAGTCCTATGTTATAAGGAATATTATAACATGTATGCTTCGTCAAAATTAAAGGACTGATGGTGGCTAGTTAGTACAACAATTGGCTGTACGGTGTGATTTCAAGAATGTCATTTTTTTAAGTCTCACGTTAACATAACCTCTGTGATGGATTGTATGGTTATCTGTTTTCAAACAATTTGTTACATATACGGATTGGTAAAGGACTGTTTCAATTTCTGTCTTTGTGTTTAACACTTCAGAGCAATAAATTTACCACTATTTTCACACATCACTACCTGGTAGTGCTAGATAATAGGTACAGAGGAGTGTGATGGTTGGTAGGCAACGTGTTAATACGATAGTACTATTTTGTTTCCTTGATTTGTCAATAGTGTGTCTATTGTTGGGCGAAAGCTGCCGATACACTGCACAATTGTTTATTCAATTTTTTATAAAAAAAGATATAGGTTTGTTGTAGATGCTACATTAAATAGACATAATCGTTGCGTGTTATATTCTTTCAACGACGACACTTCAATCTAAAAGGTGTTATATATATATATATAAAGTAATGTTCGGCAGGTCCATTATCTGGTTTAAATGCAGTGTGGTGAGCCGCCTTGTGTTGTGATAGCGGTCACGAAGGAGTTGATAAGCAACTAAGTAGTTCGCAGTGGTGATGTTAAGGGATTTAATTAAGCTGAGGGGTTCTCCCGACACAACGCTTAAAAGGTACTGAAATTTGGCCACATTAGACACACTCACATTTTTGTGTACACTAGAGTCAAAGAGGTAAATAAAACTAACCCGTTGTAATGGATTGCCATCAAAGTGTTTTAGTTCCAGCTTCGGGAGCCTAATATTTACTGATGCATGAGTAAAAATTGAACCTTGCTAATGCTTGCGGCTTGCTATGCGCAGAAGGGGTACGTGGTTCGTCAATTTATTGGATTCAAAGATTCGATAATGCTTTGAATTTTGATATAAACATCATTGATATCATCTTGAGTAGACAGTTGTGAGGTTGGAGCTTCTTCAGGGGCCAAACCTTCAAGAACTCTTTGAAGGTTACCTTCAAAGTCAGCACGTTTTTTAGTAATTTCTTTTGCATAACTGCTTAAAAGGTTCTCAAGGCTGAGAGGAGGGGGTAGATTAGCTACAGCTTCTACTGCGGTGGTTGACGCGCGGGAAGACGGTTCGCGGCTGCAGGCGTTCTCGAGCCTCTGACGTACCAGTACGTCAGCTGTGATACTGGGCATTGCTGACTTGACGTACTGGTACGTCATCCAATGCAAATGGGTTAACCAAATAAAACAATCTAATCATAAACAATTACTCCGCCCCTAGTTATATAACCAAAAAGTAACGCACAAATCATTAAAATAATAGTAACAAAATTCTGTCAACACTAGCAATCAGTGTCACCGGACATGAACTTGTATGATAAAAAAATATTTATAAATTTATAATGGGATGAGAAGTTTACTTTTTTTGGTTAGTCTAAACCAACAACAGGTTGGTCAAAGCCTAACCAACACATGTAGACTTGCCATCCCATTGTAAAATCTAAAGCTTGTGTTTTATGTCTAGTTCATGTTAGAGACAATGGGTCCTAGTCTTGACATTTTTTTTCTATTATTTTAGGTTTAATGTTATGATATAATGATATACATGGTGTCCCACATAAGGTGTCTCAAATTGATTACGGAAAAACGTCATACCGTACAAGGATGAAATAAAATGATTTTCTCCTAAATCGACCATAAGGAATAACGTAAATATATTTTAGGTTGGAGCTCGTTCGCTGCGCTCACTTGCTTTCGGTTAGCTCGTTCGCTACGCTAACTCGCCTCCAGGTTGAAGTTTGTTCGCTACGCTCACTCACCTTTTGGTTGCAAATTAGCTGTTGTCATAAATGTAAAAGAAATAATAGTGCTGCACCCTGTTGGTAATCCTTGTAACTTTAATGCCATTGAACATCATAGAACAGAACCAACATGTTTAATTGAAACAGCTGTTAAGATTCATTAATTCCGTTTAAATATGAGTACTCATAAGGTTAACATGGGAAACTCCAGAGCCACTGGGGCGGAGCCCAAGAGTACGATCAGAATAAAAACAGCTTAGTTTTCTTATTTAATGCCTAAAGAATCAGTGTACCAAATTTCAGCCTCCTAGGTAAATGTGAAGTAAGAGAATTAGTGATGAGTGAGTGAGTCAGTCAGTCAGTCAGTGAGTCAGTGAAGGCTTTGCCTTTTATATATATAGATGAACAAAACAAACAAATATGAACTGTTTACAAATATAGTAGTTGAATGTTGAGAACATATAATTGAGTACAGATCAAAGAAAATAATAAAATCAGGGTCTGACTTAGGGGAGGTACGATTGAGGCATTAGTTCAAAATTCCTCCGCGAACAGCGTTCTAGTAGAGAATATTTTGGCAATGAAGGTTTACTAATCGCAAAAATAGTTCTGTTCATAAAATAAAATTATAAATGCCTCAAATTCAATTTTATAATTTTTTTATTATAAAATTACTATCATAACCTAACCGAACTAACCAAACTTGCTAATAATGAAATAATATAAAAAAAGTTAATTAATAGAAAAAAAAATTATGTTCATTAAATAAAACTAGAAATTGCTCGATAAAAATTTTATAATGACTTAATAATAAAATTAAACTGTCATAACCGAACCAAACCAACCAAACTTGCTGATAATGAAATAAACGGTATCAGCATTCTGACACATACTTTCTCCCATAAGATTGTCAACAACCTTTCTCATGAGTAAGCGGTGAGAGTAAATATACGGAAATGGGATTTGTACAATTTTCTTCAGAATTTAAAGGACTATAACATACTAAATTTTTATCAAAATCGTTCTAGCCAATTTTGGGAAAATCCGATTTTCCGTTATTTTATGGGGGATTTTTATGGGAAAATAACATAATTTACCATAACTTTTGAACTGTAATTTTTACAGAAATGGGATTTGTATAATTTTGTTTAGAATATAAAGGACTATAACATACTAAATTTTTATCAAAATCTTTTGGGCCATTTTTGAGAAAATCCTATTTTTCCAGTTTTTTATGGGGTTTTATGGGAAAATCCCCATTAAAAATAAAATTTTCTAAAAAATGACAAAACCTATCAAAATTGTAAGGATCACAACATACTCTGTTAAATCAAAACCGGATTTTTGTCTAAAATCCTATTTTTTGTTATTTTATGGGGGTTTTATGGGAAAATAACATAATTTACCATAACTTTTGAACCGTAATTTTTACAGAAATGGGATTTGTACCATTTTGTTCAGAATTTAAAGGGCTACAACATACTAAATTTTTATCAAAATCGTTCGGGCCATTTTTGAGAAAATCCTATTTTTCCAGTTTTTTATGGGTTTTTATGGGAAAATCCCCATAAAAAATCAAAATTTCAAAAAAACGAAAAAAACGCCTGGAGATACCACGGATTAGAACCTACATACCAAATTTCATTGAAATCGGACCACAGGTGTAGTCCCTAGCTCTGTACACATCCAGACACACAGACACACACACACACACACACACACACACACACAGAGGGGTAGCGGATTTCTACCCCCGGATATTTACCCCCATGAAAAAACGCCTACGTCATTTTGACGTCACGAGGGGCGGGGCTTATACACGTTCGAGAAACAGCCCGCGACTGGAAATCTACCCCCGGACATCTACCCCCGGACATCTACCCCCAGACATCTATCCCCGGACATCTACCCCCGGACATTTACCCCCAGACATATACCCCTGTGGTCAGCTCTGCCGCGTATCGGCCAATATTCATTGTTGTAATTGATTTTATAAATTTCTTTACCTTCTTATATCCAGTAGTAAACATGCGATATGTCGATGCTGTTTTAACATTATCCATATTTGTTATTCAATAAGTTGTAACAGTCCTTTTCAACCCGACCTACTTCACTGATTTTTACGATCGAGATGTCTTTTAAAAGCTTAAGATCTAGCGCAGCACAAAATGGTAATTGAAATGAATTTCGATTAGGGCTTCAAAAGGTTGACCCCTAAAGCCTTTGATTTATTCCTAGAAGGTGCTTCCAATGGTTGACCAACTTTTACACATACAGTAACAGAAGTGAAATGTGAGTAGTACTCATCACATCAATTTTTAAGTCAGGTTGTGAAAACATGAATAGATCGTCTGCAACTGCAATTATGAGATGAAAAAGTTATGAAAATAATATAATATTGCGTACTTTTCACATGGTCAAGTGTTACATCGTACTGAACCATTGTTTTTGCACACATTTCTTAAAGGATAAAGTGAATAAACTGTGGTGAACTTCCAGTTTATTCAATGTAGGCCTAGTAGTAATAATTGTTTGGTAAACCAAAACTCAGTTGTAAACTGTTAAATTGAGAAAGAGGATCAATAAAAGTCAGGTGAATAATGGTAAATTTTGCATATCACCTAGTAGTAAAAAAATTTGTTTCTAAGATTTTAGATGCGTACTAAGAAACGATTTAAAGTATTTTCTCTTAAATACCTAAAATAAGACAATTGAGTTGTAAACTGTTAAATTAATTGAGAAAGAGGATCAATAAAAGTCAGGTGTATAATGGTAAATTTTTCACATCACCTAGTAGTAAAAAAATAGTTTCTAAGATTTTAGATGCGTACTAAGAAAGGATTTTAAAGTATTTTCTCTTAAAGACCTAAAATAAGACAATTATTAAAATTCAAAATAATGGCCGCGTTCAATTTTTTAAGCATAGCCTAATATCTTTTAATATATATATATATATACGCCTAAATACCCCCATTGCAGCACATTCGCATATTCAGAGAATGTATAAAGTCTTATTGGAAAATCCTGCCTTAAAACAAAACTTGTCAACTTATGTCAATAAATAAGTGTTCAAAAGATTCATTCATAAGAATACCATCTGGAAGTGAATAAGCAGGTTTCCTGTCAGTAAAATTTTAAAATGAGGCATTTTAAGGTAGTATACAGAACAGAATTAGGCGAAACCCGTCAACATTGACGGTTACTTTCAAGGCTTATGCTAATTCATATAACTGCGATAAATAGATTGAAGTAATAAAAATTTTGAGCATTTAGCTCTTTAGCTTTTTTGATGAGTAATAAGTGTAAAAGCAATAATGACTATTGCATAAGTTACAAAATATGGTTGATCATTCAATGAATAAAATATTTACCATACCGTACGTCATAAGAGTTATTATTACAATGTTAACTGGTTTCTCTTCTTTTAGAAGAACCTTTAAATAGTATTAAAATCGTATTGGTCAATCTTTTGTGATAAACACTTCCGATCCGCGCTCATGCATGCGCCCTTAGCTGTTACCATTGACTTTATATCTCTACACGTGTAGAGATATAAAGTCAATGCTGTTACTGTAGGCCTATGTGAAAGTTGGTCAACCATTTAAATCACTGTCTGGAAATGAATCAAATCCTTAAGGGTCTTACTTTTGAAGTCCTTTATCAACATATAGTTTTAAATACCATTTTGCGTTGAGCTGGATCATAAGATTTAAAATTACACCTCAATCATAAATATCAGTGAAGTAGTTTGAGTGAAAAAGGGCTGTTACAGCTTATTTTATTAGGAAGATAGATAATGTTAAACAAGGCAATGACATATCACATGCTTAATACTAGATAATAGAGTTTAATGATTAACCAAAGAGCCGTTGATTTACATAAAGCAATTTATAAAATCAATTACAACAATGAATATTGGCCCATACGCGGCAGAGCTGACCACGGGGGGTAGATGTCTGGGGGTAAATGTCCGGGGGTAGATGTCCGGGGGTAGATGTCTGGGGGTAGATGTCCGGGGGTAGATGTCCGGGGGTAGATTTCCAGTCGCGGGCTGTTTCTCGAACGTGTATAAGCCCCGCCCCTCGTGACGTCAAAATGACGTAGGCGTTTTTTCATGGGGGTAAATATCCGGGGGTAGAAATCCGGCGACCCCACACAGACATCACTTCAAAAACCACTTTTTTGGGTCCAGGGGGACCCAAAACGAATATATCCACTCAAAACTCAAACTCGAAAATTTTGACGAAAACAATACTTTCTCCATATACTATGGTATAGGGGGAGAAAGTAAAAATCTTAGTCAAAAAATTAGTACAACCAGCGGGATTCGAACCCGGGACTCTCAGCATTTCAGATCAGCACGCTAACCACTAGACCACCGAGGCTGATGGCTGCAAACCGTATTGTTACGGTAATGGTGTTCCCTCTGCTAATGAGAAGCCCACAGCCAAGGCCCCACTAGAACCCCTGAGTACATAACATAAAATCAGCCTAAAAGAAAATAAAAATTCAGCTGAGTTGAATAACTTTTTTACGATCTTAAATTTAAACCAGAGGGGAACTTTGTTTTCAGTACCAACTGGTGAGCCAATTCATAGTTTCTTAAGACCAGTTGGTTGCATTTAGGGTTTTGATGTGGGTTTACTTTGTGAAGGGCTTTAAGGGTATAGCAGCCTTCAAAATTTTGGTTGTGATGAGTGGCATGATTATAGATTGGTTTTATTTTTTCTTCATGTACCACATCAAAACGATGGCCTGTCATTCGAACTCTTAAAGAGTTTGAAGTCTGGCCAATGTAATCTTTTGGACAATGTTTACACGACAGTTGATAAATCACATTGTGAGTTTCACAAGTTGATCTACCAACAATCGGATAAACCTTGTTTGTAGTAGCTTTGCTATCAAATTCAGTTGTATTACTCATAATTTTGAAAATACCACATCGAGGCTTGTGACATGGTTCACAGCCGTGTTTAGAATTGTTTGAAGGCCGAGAATTTTGAATTTTGGGTCTCACCATCATATTTTTTAAATTTTGTGGCCTTTTAAAAATAACACGTGGTGGTCTGGAAAATAAATTTTCAGTACTGGGGGAAGATTTCAAAATATTGAATGCTACTTTCATTACACTGTTAATCTTTTGTTGTCCAGGATAGTTTTGAGTAATAAATTTACGATCACTTGAAAAACTATTATCTTGGTTGAGTTTTTTGATCTGATTGGATATTAGTTTTTGTGGATAGCCTCTTTCAATGAAAGCAGAATTCAATGTCAATTTCTACAACTTGACGAGTCCAATTCGGATATTATAATGTTTCAATGTTTCTGTGTACCACTTGAAAATGCCAACATGGCGAAACATGTAGTGAATTAAAAAACACTATTTATTTTAACTGCAAGACGAGGTATGTTTTAATTGAGCGAAGCTCTTATACGTCGACTCTTATGCATTTCGTAATACGCAAACTCCTCCTAGACGGCTGAATCAATCGTTTTCAAATTTTGCATGGTGATAAAGACCATATCGGTGAGTGCCAACATCTATATGGCGTTAAAAAAGTCTCTCAGGAATCCGCCCCACTGGGTCTCAAAGTTTCAATGTTATCCTTATGGAAGCAGTATTTGACAAATAAACAAAGCCATGATCAGCTGTTGACTTTTGAATGCAGTAGATAAATAAATAGCTGATAGCATTATTCCACAGATATTAGAATAGAAACGGTATGGATCATAAATATAATCAAAATGACGACACTAGCTTGAGGTCCGTGACGTAGGAAGTAGTGAACGAAGTAGTAAATGTGAGCAGTCTGGAGTGTAAAAAATGTTTACGACGATTAGATTAAGGTATGTGCAGTCCTAAAATTCTATGGGAAGGGAGGAAAGCAGGTCCGCGACGTAGGAAGTGGTGAAGGAAGTAGTAAAGGCGAGCTGTCCGGAGTGTGGGAACTGTTTATGACGATTAGATTAAGGTATCTGCAATCCGAAAATGCTATTGGAAGGGAAGGAAACAGGTCCGCGACGTAGGAAGTGGTGAAGGAAGTAGTAAAGGCGAGCTGTCCAGAGTGTTGGATCTGTTTATGATCAATAGATTAAGGTATTTGCAATCCAATAATGCTATGGGAAGGGAGGAAAACAGGTCCACGACGTAGGAAGTCGTGAAGGAAGTAGTCAAGGCGAGCTGTCCAGAGTGTGGGAACTGTTTAAGACGATTATATTAAGATATCTGCAATCCGAAAATACTATTGGAAGGGAAGGAAACAGGTCCGTGACGTAGGAAGTGGTGAGGGAAGTAGTAAAGGCGAGCAGTACGAGTGTGGGAACTGTTTAAGACGATTAGATTAAGATATCTGCAATCCAAAAATGCTATGGGAAGGGAGGAAAACAGGTCCCCGACTTAGGAAGTGGTGAAGGAAGTAGTCAAGGCGAGCCGTCCGGAGTGTGGGAACTGTTTAAGACGATTAGATTAAGATATCTGCAATCCTAAAATGCTATGGGAAGGGAGGGAAACAGGTCCGCGACGTAGGAAGTGGTGAAGGAAGTAGTTAAGGTTAGCTGTCCGGACTATGGGAACCGTTTGTGACGATTAGATTAAGGTAGGTATCTGCAATCCTAAAATGCTATGGGAAGGGAGGAAAACAGGTCCGCGACGTAGGAAGTTGTGCAGAAAGTAGTCAAGGTGAGCTGTCCAGAGTGGGAACTGTTTAAGACGATTATATTAAGATATCTGCAATCCTAAAATGCTATTGGAAGGGAAGGACACAGACCCGCGACGTAGGAAGTGGTGAAGGAAGTAGTCAAGGCGAGCTGTCCAGAGTGTGGGAACTGTTTAAGACGATTATATTAAGATATCTGCAATCCTAAAATGCTATGGGAAGGGAGGGAAACAGGTCCGTGACGTAGGAAGTGGTGAGGGAAGTAGTCAAGGCGAGCAGTACGAGTGTGGGAACTGTTTAAGACGATTAGATTAAGATATCAGCAATCCAAAAATGCTATGGGAAGGGATTAAAACAGGTCCCCGACGTAGGAAGTGGTGAAGGAAGTAGTCAAAGCGAGCTGTCCGGAGTGTGGGATCTGTTTATGACGATTAGATTAGTTATAACAGGTTACGTACCTTGACGTCCACAATTCCTTAGTCGGTGTCTGTTGACTATAGTTTCGACTACTACGTAGTCATTATCAAAAACATGAATAGATTATATTAGGATATCTGCAATCCTAAAATGCTATGGGAAGGGAGGAAAACAGGTCAGCGAAGTAGTGAGTGGTGAAGGAAGTAGTCAAGGCGAGCAGTCTGAACTGTAGGAACCGTTTGTGACGATTAGATTAAGGTATATGCTATCCTAAAATGCTATGGGAAGGGAGGAAAACATGTCCGCAACGTAGGAAGTGGTGATGGAAGTAGTAAAGGCGAGCTGTCCAGAGTGTTGGATCTGTTTATGATCAATAGATTAAGGTATTTGCAATCCAATAATGCTATGGGAAGGGAGGGAAACAGGTCCGTGACATAGGAAGTGTTGGAGGAAGTAGTGAAGGTGAGCAGTCCGGAGTGCTCACTGGATTGCTTTATTGATTGTTTTTAAGTCAATCTATATATTTAATATTGAAAAAACACAATTTTTTACCGAGTATATGACGATAATTGGCTGGTTAGTTATGTTTTAGTAGTTATGAAGGTCGCAGATTTGAAAAAATGCCATATATTTTTGTGTTTTTGCTTATATAATCACCATCCCATGAAGTCCTCTAATGCAGTTACTGAATCAGCCAAAATGGTTGAATCCGAAACTGTAAGATGTATCCAACCTAATTATCCTATTATTTATATCCACACAAATGTTCTCTTCCTTAAACTGTAGGTAAAAATGATTATGAAGCACGAATCGTTACATATTTTCGATACATGCAATCGTTTACAATCGAAATTTACAATTGAGTTGACAACAGCTGATATTTACTCCATAGAGGCTAAAAAACTATTTTTACTCTCTAAAGAGTAAAATTGCTACTTTAGACCCGCAACGCATGCATAAAAAACGACTGTTTTTACTGCAGTATGACAAAAACAATATAATATGAACTCTTGATGACTCCGCTCAATTTTGTGGATGCCTCTGCGAACGCTACCTAGTTTAGTTTTAACAAAATGTCCATGGCTTTTCCTCATGACTTTTAGTTCAGCATTTGTTTATACAATAATGTAATCTTTTGCGGTAAAATACTTTTCCTCTTTGAACAGTCATAACTATTTCATTGCTTAGTAATAATAATCCCCAAGTGTATTAAATAATCAATGCTAAATGTTGTTCATTGGAATCTTCTTTTATTTTGTTTGTACTGTATTTAGTAATTTCCTACAGTACTGTAGATCATGGTGGAAGGAAAAAACATAGGTGTGCTATTCCCACATATTCTCGGATTGCAAACAAAAGATCACCTGGGGCCCATTTCATAATAAACTACAAGTTACAAGTTGTAACTTGTAATTTCCATTAGATTTGCATTGGGCGATCAGCTGATTTACTAATAATATTAGTTTGTACTTTATTATGAAACTAGCTGTTGTACCCGTGCTTTGCAACGGAAAGAGGACACAAAATAGAAGCATTTTAATCTTTAAATCTGTTGCATATAATAGTTACACATCCACCAACGCTTTTAGAAACAAAATTAAACTTTTATGGCCTTAATAGAAACGTTTAAGTTATAACTTTTAAATCTGGTAAGTACTGTAAACCACCATTTTGGTTTTTATTAATTTTAAATCTTGTGTAGGCTGATATGAGAAAAACTGACCAAATCTTTGAATAAAACTTTCACATACATGATTTACCTTCATCTCCCTTGATTACATATCTATTTTCTTTATTTTTGACATTTTAAATTTAAATTTTGAAGTTGTAAAAATACTAAATTATTAAATTTAAATGATTTTTTTTATTTCACTCTTCTTTATAAAATAACAAATCCTTCCATCTTCAGTTTCTTCACTCACAATTAATCATTAGCAAAACTAAGTCAGCTGTTATAAAACTTTAGAAATTTTGCTGTGCCTTATCAACACAGTCTTTTTTAAATATTAAATAAACTCTATCTATAGGTACTATAAAACATTTTAAACAAATAATTTAGCATTAAAGACAGCAGACAAAAATAATATGATTATCAAGGACTAATAAATGTAATAGCGAAAACAGTATGTGTTTCATTGCATCTCTGATTCTACTCTACACAAATATCAACAAACAACTTAATTTACAAACCAGTTCTTTTAATCAGTTCCATATTCCATTGCCTTTACATTTTCACATTTACCATTAAGTAAACATAGTACCTTACAGATATTTCATTGATTTTAGAAACAAAAGTACACTGTGTACTGCTTAGTTTTATGATATTTTCCTTGGTTTAATTTATTCAGTGGTGTGGCAAAACACAAATAATAAAAAAATCTATAAAATAAAGTAAATATGAACTGAAAGCTATGTTAAGATAAAATAAGAGTATTTTGTATTACCATTTGATAATTAAATATATTTGCACATATACAACAGATTTTAGAAAACAAAAATCAAGTACAATTTAGTTATTGGTGATATTCTTTAGTTTAATTCAAGCATAGGTTTAGGGAAACACTATAACTTAATTTACATAAACAATGTGATGTGCAAGTTATGTTAAGTTAATCTAACACATGTTATAGTCCAGGAAATAAAGCTAAAAATATCATCAAATTAGGAAATAATTAAAGCCAGATTTTTTATTCCTTTTTTACCTTCTATTAGGTATAAAAAGCAAATACAGAAAGTTCCCCATTGATGGTGTGTGCGGATTTGCCAATCTGCTTGTTAAATGAAATTAATTATAAAACAATTTAAAAAATCTGGATAAGAATTTTTATTCTTTCTCAATAGTAGACTAATTCAATAAAAAAAAGTCATCAAACAGGTTAATCATATATTTATTCCATGAATACATCTAATACGGTATGTAAACCTAACATAGCACTCACAGAATAAGTTCGCAATGTAGATTTTTTACTTAATCTCTAATTTTTGTTTTTTTTTTTGCAGGAGGCCTCTCATAGTTCATTTCATCATAGAGGGTGTTTCTCGGGAACGCTAACAAACTTCAGGAAATGGTTCCTGGGGTCAAAACTGGAAAAAATTTCCTATAAGCATATGTCCTAAACTCACTCGTTTTCTAGTTATACGTAAAAATATGTTTTTTAGGTTTTTTATGTATTTGTAGAACATTTTGCCCTCTAGATTGAAAAATTGACAAGATATTTTGATAAAACTTGCATTGATAGATAGAGTTTTAAATTTAAAAGACATTTAGTGCTATTTTTGGCAAACATGTTGGTTTTGAATGATAAAAAAGATTAATAATAATATATTTCTGAAAAAATCTTGATTTAAAATTATTTTTTGTTTTTTACAGGTCTTCATGTAGTAACCATTCCAGTTTTTGGCTTATGACTTTACCAAAAGTTGTAGAATATAACGGAGAACAAGGAAATGTGCATTTATATATACCTTTTATTGGGATAATTTTTGTCAAAATATAAAAGCTTGTAAAATATTAAAAATTAATTAAACTAAGCATTTTAAAACAAAAATTTTTATTTAGCTTATTTTGTAAGACATCCTAATAAAAGTTGGTATACGGGTTCTCGTAGTTGATGGCTATTGTATAATGGCCTAAAATTTCCTTCTTTTTATTTTTAACGATAGAAAACAAGCTTACCCACTTTGCTATTTGAACCTTATGGAAAGAAAATAAAATACGATAGCTCGCATATTTCTGAACACCTCTTATTAAAACGTAGTATATCCCTTCTCTTGGTTGAGTAGGCCTACTTCATCATGATTATGGCCTAAAATCTGTTGTTTTACATTTCTGTTGCACGAAGCCTGCTTACTCCCATCCTTGAGGGGAAAAACAGTTATTCCAACTTTTTGTTTGTATAATGGACGTTTTAGCCTAATCCGCTAGAGATGAAATATATAATATTTCAAAAAAGTGTTTGTGATTATATAGAATATTAAATTTTAAAGAGCTACCATTACTACTTTGTGCAAAAATATTGACTATGGTAAAAAAATCTTTTGAAATCCAATACTTGATCCGAAAAAAAACTAGATACGAAATATGTTTTTATTTTTGTAGCCATTAATACTGTAACCTTTTTAGCGTTGATCTAGCGGATATTTTATGCCATAATCATGTAGTACTCAACTAAAAAAGGGCAAGTTTTAATAAGATGTGTTCAGAAATATGCGAGCTATCATATTTTATATTTTCCCAATAAGGTTAACATAGGAAAGTGGGTATGCTTGTTTTCTATCATAAAAAACGAAAAAAGGAAATTTTACGTGATTATACAATACTTCTCAACTAGGAGAACCCATATACAAACTTTTATCAGGATGTGTTTTAAAATAAGCTAAATATACAATTTGTTTATTAAATTAATTTTTTATAATTTACAATATTTTAGATGTTGACAAAAATCACCCCAATAAAAGGTATTCATAAACTCACGTTTCCTTGTTCTCCGTTAAATTCTACAACTTTAGGTAAAGTTGCAAGCAAAAAGCTTAAATGGCTTCAATGATGAAGCATGGAGCATAAAGAGCTGTCAAAAACAAAAAATAATTTTTAATCAAGATTTTTTTGAAAATATTTTATTTGCAAACTTATTTTTATTAGTTACAACCAACATATTTGACCAAAATAACGAAATATCTTGTCAATTTTTCAATATAGAGGTAAAGCCAGATACACTGAAAACAAAAAAAACTATTTTTACGTATAAATAGAAAACGAGTGAGTTTAGAACATATGCATATGGGGCATTTTTTTCTAGTTTTGATTCAAGGAACCAATTCTCGAAGTTTGGCAGGGTTCCTGCGAAATACTTTGTATTAGTACATTAAACCACCTACCAAGTTTCTTTAAAATGCATTTATAAACAAGAAATATAAATATTATATATGTGTACTGTATAGCATATGAATAATTATTCTCCATAAGAATAACATGGGGGCTGAGTACGCAGGTTTGCTGCTACAGGAACACTTGGAAAATGTTTTTTTTTTTTTTAAATATTAATAGACCACAACGAGATGAAGCCGTATAGCAAGTTCCATCAGTATACGTTCACAAATAAGCGAGGTGTACAACTTTTCTATCCCTCCATAAGAATAGCATTAGACAACGTACTGTCTTTAGCACTTTCAATATCTCGGTAACCAATTGGAGTAGAGAAATGATAAAAGTACCAATTTGTGTGTTTTTTTAAAGCTGAATCCTATGGTAATATAAAATTTTTGAAAATATTTTTAAAAAATTTGAATCTTTCAAACTTTAAATGTAAAATTCTCAAACCCCCCATTTTTGGGATACAAAATCCCCCCAAAACACCCCTTTGGATTAAGCGATCTGGCTGGTTTTCGAACTTTAAATCTGATATGCTACATTAATCGTTTGTACCAAATTTCATCAGAATCAGACCAATTTTACGTGAGTAATAGCTAATTTCCTGTAGGAGAAATTTGCTATATGCCGTTAGAACATTTTACGAAGACTGTGAAATTCCCGCACACACTATAATTGGGGAACTCTACATTTTTGTTCATTAGACCAAAGTAAAGCCATCCATGAAAAAAAAATCCACACTTTAATTTTTTCCTAGTCAAAATCTATATTTCCTGGACTATTAAGCCGTTAGAATTTATTTAAAGCAGCCCCCCAAATTTATACAAAACATCTATACATTGTAATTATCATACTGTTTCCATGAAAACATATCAATAACAATATTTTCATAACTTAGACGCTTTAAAAAATCCAAAGCAGAGCCGGAGTTGATACGGCAACGGTTATAGAATCTTTTTTTCTATAATCATTGACATAGTTTTAGAATAAATAATCCATGATTTAAGGTTAGATTAAACAAACCTACTTCATAGTTATGGAAAATATTATGTTTAATTTCTTTGTATCAGCTGTCTGAAATTGTGAAATATGCAGTTTAGCAGTTCTTCTTGTTTACTTTTAAATGTCAAAGCAAATGTAAACAAACATTGTTAGTGTTCTCATCGCAGCCATGGAGACCAATCAATATTTACTTTTAAAATGTTCACCTTAGAACTTAGAGCCAAAGGGGCAAAGCCTACGGTCAGTATCGAAATGTGAATAGTCCTATAATGGTCCTTGGTATGGTAGCTATATTTTTGTAAAATTTAAGCCTAGTTGGTTCAGTAGTTTTTGCACCTATTAGTAACACACATACAGACAGATACCATTAGATTTTTATATAATAGTATCGATATAGATATAGATGGGCCCCTGATTGTAACTGTCAAATTAGTATATGTATTTGTTTTGATTTGGTTGTTATTGTTTTTATTATTATAAAAACAATAACAATCAAATAAAAACAAATACATACTAATTTGACAGTTACAATCAGGTGATATTTTGTTTGCAATCCGAGTGACGTCAGAATTTGTGGGAATAGCACACCTATGTTTTTTCCTTCCACCATGACTGTAGATGATTTGCTATAAGCATATATGTTGCGTTGCAAGTCATTTATTTACATTTTCATTAAACTGTCTTGGCTACTCAGCTATCCATATGACCAATGTTAAAAATATTAAAATTTAATTTAAATTTTTTCACGATTAACAAATTACTAGTGTACCTGTTGCTTGAATTCGAGCAATTGTGAAGCATTACAGGCGTAACGAATAATGGTCATAATTTCCGATGACAGTATAAAAGTCAACTCAAAGATTATGGAAATACTTACAATGTACACAACAGTTAGATATAATCAAAATTGTTTGTAAACATCTTATCTTTTTTCAAAAGCTGATCTTGTTTTTTAGAGTTTTCTACAAATGTTTCCCACTCATAGCCGCATTAGGTTCTCTATAGATATCCCAAGAACAAAACAACCTGCGCAGAAACGAAAAGATCACGTGGTTCGTGCAGGTAGGTGTGGCGTACCATTCAAACCTGCGCGGCTCTAAACGGCCCAGGGTTCTTTTGTTTCTGGTATTACTATATAATAACGATTATAAATGAATAAAAAAACATATATTCTATTTCTTCCAATTCAGTTTTATTTTTAGTAGGCCTATATCAAATTGTCCAGGATTTCTCGTTTTTTTCCATTGTAATAATTACACCAACCCAAGTATCGTCTACAGATGCAATACGCCAAAGAATATCATCTACGTGCAACACGCCTACGTACAATCTCCAAGAAGTGGTAAAAAAGGCAGAAAACAACCCATACAATTAGACATAAGTTAACTCCATAAGAAATAATTTTAAGAGTTACTGTGATATTAGGATTTTCCACTGATTTGTATTGCACATTATAACATTACAACATCATATTGCAAAACATGACACGATGCAAAAGAAAATCAATTTTAAAATCAGAAAAAACCTTTGCAAATAAATACTTCATTTTGACGAATTCATTAGATCACAATTTAAATATTAACAGCTGTTTCATTAAAAAGTAGTGTAAAATTATACATATGGTCATAATGTAAACAAATCTGCTGAGGGGACTTTAAAGGCCTCTAAGGCAGAGCTCCAAGGGAATTTACCTTGTTTCTCTTTTGATGGCTCATCTACAGACCAAGACCTTTCTTTAGAGACCCCTACCAAGTTTCTACGCCCAGCCGTTCTCTGAAATTAGCTGTGACAAAATCCTGTTTTCCCCCATAAGAATAACATGGGATGGGAATTTAAAGGCCACTGGGGCAGAGCCCCAAGGGAATTTACCACGTTTCTCTTTTGATGGCTCATCTACAGACCAAGCCCTTTCTTTAGACACCTCTACCGAGTTTCTACGCACAGCCGTTCTCTCAAATTAGCTGTCACAAAGAAAAACAGTTTCAAATTAATATATAGATCCCAGAACAGAGGCTAGCATGGATATTGTTTTTAGCCTGAAACTATATAATTTCTAACAATTTAGAGGAAATCATTGGAGCCGATGTTTTTCGTGTTTTCAACAAAAATTAGGGAAAAACAATCATGGGAAACACAGTAAATATGAGGTGTGTTTTGTGTAACAATACTTGTGTTTCACACCAAATTAAAAAAACTATAAAACATCATTGAGAGTAGTAGAAAAATGTTTATTCAAATGGTACAATTATATCAACAACATAATAATTAACAATGAAACCATAATTTAAATCTATATATATATATAATACGTATTAATTAATGTCTGTGAAATGCACTCAAGGCTTTGTTAAAGGTTAGCACCGTCAAGTGACCCATTATCATCATCAAGTCCACTGTCACTCAATGACCCTCCACAATCTGCGTTGTCGCTGTTGGCAGAGCTGCTGTTCCCATCCATCACACTACTTCCTGTCCCAGACCGTTTCCTTTTTCTCTTTTTGTCCTTTCTTTTTTTCGTCACAAGTTTCTCCCAGTTTCTGTGATTTAATGTACACAGGTCCTCTACCGTAGCTATCTCCTTAAGGTACTTGGCGAGTTTCAACAGTTCTTTATCACTTGATCGATTGACATGAGCTTGCCGAAAGGCTCGAATACGAAGACCATTTGATGGGTTCATGAGGAAGTTGCGCCTGATATCATCAAACATGATTGTGTTTGCTGATGTGTACTGTGGAAATTTGCCCCAAATAACTCCGAGAGGCTTCACCTGTAAACACAACGAGCTAAGTTACTGGTTGAGCCAAGACTGAACCCAATTTAATGATGGTGTAAAATATTTATAATTCTACAGAATCATACTAAACATATTAATACTTTCTAGATTGTTTCAGTTTTATTATAATATTAAAACGTGACAGGGTTTTAGCGAATTTCCCCTATAGGGAATAAGCTATTACCATAGTACTCATGGTAAGACCTAGACCCGGGACCGATTTTCGTTTTGAGGTCCCTAGAGGCCAAAAACACCATCCGTTCAAATTCATATATATTTTTTTATATATGCGTCCGTAGTGCTTAAAAAACAAATAATTTAGGATATTGAAGCGTTATTATGCGCCTAAAGGTTACGGAGAAAATTCCAAAAATCTGTAAATTTAAAATTACCATGTTATTCTTATGGAGAATAAGTAAACTGTTGTAGTTTGCTTGTTCATGAACATATTTTGATCAAATTTGGAAAATGCATTCATTTCATACTAAACTATTAACATTTTACAAAAAAACACCTTTTTACACTCCTAACTAATGTTATTTAAATAGGTAATAAATGTGATATTTTTAAGGAGACATTTAGTGTAAATCCAATCAGGCAAATGGAAATTTCTTTTTGTCTGCAGGTTTCCTGGGGCGGGGGTATTTTTTATTTTCACGATTTAGAATCAAACACTTGACAGATTTCATGATTTTTGTGTTGAAAGGAAGGGGATATATTGAAGCCAAAGTTTTAGTTTAGGGTTTCATTTTTTTTTATTCGGTTTTAATTTTTTTCAGTCAAGCAGCCAACACTAACAATTTAAAGTCATTTCAGTGCTGGTTTAACTAACAGCTGGATCCATAACTGTCATTTAAATGTTTATGTTGCAGGTTATTTGTTTACAAAAATATTGATTATCGGTGTTTGCCTATACTGGGTGTCCCATAATTAGACAAACCCCCTGAGGTTCATTTTCAAACGGCTACATATATTCAAACAAGCTTCGATACACGTTACTGGGGTAATGTTAAGTACTTTTTAAGGTATTTTGAAATTAACCCCCACCCCCAAATAAGGGTTGCTGGGGGTAACTTAAAAGTTTTAAATAGCAATCCCTATCAAGTAGCACATCATCTTAAAGACCATTAGTTAAAAAGAATATCGGCGAAAACCAGAGGTGTCATTCTCAACGCATTACATTACAGCGGACATTTCGTATTTATCATCAGCCTTTGAGAGCCCATGTAACCATATACACCAATATCCCCTATTAGCATTTTTACAGGTTGTACCAGGGAAACTAAACTTATTATTGTTGTAACAAGAAAGTAAAAACTACTTTTTGATCAGTATGACAATTATGCCCTGGACCCCAAAATGGATTAGCCTATTGGCAGCTCAACATTTTTAAACATTTAGCCCCATCAAGTGACACCTTATTTTGAAGGTCTTTAGTTCAAAAAAATATCGGTGAAAACCAGAGGTCCCAACCTCAACCCAGTACAAAATGGTGGCAGTTTTTAGCTTTCATGCATTACATTTGACATTTTTGGGCTTCATTTTGCATTCCAAGGAGAAATAGTGAAACCAACTGAAATGTACACTGTTTGTCTTATGAAGAGATAAGCTTTCCTGGTACAGTAGGCTCCCTCTAGTTCGGCCACCTCGGGACCGTACTACTGGCCGGACTACAAAATGGCCGGACTAACCGAATGTAGTAGAACCTCAATTATTCAGGGTAATAGGGGGGAGGGAGACCACGGATAACTAACAACCACAAACATTTTATATTACATACCCATGAAAACGCCTAATACTGTATCAAATGAATATTAAAGATAATAACAACAGTCGTAAAATAAGATAAAGATATCAATGGATGAAGTAAAACACCACTTATTCTTTCTGTTTGTTCTTCATATTCTTTCTTTGGTTTCTCTTCATACACACATTCAACAAGTTGCTATGGTTACTATTCACCTAATCACAAACTGTTGTGACATAGCAAGCCCACAGCACAGCAGACGATTGTCAGTGCAAGCGATAGCTTGACCTTGAAGCTAATGGTGGCTATTTCTTGTTTTTGCTTCCATTTATTTTTGTTAAATCAACCGTGATGTTTCATAAACAATAATGGGGGAACCTACTGCATATAAAAAATGGTCAGAAATAGTTGAGCGGAGCGAGCGAAGCTCTTATACGTCGACTCTTGTGCATTTCGTAATACGCAAACTCCTCCTAGACGGCTGAATCAATCGTTTTCAAATTTTGCATGGTGATAAAGACCATATCGGTGAGTGCTAACATCTATATGGCGTTAAAAATGTCTCTCAGGAATCCGCCCCACTGGGTCTCAAAGTTTCAATGTAAACCTTATGGAAGCAGTATTTGACACATAAACAAAGACATGTGATCAGCTGTTGACTTTTGAATGCAGTAGATAAATAAATAGCTGATAGCATTATTCCACAAATATTAGAACAGAAACGTAATGGATCATAAATATAATCAAAGGACGACAATAGCTTGAGGTCCGTGACATAGAAAGTGGTGAAGGAAGTACTAAGTAGGTAAGTGGTGAGCAGACTGGAGTGTGGAAAATGTTTATGACGATTAGATTCAGGTATATGCATTCCTAAAATTTTATAGGAAGGGAGGAAAACGGGTCCGCGACGTAGGAAGTGGTGAAGGAAATAGTCAATGCGAGCTGTCCGGAGTGTGGGAACTGTTTATGACGATTAGATTAAGGTATCTGCAATCCTAAAATGCTATTGGAAGGGAAGGAAACAGGTCCGCGACGTAGGAAGTGGTGAAGGAAGTAGTAAAGGCGAGTTCTTCGCAGTGTGGGATCTGTTTATGACCAATAGATTAAGGTATTTGCAATCCAATAATGCTAAGGGAAGGGAGGTAAACAGGTCCATGTCGTAGGAAGTGGTGAAGGAAGTAGTAAAGGCGAGCAGTCCGGAGAGTGGGAACTTTTTATGACGATTAGATTAAGGTATCTGCAATCCTAAAATGCTATGGGAAGGGAGGGAAACAGGCCCGTGACGTAGGAAGTGGCGAAGGAAGTAGTAAATGCGAGCAGTTCGGAGTGTGGGAACTGTTTATGACGATTAGATTAAGGGATCTGGAATCCTTAAATGCTATGGGAAGGGAGGGAAACAGGTCCTAGACGTAGGAAGTGGTAAAGGAAGTAGTAAATGCGAGCAGTCCGGAGTGTGGGAACTGTTTATGACGATTAGATAAGGGATCTGGAATCCTAAAATGCTATGGGAAGGGAGGGAAACAGGTCCGAGGCGTAGGAAGTGGTGGAGGAAGTAGTCAAGGCGAGCTGTTCGGAGAGTGGAGACTGTTTATGACGATTAGATTAAGGTATCTACAATCTTAAAATTCTATGGGAAGAGAGGGAAACAGGTCCGCGACGTAAGAAGAGGTGAAGGAAGTAGTAAGGTGAGCAGTGTGGAGTGTGGGAACTGGAAACCGTTTGTAGCAGTTAGATTAATGTATCTGCAATGTTGAAATGCTATGAGAAGGGATGGAAACATCCCCACGACATAGAAAATGGTGAAAGAAGTAGTAAAGGCTAGCAGTGCGGAGTATGGGGAATGTTTGTGGCAATTAGATTGAAGTTTTAGATTAAAATACTATATTGCTATGGAAAGTGATGAATACGGGTCCACGATGTAGGAAGTGGTTTAGAAAGTAATAAAGTATGAGCATAGTGTGAGAACCGTCCGTGGCAGTTAGATTAATGTATCGTTAATCCCAAAAAGCTATGAGAAGGGAAGGAAACAGGCCCCACGACGTAGGAAGTGGTGAAGGAAGTAGTAAGGACTGGCAGTGCAGAGTGGGGGAACCGTTTGGGCAGTTAGACAAATGTATCTAATACTTAAATGCTACGAGAAGGGAAGGAAACAGGTCTATAACGTAGGAAATGGTGAAGGAAGTAGTAAGGCTTGCAGTGCAGAGTGTAGGAACTGTCTTCACATCAACACAACACATCAACTATCTGACAATCACATTAATGTATCTGCAATCCTAAAATGCTATGGGAAGAGAGGGAAACAGGTCCACGACGTAGGGGGTGGAGAAGCAAGTAGTAAAGGTGAGCAGTGTTGAGTTTGGGAATGGATTAATGTATCTGCAATGCTAAAACGCTATGGGAAGAGACTGTAGACTGTAGGTTAAAATGATTACGAAGTACGAATCGATACATATTTCGATACATGCAATCGTTTACAATAGAAATTTTAAACTGAGTTGACAACAGCTGATTTTTACTCCATAGAGGCTAAAAACGATTTTTGCTCCCTAAAGAGTAAAATTGCTACTTTAGACCCGCAACGTATGCATTAAAAACGACTGTTTTTACTGCAGTATGACAAAAACAATATAATATTAACCCTTGATGACTCCCCTCAATTTTGTGGATGCCTCTGCAAACGCCACCTAGTTAATTATACAGTGCATTTCAACATATTATACTGAAGAAAAACAATGTAAAATGTTCTTGGTATTTTTCTATTTTTCGGGTTATGTAACATAGTTTATCACAGGTAATATGCAAAAATTCTCCAATAGAAGCTCCCTTCAACTAGACTGACACTTCTACGCCGGAAACTAAACATTCAAGTTGAGTCCTGTCGAAGGTCATTCGCCCGTGATGATGTGACTTGTCCCCCTGAGACCGGGCCGGACCATCCGGCGGCCGATCCAACCGAAGCCGAACTAGAGGGAGTCTACTGTACAACCTGATAAAATGGTAATTTGGGTATTATAATGCATTTTTATGTGGGGTCTCTGAGGTTGATGAAAGCTAAAAACTGACACCATTTTATATTGGTTGGAGATAGGGGCATAGTTTTCACTGATGGCATTTGAAATGAGGTGTCACTTGATGGGGCTTTATATTAAAAAATGTTGAGCTAACCCCAAAATGGGGTATTTTTTGTCATATAGATCAAAAAGTAGTTTTTACTTTCTTGTTACAAATTACAATAATAATGTGTTTATTTTCACTGGTACAACCCATATAAACCCTTATAGGTGTATTTAAGCCTATGTTAATCCAGGAGGGAGGGGGCAATGTCCCGATTTTTCCCTGACCTAAAGTGGACTGGAAACCCTGCCAGCAACCCCTATTTGGGGGTGGGGGGTGATTTTCAAAATACCCCCCAAAAGTACTTTACATCACCTTAGTAAATTGTGGTACATGTAAATAGAGCTAACCCCTGTATTTTTTTTTATACTAACCCGCTACCAAGTACACACTCGCTATTCCCCCACCACTGCCACCAGCAGTGGGTGCGGTGCAGGTATTGGGAAGCGGCAACGCCCAAGGTCTTACTCACCAACTCGCTACTTCTCCAGTAAATTATTGATTATTTTTTTCGCGCGTATTTCTATCATCTCATTGACTATCACACTTTTACTTACTTAAAAGTGTGTGTTTGAGACGGCCGCCAAACTCACTTCAAGGCTTTTCAAATCAACACAATTGCTGTTTTACCGGGTGCGGCAGAAAGAACTCCCCTATTAGGAAAGCTAATAAAAACAAAACCAAGTAAGATATGACATTTTTATTGCTAATAACCAAAAACACACATTATGCCATTTTAAAAAATATAAAATTATAGTGCTTTAAATAAAATGTCGTTTTAATAATCGATAATTTAAAATTATCGTGTTTTAAATAAAATGTCATTTAAATGGCAGCCTCCAGTGTTAACACATTGGTTCAAACGTTCCCGGTAGTTGTCCATTACTTTGAGCAGAACCAGTCTGTCGAAAATTGGTAACCCCACTAGTAAATAGTCTTTTTATCGGGAGCTGGGTCCCGTCGACCAAGCGCGAATGTTGCGACCAGAGTGCGGCAGAAAGAACTCCCCGATTAAGGTTGGCGGTAGCGAGCAGCGGCGAGGTAGAGTGTTGGGGGTTGTGTTTGTGTCCTTGAATAGATGCGTACGTGCCGTTTCAGTGTACGCAATGGCTTGGTCAGGGCAGCATCGCGCGTTTGTGGTGGAGCAGTTCATTCAAAATGGCGGATCACCTGTAGCCACTCAACGCGCCTTTCGCGTTCACTTCGCGCATGGTCGACGGGACCCTGTTCCCGATAAAAAGACTATTTACTCCTGGGTTACCAATTTTCGACAGACTGGCTCTGCTCAAGGTAATGGACAACTACCGGGAACGTTTGAACCAATGTGTTAACACTGGAGGCTGCCATTTAAATTACATTTTATTTAAAACACGATAATTTTAAATTATCGATTATTAAAACTACATTTTATTTAAAGCACTATAATTTTATATTTTTTAAAATGGCATAATGTGTGTTTTTGGTTAATAGCAATAAAAATGTCATATCTTACTTGGTTTTGTTTTTATTAGCTTTCCTAATAGGGGAGTTCTTTCTGCCGCACCCGGTATTATAAAGTTATTGGATTTAAAATGTTTATCTTATAGGTCCGAGGAAAGAATAATACCAATCTTATAGTTATGTTTGATCTATGTTGATACTCTATGGATATGTTCAATTCTAAACATGAAATACAATTCCTTCTTGAAGCAGCAGCCATGTCGATTAGTTCTTTCTCTACCTGTCCTTCTAGAACTTATTCTGATGTTTTTTATAATGAGGTCTAAAAAATTCAAACAATTATGGTTATTATAGTGTATTTACTTTACTATACTACTATACCTTGAGACTTGCTCAACATAGTTAACATTATTTAACATTTTAGTTCTAGTATAACAGGTAGAGAAAGAACTAATCGACATGGCTGCTGCTTCAAGAAGGAATTGTATTTCATGTTACTTTAGAATTGAATATATCCATAGAGTATCAACATAGATCAAACATAACTATACCATTGGTATTATATGAAATTAATACATTACATTATTCTCCGTTTAGTAAAAAATGGCTTAGGCCTATTCTATTTCCTAACTTAAAACAGTTTTTTTTAGTTAGACAACATGAAAATAAACAAGTTCAAAAATTCAATTAGTAGCCTACAACAATTTAACCCTATGAGTGGCCAATGTTAGAAGTGGGAAATGGCCAACCCATTTTGGCGATTTTGCAGACCTTTTTTTGAAAATTCGTAAAAATTCAACCTTACAAGGGGTCCGCGGAATTGGCTAACTCTGGAACTCGCTAACCCCATGTTAAACGCCCTATCTTCAAATTTGGTCGATGAGAGGAACTCGCTAACTTGTTCGGTTTCGGAATTGGCTAACTCCGGAACCCGCTAACCCACTCTAGAGCCGGGTTAGCGAATTCCGTCCTCGCACGGAAGTCGCTAACTCGGTCCCTCGGCGGAACTCGCTAACTCCCAATCAGAAGCCTCGCGAGCCGTCCAATGGGAGCCAAGCACGAATATTTTTGGCCAGTGTTGCCGAAAGTGTAGTACCTATATCGTATCGGTACCATAATGTCGTATCCTACGATTAATTAGGAGTTTTTTTTTTTTTTTTTTTTTTTTTAGGGAGAGGTGGGAAAATGCATTTATGCACACAGGTTGCTAGCCTGTAGTGTGGGACTCCAACGGGCTTAAGGCCCAGAGACTACCCACTAAAAACCTCCTCTACTCTTCGGACACTAGCCTGGGAACACTTGTCGCACTTCATCAGAACTAGGCCGAGTTTGCCTACGCCCGAGGGGCTTACGCCGTGTCTAGCCGTTTATTTCTTATCAAATCTAGACTATGTTCCGATCTAGATCGTTCTTTTTAGCTTGAAGGACATTCCGGAAAAAGTGCGACCAGCAGTCCCAGTTGTCCTCACCCTTCAGCAAGGTCTCACAGATCGATTCAATCGACAGCACCCCAAGATGTTGAATGGCCTCCTGGCGAAGCATATCCCATTGTGGACAGCGGAAAAAAGTGTGTTCCGCGTCGTCGGGAATGCATGGGCAGTAAATGCAGTCAGGTGAATTCGATTAATTAGGAGTAAGAGCAACGTAGTCGATAAAATAAATATATTTAGAAGTATGTTTAACATTATTCCTATGATTATTATTGTGGAAAATGCATTATAGTCTTACCATAGACTAACCAACACAAGTAAACTTTACATCCCATTGTAAACTTTGAAGCTCATTTTTCATGTCTAGTTCATGTCCGGTGACACTGATCGCTAGTGTCGACAAAATTGTGTTTCTGTTATTTTATAGTTAACTTCATGATTTGTTTTTTACTGTTTGGTTATATAACTAGGGGACGTGTTATTAGTTGTAATTAGAACGTTTTATTTGGTTAAACGAGGTTTTAAATTACTGAAAACAAGAAACAATTGTAAACAAAACACGACCTCTAAAGACAGTGCACCGGACAGAACTAACAATAAAACTGTCTTCAGCTGATCCATAAGGATGAGAAATGTACTAATATAAGGGAGTATGTTTTATATGTGGGTTTCTTACTTAAATAGTAGCTTATTGGTATGCAAAAAGATAAAAATGCACATTTAATTTGGATCTATTACATGTTATGAAATATCTATTTTCGTAGTCCGCCATTTGTTTCTTTTATTCGAATAAATACCATTTTGTAAATTTCTGCAAACAAAATTATTGAGTTCGTATTTTATATACTCGGCTTGTAACCTTGAATCATAAATCATAATAAAATTTACACGTTAAACGTCATTAAAGAATTACATTGTAGTGGTGCTTAGGTGTACAATCTAAAAACGGTTTTACAACATGTAAGATAAATCTGTTTTCCGTGTTTAAGAACTTGCGTGTATTAGCTTAGTTTCGTAGAGGTTTAATTATTTAGTACCAATTAAACTGAAATTTCAATATTTTTCATATTCTATTATTTTCTTTTATACTGATGGCATTTATATTTAAGATCAAAATCATAAACATTTAACTGGCCATTGTACAGTTTAACAAAAAAAAACACTTTTTCATGATTTTTTAATTGTCTTTGAATTACTTTGGGCTAGTTATCTGTTAAAAGTGGAATTGATAACAAAAAACAATAACATTTACTGTATCTTTATTGACACTGACATTTTGAACTACAGTGTACGATTATTTTGTCTTACAAGGTTGGCAACGCTCCGTGCAGTGGGCGCGGCCGGGTTAGCGACTTCCAGAGTTAGCGAATTCCGCCGCGAGACAAAATCGAGTTAGCGGGTTCCGGAGTTAGCCAATTCCTGACTGAGACGGTTAACCAGTTCCAGAGTTAGCCAGTTCCGACACACGACCGAGTTAGCGAGTTCCTGAGTTAGCCAATACCTACGTCTCCTTACAAGTACAGGGTGTCCACAGAAAATTTGTCAATAATTTCCATGACCATTTCCCATTGGTTTCCATGAATCACAAATTTTACTCGAACATTATATTATAACACACACACACACAAATACTGCCTAGACAAGTTATTTCACAGGAGAAAATACTGAAATATATATATTAACAAATAATAATGGAGTAATAAATTTTGCAAAAATATTATGTTATTCAGGATAAGGAAGAAAAAAATGTTTTCGGTAAAGTACAAAAAATAAAAAAGTTTGATTTTTTTTTAGGTGGGCCGATACCGATACTTGAATCTAGGTATCGTCGATACTCGATACTTGCCTGTTTTGGGTTCGATACCAAAACTGACACTGATGAACCACTGAATGCTACGAATCCTAGCTGTTTGCCTACTTAGTTAAAGATGCTCGCAACTCGAGTCGAGTAGTAGAGTGCCGATTTCGTTGATATTTGACAAGTAAATAACAAGAAAGGAAAATGTGTGAGTTTTATTTAATCCCTTCAGACTCAACTCATGAGACAACCGGCACGCAAATGTCCTGCCACACGAAATTAATTATACTAAACAATGTCTGTATCAATAAGTCAGACATTTAGATGTATTATTTTTATTTTTAGTACAAAATAAATAACCTAAACACGTCGAAATGTTCAGTTTCATCCCTGCATTATACGCATCATTAGAAAAATTATATTCAACCATTAAACTTTAACATCGTCATTGTCGTATGGTTTGGCTTGCTTTAAATTACGCCAAAAAGTAGGTCCATTTTTATCTGTACTATCTACCTGATTAAAGAGTTAAGTGAAGTTTTAAGTGCTACTATGACATAATGTATTTATTGAAAAATATCATAAGCCTTAGTCCATGTCGATTTTGTAATGTTATAACGAATGGTGAATGTTGACAATAGTATGTAACAACAGTTCTTATTGGTCAGGAGGCGACAATGCACTACCATGTCAGCCAATCGATTTTCGTGTTTCAATGGAGCAAATGACGATTGCTTAGACATTGTTTTATGTGCCCACACAGTGAAACACACAGTGGCACAGTGAATCCACTCTGCCGAACCTATCCTCTTCATTCTTGGTATCATCGGGAACATAGTCAAACAATTTTGTTACTAAATAAAACTATGGCATGTTTCATAAAAGCACTCTTTTGGAGGTTCTAGTCCCAAAACATAATCTTTATTGTAGGCTAAAAGTAAAACCTATCTATTGCCATACTTTTATCCACAGACGTCGACTTATTCTACAATGTCTTAAAAAATACCAGGTTTCAATCAAAATACTTTTGTAAAAATTAACAATGTGCTGTTTTAGCACAGTCATTCCTTGACCACGATCGTTTTTACTCACTAGAGAAAAGACTCTCCTTACAAAAATATTTATAGGCCACGATGTACCTATGTAATTTTTTTTTAAAGTATAACCGCAATTGCTTTTAAAAATAAATACAAAAACTGTCAAATGACTTAGATTAGTACTTTTAAGCCTATTTATAAATTAGAGGAAACTTTATTATATCTCATCATAGTCAAATTCAAACATTTACAGTGTTTTAAAATTAACACTCAGAAACTTTTGTGTAATGGAAATCTGCAAGCGACTGTGGCCGAGGGTGAGGGAGGGCATGTGAACCAGGCTTTAGAGCAAACTTTCTTTTTTCCTACCCCATGTCCCGTTAGACGGTGGGCGGGGCTTCACACTAATAAACACTCAGTGTCAGTTCATTCATTCACAGTAGAGAATAGTTTTTGTGGCAGTGACGCATGTCTCTTGTCTGCTCTTCATAGCTCACACGTAGATTTCTTTCGAGAAATTATAAGTGATAATCTTTACTAAAAATAAGTGAAAAACTGCGTTGACATTTTCAAGGAAGAAAAGCTAAGGAATAAAAGTGTTAAGAATATAAAGGTTGTTGATTAGTTATTCTGTATTTCAAAAATATCCTCATTTATGAATGTGTAAGATATATAACTGTTTTTCATACAACTAGTGAGAAACTGTCATTATATAGGAAGTTTGTTTTTACTCTCTTAGGGAAAAAACTTACAGAGTATTTGTAGGCCAAGATGTACCGGTACGTAATTTTTTTTTTTTTATTTATAGCTTAATGAGTTAACTAAGACAATTGATGCAATTTCAAATAAAATACAAAAACTGACAAATGACAGATAAATACTTATATAAGCCTATTTATAAATTAGAGGAAACTTTATTAGATCTCATGCTTTAGTCAAATTCAAACATTTACAGTAGGCATATTTTAAAATAAACACTTAGTTCCATATTTTTGCAATTGTTTTTTGCAATTAATAATAAACCTTTAACACCAAAATATAAGTTTGATACACATACATATTGTGTTTTTTTATGGTATAACAGTTTATAATATTATTAGTGGAAGAAACTGTGCAAAAAAGATAGGTATCGGAAGTTATCGGTATCGATAGGTATCAAGAGTACTTTGGTGGTATCGGTATCGGTATCGACAATTTTTGGTATCGGCCCATCTCTAATTTTTTTTTAAATTTCAAACGCGCCCTAGGTAAAATTTTTTCTACAGATTTTTTATGGGAAATTTTCTATGTAGGAAATTAGATTGTCTACAAAATGTATGTAATGAATTTCCCATTTTGTTTACTTTAATGTAGTTGATCGCACTATATTTTCAAGCCAGTATTCAATACACCAAGTTGGTTTACTTCTTAGCCAGTTAACTCCGCAATGCTCTATATACTTTGAAAAATTACCACGAAGTAATCTTTAATGTTTTTGTAGAAAGAACAACAGCAACAACACATCATCTTCTTCTGATGATGACATTATTGAAACTGATGAATTTTGTGATTCCTTCACTTTCATGTCGCCAGCACGTGCCTTTTCCATGGTTTGTATTTTATTATGTCGCAGACATCATGCCCACAACCATAAATATTGGCAAATTACGTCTGCGATACTGGTGTGTAACCCGCCTTAACATAAGATAATCCACCCACCCCTTTCCTCAGCTAGCTTCATATTTTTTTCACTACATTTTTAATCAACCACTTTGTGTATTTATTAGTGTATGTATATATAAATGGACATAGCAACAGGAATTTGTATTTCAACTGGCAGTACTGTTGTGGACCTTTTAAATTATACTTTAACAGTCAGTCTTCTTTCTTATCCCTTCTGATGAAGTCTCTAAACCTAACAGGGACAAAATATAAAGTTGTCTTATTTTTGTGTTATGTGTTTTGTTTTAATATAGGAGTGTTTTTTTAATATAGGACAATATCAAGTATATTGAGTTTGAAAATAAACTTGGTATAATAGTAATACCTTAATCAACTAACCTGAACAACTCCATATTTTGGTGTGTGAACTGATATCATGGCAAGGTAATCCAAGTAGAAGATAATTTTATATGAACTATTATTTGAAACTCCCAGGAGATCCATCTTTTTCTCAATCCATTTCATACTTGTGGCTGACCAAATAGCTATATCATAATCCTGAAAAATAAAATATGGTTAGAAAAAAAACATTAATTTAGTTGTAAGAGTAGTAACAAACTCATTGTCAATGTGTTTTCTAACTGATTTGAATTAGAATACACAATATTTATTTTTATCGAGACATTTTTTTTTTAAATCATTTTATCCATTTTAATAGTCATGTCAGATTAATCATGATCAATCCAACTTTTAATTTTCAACTGTATGCACATGCCTAACTCAAAGAACAGGACCTAAGTTATCCGGAAATGCTTTGAAATCAAATATAGTTATAAAATTAATGAAAATGTTGTCTGACTGGGAGCCAGTGCTGTAGGTTAAGGGTTTGAATCACGTCTCTCTGAACAAAACAAGTGGAGTTTGCTATTGAAATAAAATTCAATTAGCAGAAACATAATTCACTTGTTATCATATACTTTCCAGACCAATACTACAGTTTAGTTTCAAGATAATTATACGGTTATCCTGTAAAGCACTGAGGAACATTTGCTAATTAATACAGTAAAAGGCAGTTTTATTTATGCCGAGTGATTTGATTACCTTACTTTCAAACATGAGTCAGACCATTGACTATATAAACACTACAGACAGAATACTCCATGCATTGATTGTGAATAAGCAATCAGCACACTCTGGCGGGAAGGGGCGATCATTGCGCTGACGTCACTGACCAGTAGATGTGGCGGGCAGTAAAACCATAGTGCTGTCTGCTGTTAGGGCGCAAAGTACAGACAGCTGAGCCCTGCTCCCCGCGCCCACGTGACTTGCCGGAACTGCACATCCGCTCGCCTCGGAACCTCAGATTCGTGTGCCGTAGAGAAGCGAAGCGCGACTGATCATTGTATAACTGCTTTACTGGAGAATTTGAGATATTTATGCAGGGTTATATTTTAGTGGTTTGTGAATTTCATTGATAAAAAAGATGTTGAGTAGATATTTATCAATTGCTATCTAATAAAATTAAAACGCCGGTAATAATAACCTAAATGAAAATTTGCGTAATCAAACCTATCATATTTTACTCTATACCGTACTTATCATGATACTGTACATGGTAATTTACCATTATAAGTAGACTGTATTCAAAAACAGAATACAGTCTAAGCATTTCAAGAGCAGCCTTACTAATTTTCTTTTAAGGAAAACATATTATAGTATAGATGAGTTTTTATGTGATCAAGATGTGTAATTATTTGGTATTTTAAATGCAATGTTTAAGTTTATCTATTTTGTCTACAACAATTATTTCTATTTTCATAGCGTTAGTTTATTTTATTCTTTTATAACTCCTTAGTTTTAAGGTATTTGTATACTGTATTGACAATGTCACCTGTTTTATAGCATTGCTATATTTTGTAAACGTTATGTGACAATAAAGATTTATTTATTTATTTATTTATTTAAGTTTGCCAGTTAAATTTTATTCTGTTATAGCAGTTAAATATATATGCATGATTTATGTCTTAAAACGTACCACGATGAATTCAATAATAGTTTTTAGCACCAAAATGTGATGTAGTAAGAATTTATTATCAAATATTTAATTGGAATTGAACGGGCCCGCTGAATAACGTTGCAAGCGACAAAATTTCTGAAATGAAGATATTCTGTGTACAAGGTTCTAAACGACATTTCCTAAACGTAGGTATATTTAGCATTGAAGATTTTTAAGTTGGTAGCTCTGATTTTGCCTCTCGGAATTGGCGGGATTTTTGTGTCTTGCCAGGGCGCGTGCAGACAACGTTCTAACCGCCCGCCGATGGATGCCCCGCCTAGCGTGTCGCTGTCACCCGGTGACCAGAAACGGCTGAATAATGGGAAAAAACGTAAACTTAATGTGTGCAGATGGAAAAACAAGATACGGAAGGAATCAAGGAACGCTGGATTGCCGTATACAACGAAAAAGAATAAACCCATTCCAGGAAAACTGCCACCAGGAGAGGTACGTTGAATAACGTTTTAAGCGCCACCTGTTGTAAAAATAAACCGCTGTTATGTAATTTAATAATGTAAATTATGTAATTTAGCATGTAAGATATGAATTTTATTAATTTATATGTGACCGAAAATTTTAATGAACAACCTTTACATTTTATTAATTTTGAAAATTTTAATTATAACAATCCATTTCTGTTATAATATCTTCAAAATTCGTTAGGCAAACTGTTTTGCGATGCATAGTCTATAGCCTATATTTTTGTTCAGAATACTAGTGTACCTAAATTGTTATATTCATACAGCTAGTTTATATTTTAATCATGTATTTATTTTTTTTAGGAAAGAGTATGTTCCTGCCAGTTTGAATGTGGTAAACTAAGCTATGATGAGAAGAGGAAGCAGTTTGGTGAATTCTACAAGCTGGACTACAACGGCCAATCTACGTTCTTAGCCAAGGCTTGTATAAAGGTGGGAGGAATTAATCAGCGAAGGGTAAGTTAAGATATTTCCAAAAGACATTGTACCGTCCAGTACTTCATTCCAAGGAAAGACAACAACGTTCGTGTATGCAGAAATACCTTATGTACAATTTTTAATGTCACGCCACACCGTGTCCAGATACTTGTGGACAAGATAAAATTTGACAGAACTTTGTCTGATGGACGAGGTTTACATGGAAACCATCCTCATAAAGTAACGGATGAAACTAAGGACCTAATAAGGCAACACATTTCTTCTTTTCCATTGCAGGAAAACCATTACTCTCGCTCCCAGTGTAAAAGAAATTGTTTAAACCCTAACCTTAACATAAGAAGAATGTGGAAGCTCTTTGTTAACAATCATTCCGAGACGCAATTAACTCTTCATATGTATAGAGATGTTTTTAATTCCGATTTTAATTTAAGGTTTGGCGTGCCAAGGTCTGATACTTGCGGCTATTGCGATCGGCTCTATATCAAATTAACAGCAGCTAACGATGAAAACGAAAGAAAAAAAGTCGAAAGAGAAAGTCAAGTTCACCACTCAAAGGCAGATCTTGCCTATTAGTCATTGGCAGAAGACACTACATTTGCTAAAGCTAACCCAAACACAATTGTGCTGTGTGTTGATCTTCAACAGGTTCTTTTTTGTCCAAACCTTACGCACAACAATGTATTTCATCAAAGACAACTTTCATGTTACAATTTAGCCATACACAATGCAGGTACGAATAAGGCCATGATGTGTTTTTGGGATGAGACTGTTGGGAAAAGAGGTTCAGCCGAAGTTGCTTTATGTGTTTTAAAATACATAACTCTACATTTTTCTAAACTCAAGGAAGGTGAAATACGCAACTTGGTTATTTGGTCCGATAGATGTGTTGGCCAGAATAATAACTGGCGCATGATTGCTTTGCTACAACACCTCCTTGTAAATGAATATTTTTCGACTGTGGAACAAAAGTTTTTGTCCACAGGCTACAGTTTCCTTCCTTGTGACCGAGACTTTGCAATGATCGAAAAAGCCAAAAAAGGGGAAAAAGTGTACATCCCCTTTCATTTTGTCGAAATCATTGCAAACGCCAAGGATTATTCCCGACCATTTGAAGTAGATGTTATGGACGGCGAGGACTTCAAAAATATGGATATAGTCTTGAATTCATTGTGTACAACTAAGTTTAACATAACAGACCACGTATGGTACCAGATCACCAAAGACGACCCAATTACACTACGTGCAAGACCATCACATAATGTCTTGCAACCATGGACGTCACACTGTTTGGCAAAGAAAATGAAAAACACCAAAAGAATCTACCCCCCTGTAAAGGTAGCAGCGTTTACTAACTTGTATACCAGTTCCTTAGGAATAAAGCCTGCAAAGAAGAAGGATTTAGATGATATTTCCCAATATATGCCAGAATAGTTTAAAGCTTTCTATGACAGTATCAAGGTTGAATAGACTAATATGAATTAAGAGTCGGATTGAAAGTCACATGTGTTTTGAAGCTAAGACAAGATTGAAAACCACGACCCTTTACTGACAATGTTTTTAAACAATGTAGGCCTTACATATTTTTGTGCTAAAACAATATTTTAATAAAATATTGTATTGGAACTGGTTGTCAAAGTGTTCTTTGAAAATATTTTAGGTTATTACGTATACCTCACGTTTAGGCCTTACAGAATATGTTTTGGATTTATTAATAGTTTTATACTATGTCATTGTACTATAATAAATTAGATGATATGTCCCGATATATGCCAGAAGAGTTTAAAGCTTTCTATGACAGTATCAAGGTTGAATAGATAATAAGAATTAAGAGTCGGATTGAAAGTCACACATGTTTTGAAGCTAAGACAAGTTTGAAAGCCACGACCCTTTGCTGACAATGTTTTTAAACAATATAGGCTGTTAAGATTTTTTACATATTTTTGTGTTAAAACAGTTATTTTAATAAAATATTGTATTGGGGCTGGTTGTCACAGTGTTCTTTGAATATGTTTTAGGTTATTACGTATACCTCACGTTTAGGCCTTACAGAATATGTTTTGAATTTCACGAATATTTTTATACTATGTTATTGTACTATATGGTATGCAGTGGGCCCGTGGAAGGGCAGTGACAACCAATAACAACACCCCAAGCACCGAGGGGTCCTCAGTTGATGTTCATTATCTGACAGTGACAAGTTTAAGTCATTTGTTTCTGTTGAAGAAATGTAAAATGTGACAATGTTTGATTAAAACAAAAGTACCAGGGGACCGAGCATTGCTCGAGGTGTTTGATTTGTTCAAGAGGTAAAAAAAATATAACTTATAAGCCTACAAATATTTTCAGTTTTACTACGATTAATTAAGTTGTAAAGTTAATTCATTTTTGGTAGACATACACTCATTCTTAACTTACCTAACAAACTTTTTTCCTTGTTGACGAGTAATTTATAAAATGTCTACAATAAGCTTCAATATTAACACGTGATACAAAACATCTGTTATCTGTTGACCGTTATTGCGTTAGTCACTGGGATCGCGGAACGTGGCAACTATAATTACGGGATGGTGTAATAAAGTATCAATTCGTGTGGCGCATCGTCGAAAACTACAAATTGTCCTTGGCCTTTCCTTTAGACTTTTAGTTCATTATCAGTGTGTAATGTTTTGTGGCAAATCACTTAATGTTTTTGAACAGTCGTAATTATCCCTATGGTTAGTAATTCATCAT
This sequence comes from Macrosteles quadrilineatus, assembly GCF_028750875.1. NCBI lineage: Eukaryota > Metazoa > Arthropoda > Insecta > Hemiptera > Cicadellidae > Macrosteles > Macrosteles quadrilineatus. Next base: position 2,881,626 of record NW_026542612.1, read on the forward strand.
ACAATCCAAATGTATTACATAAGCAATGTTCAATAGCATTCATAGAAATTCCCTTTTCCTTTGTACTGTATTTTGTAATTTACTACTGTACTGTAGATGATTTGTCACAAGCCTAATGTTACAATTCATTAGTTTACATTTTTGTATCACTGTCATAGCTACTTGACAGTCCACAAGACTAATGTTAAAGATATTAAAATTTGATTTTAAGTTTTTAATGAAAAATTAATTTTCCCAGAACAGAGCCTCACATGGATATTGTTTTTATCCTAAAACTATTTCAAAAAATTTGGAAGAAATGGTAGGAGCCGTCTTTTAAATCATTGTGCGCAAACATTACTTTTATTATAGTTAGTTACCATGATGTGCCATTATTCCATTACATACGAAACCCTTTAAAACAACTGCCCAACAAACAGCTAACTTCAACAAAAACTAACTTTATTTTCTATCAGTTAACTATGAATTTCATCATGATATTCCGAAACTCAAGTGTTCCAAAGACACGGCCGTTGCTTCGCCAATTCGATGAAAATATCTATATCAAAACCACTCGGATCCATCACTGGCATACAATGAAAACAAAGGCAAGTATGCGAGCTGCAGCGCGAAGACAGACCGCTCGTGTGAACACTCCGATATGGCTACGTGTACTGCTACATCGTTAGAGCTATTGACTAGCTAGCCGCGATTAGTCGCGACACTTGGCCAGGAAGCGGAGCCTGAAGATGGTTTGCGACACCAAGCTCGATCGCTGTCGTCGTACGCTCAAGTGAACGGCTCCGAATGATCCTGTGCTCCGCTACCTAGTCCTGCTTACTTAGTTACAGCCTAGTCAGCCCAGTAGCTTGTGTAATCCGTGTCCAAGCAGGAAGTGTGGTTTGGTTTTCAAACAATAAATTCTTGACTCTAGGGTCATAATATTTTCAGAGGATAAAACTAGACATTCTCATCTCACAGGAAAATTCATCATGTTTTTCTGTGCTATGAATAGAAGCAATAATAAAGACAAAATGCACAGAATAAAAATGTCTATGCCAAACAGACCATAGTTATTTATTAAGGTAATGATCACTGGGGTAGTCCAACAAGACATGCTGGAACCGTTTGCCGTTCTAATGATTCAGGAAACTTATGGCATAATTTTCAAGTAGTTTATTGGACAACCACTGGTCCTTAGATCCTTTTTCGTTGAGGCTATGTCCACTGGCGGGGTTGTCGTGGTATAATTTGTAAATTTCAAATTCCCCTAACGTGTTTAGTTTACTACCTTTTCTGCATTTATGTAGCACCTCAAGGCCATCAGCAATCTCACTCATGTTATGGTTTAGGTCGATTAAATGCTGGGCAAACGCTGAATTCTGTTTGATTAAACGTGGTTTGGGCCTGTGTTCGTTGTTGCGAGTAGCGAACCCACGACCTGTTTGCCTAACATATTGGCTTGGACAATCTTGGCATTATGATTTTGTAGATGATTTGTGAATTTGTGGGACTTAAAGGGACCGTTAGAATACTGTGTACCATTGAGCAGTATGCTGCTATTTTTTTGAGAATGTGGATGATAGGAGGTCGCGTGAATGGTCTGAACTGAAAAAGTGGATTTCCTGTAGATTTTATAATAAAATTTATTGTTAATTTTAGTTATGGTTAAATCTAGGAAATGTATTGCGATGTCTTCTTCTGTTTCTAAGGTGAACTTTAGTCTTGGGGCTATTTTGTTTAGATAAAAATACATCCAACTGCCATTTACTGCCATCAAACAAGACAATGGTATATCATCAATCTATTGTATAATAATATTTTAGAATGATGTTTGTTCTTGTCGGATAAAATGTACTCATTTTCAATGTAATTTAAGTATATTATATTAGATAAAATTCCAGAGAATGGGGAGCCCATTGCCAGACCATCAGTTTGAGAATAATATTTCCCATTAAATGCAAAATAGTTTTGTCTCAAAATCTCTCTTAACAGATCAATAATCTCTTTTATTTCCTCTAGTAACATAGCTGATTTGTTTGTTTGTATTATATCTATGGTTTTTTCTATGGGCACATTCGTGTATAAATTCACTATGTCGAATGAGGCAAGCAAATGGTGGTTTTGTATGTGCCAATCTTTAATTTTGTCAATGAAATCAAAGGAATTCCTTAGGCTGTGGTTATTGTCTAGCACTATATTATCCTTTAGGATTCTTTCTAGTCGTTTAGCGATATTGTATGTGGGTGCATTTGTGTACAGGGGCGTCATTTAGGGGGGGGGGCAGGGGGGGGTCAGGGGGGTATTTGCCCCCCCCTGGTTCCTGGGCTAGAGAAAAAAAAAATTGCTGTACTAGCTAATATACAAATATACGTGTATTTATTGTGTGCGTGTGACATCTATGTCTTCGTTTTTGTAACCCTGACGATGCCGTATTTATGGCAAAACATGTAGGTTGTTAACCTCAATAAACATTTGGATTACTTGACGAGGTATTGTACCATTATTATAGACTATGTTTAGATTGATATTTCTCACAAATTTTGATTATAATAAGCAAGTTAATACAAAGTCCTCTTAGTTTTCCCAATATTACTCTGTATTATTTCATTTTGTGGATGTTATAAAGGATCCTGGACAAAAGAAAACTTTAAAATTAATGTTTAACTTGGTACTGGTGTAATTTTACTTCTTCAGTAAATGTGAGGTAATACTTTTCGTAAAGAAGTTCATTTATATTATCATTATTCCTTTAAAAACACTCACTTGATAAGCAGAAGTGAGAAACTCATGCAGATAAGGTCTCATGAGCTCATAGCCAGACTCAGCGACTGATCGATGATCGAACAACGTGTAATCAATATCCAGTACGAGTAGTTTCTTCCCTTCTCTTGGTTCACACAGCAGTTTAATCTGTAAGCAGCTATAAATTTGCCCTTCAAATAATATAAATAAAAGTAACAAAAAACTTAAATAATGTCAATAAAACCTCACTGATACCTGGTAGTTCAACAGTCGACAGCTGACAGGGCGCACGTCTAGCTGTCTTTGTCTAACTATTGAGTTTGACTTTCCAAGTCAATGGTCTGATTCACATTAATGGAATGTCTACTTTCAGTATCCAAAGTCAATGGAACATCTGGTTCACGTAAATGGGATGTTTACTCACAGTATCCGAAGTCAGTGGTACAACTGGTTTATGTCAACGAGACGTCTACTTGCAGTATCCAAAGACAATTTTTTTTCCTAGGACGCTAGGCACGAGCCTGGGATTGTTTTTCAGATTCAATTATCAATTATCAATCATTAAGATGGGGACGCCACTTAGGTGCGTATTTTAACCCAAATATGAGTGAAGGATGAGTGTAGAATGGTGTGAGATGATCTGTGTAGCTTTGTTACTGACTAAAATCAGCTGTTACTTTAGCCAGGATCATTTATTTAAAGCCCAATGATCAGGAACAGCTGGGTCCAGTTTTGAACCATCAAAAAACTACTGACTTTTCTCAGGATCGAAACGGCGACCTTTTGATTAGTAGGCGAGCACTATAACCACTCAGCTACCCAGCCAGTTACTTCAGGCTAGACCTAGGGGTTGCGGCATTATCACTTAGATTGAATCCTTGGTGACTTGGCGGGGATCGAACCCGGGACCTCAGGGACTGAAGTCCCGCGCTCTAACCACTACGCCAGCTCGCTCCCCAAAGGCAATAGTAGGCCTACATGTATTTCATATAAAAATAGTATTTCTATTTACAATATATAAAGTTAATGGTGCATAGGCATTAATGGTTTTTTAGCAAATTTACACTTGTAATGATGGTCTCATGGTAAGACCTGGGCCCGGGACCAATTTTCTTTTTCGTTTTTTTTTTTTTTTTTTCTTTACTCAGAGGCCAAAACAAAAACACCATCCGGTCAAACTCATCTATATAAATATAATTAGAGTTTTGTCTAGGTACATTGCTCAAAATTATAAATTTTTAGGTTATTTTTATGTTTTATACATTAAAGAAGCCGAAACAAGTCTCATCTCTATTTCTGTCTGTCTGTCCATCTGTCACGGCCCAAGAGGCATTTTACGCGGCCTTCTCCTGAAAAACGAGAGTACCTATCAAGATCCAAATCATTTTAATGTATTCACTGGATTGGGGAGAGTGTCTTTAGCCTTTAAAATATGGCCTCACCACTTTGTAAATAAAATGACGGACGTTTAAAAACTCAATTTCATGTGATTTTTGTCATGTTTTCTCCCAACGTCTATCACATAATCATCTATCTATGAAATAACAAACAGATGTTCGGATCAAGGTTATTTTTTTCTAGCTGTCACTGATATGTTTAACTTAAATGTTGTTTACAAATACCGCAAACATTTCCGATCACGTTTTGAAAGCACCAAACCAAACCAAGTGAGATTAAAAACGATTTTCCTTACATAAAGGATCATCACATCCTTACATCCTTACTTATTGCAAGTTCAATAATGTGTATTGTAACCGTAAATGAAATTGATATGCTTCTTTGTGTATGAAATTGTTCTGGATTTTTGATAACCGGGAAAAAGACCTTGAATCAGTGTTGTATAAGGCTGGGAAACTTACATTTATCAAACTATTAAGGTTTCCACTCATTGACGACGTTTCAATGGTGGTTGTGTAAAGTGTAAAGTGAAACATCACAACTGGAGTGGGTGATTGTAACAGAGTTTTACGGATGATGCTAAACTCACTTTTCTAATGTATCACTTTCTGTTTCATTCTACTCACCGCTATGTGCTGCAATCGCTGAACCATACAGCCAATAGGCCCATAGCCTGTATCTTAGTTGGGTTGATATAGTAGTTGGGTATGCCTACCCAATTATTCATAACAACCTATTCGACAACGATCCTTGATACCGGTAGGCCTACTTTTCCCTAGATTACATGGCCTACCTACTTAGGAAATAAAAATAAAACGTTAAAAAACCCAACATGTTTAGGCTACTACATAGGTACCAAACATTGTTCAGAGAATACGTCATCTATTAAATAACAAAAAGTTGTTTGGATAATGTTTTTTTTTTTCAAACTGTCACCGATATGTTTACATTAAAAGTTGTTTACAAATAATGTAATTAGGCCTAATGGAAAATAACTTTGATTTCCGATAACTTTTTGTGAGAAAATCCAAAACCAAGAATGATATTGATCAATGATATTGAGATGTTAATCAAGTCCCGAGGTTATTTATTTATTTATTTATACACGGCAAATACCACTTTACTTTTTAAATTGCAATTTTTTACAGATGGTCAAAAAAAGATGAAGTAATAATATACATGCGTGTGACCATTACAGCATTGACCTCGGGACTTGATTAACACATTAAATTGGTCGGATGTACTATAGTTCTTAACTACTATTAACGTTGGTTTTTGGTACTGGTTCTTTTCATTAAGTGGTAACAGCAAGAATCATGTTTACATACCAACATAACACTATTTACAAATTAGTTATCATTGGTGTTGCACCTTATTTATTACAGTCGTATTCAATTTACCTTATTTCATAGCCGGTTAATAATTTTAGTACATTTGTAACCTTTCGTAACCTTTCCCAAATTTGCCTCAGCTTTCTCAGGGAGAAGGGGTGGTCCAACTCAAAGCTTACACCTTACTAAATAATCCAAACTGAATGTTCTTAGTGTTTATTATGGGCGCCACCGTGTTGTGGAGTAGAATTTAAACAGGGTCCAACAAGGAAGTTCTCCTGTACTCATGGGATGATATTTTGGATGAGATAATAAAAAGAAACAATCAGCTGGGCGGCTAATAGCTTACCAAATTCAAACCAATTATTACTCCAAAATGACAACAACAATAATACTATTATCAGCAAGTTCACTTATAATCAGCAGTAGTAAATGGTTACCCAGTTTAGCATAGAACTCACATACCCCTTATCAGTTGATGATATGACTAGATAACTCAGGCTATATAGTTTACTACTAACCAAGAACTTTTGGGTAGTTTACTAAGTTCAAAATCCTTTTAAGTGTCAAAAGTAATCAACCAATCAATAATTAAACCAACATACAACAATAAATTTTTAAACTAGACAGTACACAGGAACACAACAACGCTTGTGTACATGGCCATGCTAGAGAATTTATTATACCAAATATGATAATACACAAGGTCAATAGAACAATAATTTATGATTTACATTCCCATGCAACCAAGGATCTAATCCTTTGAAATTAAGGCAATCAAGAGCAATTGACAATCACTAGCAACTATACAAATAAATAAATAGATAAATCAATTGATTTGTGAATACAGTATTGCAATCAATGTAATATCTTTCCCTCTGAGGTGTGCTCAAATGGCTGGATAAGAAACAGAATATAATTCTAGATCAGATAGTCTCCCTTCTGAAGCTCAAAGCATTCAATAGCTCACCTAAATGCACAGTTTCAAAGACATATAAATACAATAACAAACACTAACCAAAATCTTACTAGCTAAATTACAAATACATGAAAACTCAATGACCGGGGCCCCATTTAACCTAAAAGATTAATCCGGGCAGGCGTGAATAGTCCAAGTGTCTTGAGCTGTCCTCCAATAAGTCCTTGTTAAGTCCAGGCAATAAATAATAGGTAAATGTGTCACTCACCAAGTCCACCGCACAAGGTAGCTATCAAGGGAATTCCGGTCTAGACCGATTTGTCTCACACAAGTAGATAGCACACAGGTCACGGGGTCAATGAGGTCCAGATAGGTGTGAAGATACTGGTAATCACAGTAGGCAAGTCCTGTAGGCTGTCACAGTAGATCCTCCAAGTATGGTGTGAAGGGCTCACAAAAACCCTGTACAATAAACCCAATAAATAGTCTTAAGCAATTACCGAAATATACACATAAATGCTGTTACATAATTGTTTAATCCTTTTGCAAGTTCTCCATAAAATAAACAATTATTTTAATTAATCCATCATTAAGTTACCCTACACTATACTTTATACAAATAAAACATTAATTGTGTTGGAAGTAAAACAAGCAAATAATAGATTAAATTGAATATGTTGAATACAAATATTCTGTTTTAAGTACTGTACTGATATTTACATCAAGGCCTACTGTAATCCAATTATTGTTTGTTCAACAGAATCTCCAATTAAAAATATTATACTCGATATGGGATACATCATTTAAATTCATCAGTTAGTTGAATACTAATGTGTGCTACATAATTCTACTTTAATAACATTTCCAACTTCAAACTATTTACAGTATTTAAATAACTCATTCATTTGTTAACTATTAATTTCTCAGTAATACACAAGATTTACATACAATTTAATATACTTTGTGTTTTATCCTTTCATGAGTGGCAATACAATATTATTTATCACATATAACACATATTCAGTTTCAACTAATTAATTGGTAATATTTTACCCTTCAAAACATTCAACAGAACAAAGCTAACATTTAATTGAACACTTTTACAAATTACAATAAATTAACTATAATGCAGTACAAACCAGTGTATTATTGTTTCTTTTTTTAGTTTACCTCTTTAAGAACTAAGTAGCATATTTACTTGTGAATGAAATTAACATTTTTTTTAAAGGGTACTAAAATAGTAATATTAATATTTTTATATGACAATTTAATTATAATTTCAAAGCATTATTTATTCTAGGAAACAGTAGACTAATTTCAAAAGATAATTATTTCTTCAATTAATTTAAATACATAAATAAAATATTCACTTTGTTGTATTATTTTCCACAGACTAACTTGATATAGATTTTTAAAGTTATTTTGGACACATGAAATGTTTAAAAATACATTTAATGAACCTAATAAATTAATATTCCAACAAAATATTCAATTTTTGAGGAGTAGACCTGAACCGGATTGTTTTTACATGATACAAGAACATGTGGTTTGAATTTGGTAATTAACTCTGGATAAAATATCATAATTTTGCAATTTATGTAACTGAAATTCAATCATATAGAATATAACATTAACATACCTCATCCATTTAAAAATAAATGGTTAAAATCCACATAAAGTGCGAGGGTGAATATTCTTCAATCTTCATGAAGACAACATGAAGAATCTTCAGACAGGTACAACTGGTCTTCTTCAAGGTTTGGACCGCTCTGCCCCAGGCTACTCTCTTATCAGTAGAAACATCCTTATCAGTTGAGCTGGTGAACTGATACAATGGCTATTGTCTGGTTGGGTTTGGAGTAATTGTTTGAAATGATCCTCTAATTTTTTTATTTGAGCTGATTGCGCGCTCATCAACTCAAAAAGGTGTTAATTCATCTTTTGAAGTGGCCAACTTCAATAAATGATAATTAGGGAGGCAATAGAGTATATCAATTGTTACAAATACTCCTCCTCCTTTAGAAAATTTCCCAAATTTTCTTATGCGATGTAACGTTTGAGGTCAGAGATGTGCCAATTTCTGATCAGAGTGCCATCTTCTTTCTTCAGTTGATAAATTATAGGAGAGATCCTTTTTGCCACAATATATGGACCAGTGAACTTGGGTGCCAACTTTCCACAGAAATGGTTTGCAGCATCAGATACTGGAAAGTTTCGCTTGAGGACTTGATCATTCTCCTTGAATTCCAAATGTCGTCTTCTAAGATTATATCTCGCACAATTTTTGCTGTAAGCGTCATCCAACCTCTGTTGAACTTCCTGGTACAGTGTCTTCAGTCCTTTCATCTTGCAGCCGTAATCTTCAGATTCTTCTACTTCTTGACCATCTTCAATGGACTCAGCAGGTTCTGTTCTAAGAAGCAACTCTCTTCCAAAATTCAAGAAGACCGGTGAGTAGTTAGTAGTCTCATGTTTGGCTGTTCTGAGAGCAAAAGCAATCTTGGGAAGCTCTCTATCCCATAGCCGGTGGTTATCGCCTACAAAAGCTCGTAGCATATTTCCAATAGTTTTGTTTACTCTCTCGGCAGGATTTGCTTGAGGATGTCGACTGGCATTATACAAAATCTTGACTTTATATTCATTAGCCAGCATCTTTAGAGCCCTTCCAGTAAACTCAGATCCGTTATCACAAACGAGGTATGCTGGAATTCCAAATATCAAGAAGACATCTTGTTCTAAATGTTTTGCTACTAGTGAACTTGTTGCTGCTCGTAGAGGAAACAATAAGGTGAATTTGCTGAAGGTGTCTGTCACTACCAAAATGTATTTGTACCCAGAAGTAGATCTTGGCAGGGGCCCAATTAAATCTGAGGCTATCATCTTCCAAGGTTCTGAAACACCACGACGAGCTCCCATGAATCCAGTGGGTTTTTGTTGGTCACTTTTAGTCGTTTGACAAATCTTGCAACGGGAGACATACCTTGCAATATCCTCCTGCATCTTGGGCCAATAATATTGCAGTTTAACTCTAGAACAGGTTTTGAAAGAGCCCATATGACCCGCAGTCGGTACGTCATGACACATCCGGATGATTTCAGAACGCTCTCCTTTTGGAACCACTTTCTTCCACTCAGAACTTCCATCACCCAATCTTGTGCAAACAGGGACCAATTTCCACAACACATTTCCATCGACTCGCCATGAAGGGTATTTGTCACTATGTTCCGTAACTTGTTGAATCATCTTCGTATACCATTTATCCTCAGTTCCATCAATTCTGGCTACCATTACTGGATTTTCGTCCATTTCCAGGGACCTAGACAGCATATCAGGCACAACATGCTCCTTACCCTTCCTGTGAATCAAATTGAAGCTGTAGGGTTGTAGACGCAGGGCCCAACGTGCTAACCTACCCTGGGGGTCCTTCAGATTGTGCAACCATAATAAGCTATAGTGGTCTGTCACAATTGTAAAGTGAGTGCCCTCTACATACGGTCTAAACCGCTCAACGGCCCAGATCACGGCCAAACACTCCCGCTCAGTTGCAGAAAATTTCTGTTCCGCCCTTGCTAATGTGCGTGAGGCATAGGCGATCACATGTTCCCCTTGTTCATCTGTCTGACTCAAAACAGCTCCAAGACCAACTCCAGAGGCATCACACGAGATTGTAAAAGGTCTGCTGAAGTCAGGACATCTAAGGATGGGCGCCTTAACAAGACAGCTCCGTATATCATCAAAAGATTTTTGAGCCTCTTCTGTCCACACGAATTTATTGCTTCTCTTGAGAAGGGACGATAAAGGGTACAGTCGACTGGCAAAATTGGGAATGAACCTGCGATACCACGATGCAGTACCACAAAATTGACGGACTGACTTTTGACTAGTTGGAATTGGTATCCTGGTAATTGCCTCCACCTTTTCAGGGTCAACCCGAAGTCCTCTAACATCTACCACATAACCCAGATAGCGTAGCTCGCTCCGACAAAAGTGGCATTTTCCCTTATTAAGGGTCACATTTGCGGCTTGAAGACGCTGGAAAACCTTTCTCAACACCTCTAGATGATCTTCAAAAGTCTGCGTTACGATAATAATGTCATCAAGATATACAAAGACATGTTGTTCAAGATCCGCACCCAGAACAGAATCGATGAACCGTTGCCAGGTTGCTGGGGCATTGTGAAGCCCAAACGGCATGGTGTTGAACTCAAACAATCCACGACCTGGAACCGTGAAAGCAGTTTTGTCCTTGCTTCCTGGCGATAAGGGAATCTGCCAATATGCAGACTTAACGTCTAGTGTAGTTAGAAATCTGGCATCTCTGAGACGGTCTAATATTGTGGTCACCTGAGGCAAGGGATAGGCGTCTCGTTTTGTCACATCATTCACCTTCCTGAAATTCACACAAAATCTTTTTGTGCCATCTGGTTTATCAACCATCACTATTGGACTTGACCAAGCACTTTTTGAGGGTGAAACAACTCCTAAGGCCAACATCTTGTCCAGTTCCTCATGAACAGTCTTCAACAAAGCTGGTGACATGGGGTAGTATCTCTGTTTGATCGGTTGAGTATCTCCGGTATCAATGACATGCTCCACTAATGTAGTTCGTCCCAGGGTCTTCTGATCGCCTTCTTCTTTAAACTGGTCAGAAAGAAATTTTTGAAGTTCAGCCTTCTGTGTTTCACTAAGATGATCCTCTGAAAGAATTCCCTCTGGTTCAGGAAGAGTGCTCATCTCACTAATTCTCACATCAGGTGCAAACTCCCATGTCTTAGTATGAACATAAGGAATGATTTGCATTTTATTCCAGAAATCAATGCCTAGAATAAGCGATTGTTGAAGACTCGGAACAACTATTACGGGCAAGCTTCTTGTCCGACCTTCCAGGGTAATTGGTAACTGTATATATCCGCTAACCAAATGTTTTTGTTTTCCATCAGCGAGCTCAACAAATCGGGTTGGTGTCGTTCTCAGTTTGGCTGGAAATTTATCCATCACCCAAAGGCCATCTTTACCTAAGACTGTATGAGTAGCTCCTGAATCCAGAAGAGCTCTCATTTTCCTGCCAAAAACTCTAACATCAAGATATAGCCGATTGTCATTTTTGTCAGACTGGAACAAGTAGCTAAGTTTTATAGCTGGTTGAGAATATTGGGAGTCAACCTGAACATTAGTGCTGGCTCCCAAGTTTACAAGTTTTTTGGAGGGCTACATTTGTTACAATCTCTCTTGGTCTTGTCAGGATTGCCACAGCCATAACAAAATCTCTTCATAGGCTCCTTACAAAACCTAAACATATGTCCTGACTCTCCACAATTCCAACATGGTCTGTCTTGAGGTCTTCCCGTTCTCTGTAAGGATTGTTGGTTTAAACTAAAAACTTTCCCTGATGAACAAGGTCCTCTACGATGGGTTCCTTCTTCATAAGCCAAATCAGGCTCTAAGGTCACTGCACTTCTTGGATGCTGTCTTGGTACTGATGCTCGAAGTCGGCTAGCTTCCACCTTCCTTCCCATGCACCGTAGGTCTTCTAATGTTTGGATGTCACATAACGCCAGTCTATCATGGAGCTGAGGGTGCAGATTGTGATAAATCTGTGCTAATCTAGTGGCCTCTGGAACCTTCTCAGACAGTCTACTATATAAACCTTCCATTGCTGCAATATAAAGATCAATGCTTTCATTTTCTCCTTGAGTACGACTAAAGATCTCTTGCATTAGCCGGAAATTGTAATCAGGTGCCTGGAAGACAATCTTCATCTCCCGCTTCAATTCTTCCCAAGAGTTGACTCTAGACTGAACTGACCTATACCAAATGAGAGCTTGACCTGAAAAGAGATCCACAGCCGACTCAAATAATTCCTTATGAGTGACACCTCTAGCTCTAGAAAGCTCTTCCACACGCTCTAGGAATGCTCCAACAGTTTGTTTGGCTTGGTTATCGAATTTCAAACCCCACTTGTACACGGGAACGGATTTAGACACAAATGGGCTAAGTGACTCAACTCTCTGGTAGCTTCGTGATTCAACCAAGTTATGTTTCGGTAATGAAGATTTGTTGCCATCTACATCTCCAATTGTGCCGTCTGACAAAGTCAATGGGGCAGGAACAGCTTGTGGTTTGGACGAAGATCCCGCTAGATTCTCTTTCGATACCTTATCAAGGTTTGAAATTTGTTTGGACTTGGGATCTACAAGAAAAGAATCCATTAATTTCTTAGTCTCTTCCAGCAATTTTCCCCTAGTATCTTCTTTTGAATCTCCAGAGTCAGTTGTAACTATTGGTATACGCCCAATGCGTGGATACAAGTGCCAAAGCCTGGTGGAAATACGTTGGTACTCAGTGTCATTGAAGTCACCCTCATATTCAGAAACAAGACTATGTACATCTTCGAATATATCTTTGCAACATTGAAGTTCTTCATCTGGGTCCAAGGAATTGACTATAGCATCATCCACAGGTACATTGTTAGCCATTGCCTTTGACAGTCTTTTACGCAGATCCCCAGCAGAACCATCGGCTGAAAGTCCCCGAATTTTCAATTCATACGCAACCTCAACTTTTCTCATGTTGTGCGCAGACATGTTGATTGTTGCCACCAAATTTAAGAGAGAATAACTAAAGTTCATATAAGAGTAAACCAGATAATATTAAACCAGGTATAAGCTTCCTTTTTACTACTCAAGGCCCCACGTTGCAGGGCGCCATTTGTAACCTTTCGTAACCTTTCCCAAATTTGCCTCAGCTTTCTCAGGGAGAAGGGGTGGTCCAACTCAAAGCTTACACCTTACTAAATAATCCAAACTGAATGTTCTTAGTGTTTATTATGGGCGCCACCGTGTTGTAGAGTAGAATTTAAACAGGGTCCAACAAGGAAGTTCTCCTGTACTCATGGGATGATATTTTGGATGAGATAATAAAAAGAAACAATCAGCTGGGCGGCTAATAGCTTACCAAATTCAAACCAATTATTACTCCAAAATGACAACAACAATAATACTATTATCAGCAAGTTCACTTATAATCAGCAGTAGTAAATGGTTACCCAGTTAGCATAGAACTCACATACCCCTTATCAGTTGATGATATGACTAGATAACTCAGGCTATATAGTTTACTACTAACCAAGAACTTTTGGGTAGTTTACTAAGTTCAAAATCCTTTTAAGTGTCAAAAGTAATCAACCAATCAATAATTAAACCAACATACAACAATAAATTTTTAAACTAGACAGTACACAGGAACACAACAACGCTTGTGTACATGGCCATGCTAGAGAATTTATTATACCAAATATGATAATACACAAGGTCAATAGAACAATAATTTATGATTTACATTCCCATGCAACCAAGGATCTAATCCTTTGAAATTAAGGCAATCAAGAGCAATTGACAATCACTAGCAACTATACAAATAAATAAATAGATAAATCAATTGATTTGTGAATACAGTATTGCAATCAATGTAATATCTTTCCCTCTGAGGTGTGCTCAAATGGCTGGATAAGAAACAGAATATAATTCTAGATCAGATAGTCTCCCTTCTGAAGCTCAAAGCATTCAATAGCTCACCTAAATGCACAGTTTCAAAGACATATAAATACAATAACAAACACTAACCAAAATCTTACTAGCTAAATTACAAATACATGAAAACTCAATGACCGGGGCCCCATTTAACCTAAAAGATTAATCCGGGCAGGCGTGAATAGTCCAAGTGTCTTGAGCTGTCCTCCAATAAGTCCTTGTTAAGTCCAGGCAATAAATAATAGGTAAATGTGTCACTCACCAAGTCCACCGCACAAGGTAGCTATCAAGGGAATTCCGGTCTAGACCGATTTGTCTCACACAAGTAGATAGCACACAGGTCACGGGGTCAATGAGGTCCAGATAGGTGTGAAGATACTGGTAATCACAGTAGGCAAGTCCTGTAGGCTGTCACAGTAGATCCTCCAAGTATGGTGTGAAGGGCTCACAAAAACCCTGTACAATAAACCCAATAAATAGTCTTAAGCAATTACCGAAATATACACATAAATGCTGTTACATAATTGTTTAATCCTTTTGCAAGTTCTCCATAAAATAAACAATTATTTTAATTAATCCATCATTAAGTTACCCTACACTATACTTTATACAAATAAAACATTAATTGTGTTGGAAGTAAAACAAGCAAATAATAGATTAAATTGAATATGTTGAATACAAATATTCTGTTTTAAGTACTGTACTGATATTTACATCAAGGCCTACTGTAATCCAATTATTGTTTGTTCAACAGAATCTCCAATTAAAAATATTATACTCGATATGGGATACATCATTTAAATTCATCAGTTAGTTGAATACTAATGTGTGCTACATAATTCTACTTTAATAACATTTCCAACTTCAAACTATTTACAGTATTTAAATAACTCATTCATTTGTTAACTATTAATTTCTCAGTAATACACAAGATTTACATACAATTTAATATACTTTGTGTGTTATCCTTTCATGAGTGGCAATACAATATTATTTATCACATATAACACATATTCAGTTTCAACTAATTAATTGGTAATATTTTACCCTTCAAAACATTCAACAGAACAAAGCTAACATTTAATTGAACACTTTTACAAATTACAATAAATTAACTATAATGCAGTACAAACCAGTGTATTATTGTTTCTTTTTTTAGTTTACCTCTTTAAGAACTAAGTAGCATATTTACTTGTGAATGAAATTAACATTTTTTTTAAAGGGTACTAAAATAGTAATATTAATATTTTTATATGACAATTTAATTATAATTTCAAAGCATTATTTATTCTAGGAAACAGTAGACTAATTTCAAAAGATAATTATTTCTTCAATTAATTTAAATACATAAATAAAATATTCACTTTGTTGTATTATTTTCCACAGACTAACTTGATATAGATTTTTAAAGTTATTTTGGACACATGAAATGTTTAAAAATACATTTAATGAACCTAATAAATTAATATTCCAACAAAATATTCAATTTTTGAGGAGTAGACCTGAACCGGATTGTTTTTACATGATACAAGAACATGTGGTTTGAATTTGGTAATTAACTCTGGATAAAATATCATAATTTTGCAATTTATGTAACTGAAATTCAATCATATAGAATATAACATTAACATACCTCATCCATTTAAAAATAAATGGTTAAAATCCACATAAAGTGCGAGGGTGAATATTCTTCAATCTTCATGAAGACAACATGAAGAATCTTCAGACAGGTACAACTGGTCTTCTTCAAGGTTTGGACCGCTCTGCCCCAGGCTACTCTCTTATCAGTAGAAACATCCTTATCAGTTGAGCTGGTGAACTGATACAATGGCTATTGTCTGGTTGGGTTTGGAGTAATTGTTTGAAATGATCCTCTAATTTTTTTATTTGAGCTGATTGCGCGCTCATCAACTCAAAAAGGTGTTAATTCATCTTTTGAAGTGGCCAACTTCAATAAATGATAATTAGGGAGGCAATAGAGTATATCAATTGTTACACATTACTGATCAACTCAATGACTTGAATGGAAGGGCCTAATATTATAGTAGTGAAAGTTTGGAGTATGTCAATAAAGTGAAACCTACTTACCAACTGAGCTGATTTTTTCCATGAACAGAGCCAATATACGACAGGCTTAATAGACCTAGTCATTTTTTATTGTAATACACTCATAGGGATTTGCCCTGATGGCTTTCGAAGTTTCAATGTTGTTCTTATACTTGAATTAGCCCTACTTTTAATGTTAGAATTGCCAAATTGATATAAGCCACGTGTTTTAAAATTATTCCGTTGTTGCTTTATCAAAATTATGGACATTTATTTTTGAATTAATAATTTTTCATACAGCAGATCTACGAACATGATTTTTCTCTTTAGCGTTCCCTTCCCGTTGCAAAGGATGGTCATGACGACTAGTATGGCAAAACGAAAGGAGATTAATCGTCTTTGAGAAAAAGATTTATTAAGAAAGATTTTCGAACCTATAAAATAAAATGAAATATGGCGGATCAGAGAACTCCGAAAACTTTACGAAGACCCAGATATAGTAACTATTGTTAAGAGCCGAAGATTGAGGTGGGCAGGACACATAGCGAGAAGAGAAGAAAACAGTCTCCTGAAGTTTGCCAGACCGCTAAGAAGATCCAAACTATGGTGGGGTAGCGGATGGGGACAAAAATTGACCAAGCAGCAGAGAGAAAACAGTGGAGGCAACTTGTTGGCGAGGCCAAAAACCAGCTTAGGTTTGAATGGCCAAGGAGGTAAAGTAAGGTATATAATAGACTAGCAGAGCACCCGCCCTTCGTACAGGGTTGGCATATAAGTATAAAATGCTTATTGCAGTTATACTCAAGCTTTGCGTTTGCAATGGGGGGAGGACACAGTTTGATAAAATTTGGTTCATAAATTTACGGTTTGATATAGTATAACACATCTACCATTGCCATAATGTTATACCACTGTACCTAAACATTAGAAAAAATAAATAAATTATCAAACACTCGCACAATATCATAAATTATTCATTAAATTAAAAACTCAAACCTAACTGTAAACAATCTTACTTTGACAGTTCTCATTGTGTATCACAGCTTTTTGTTGCTGCTTAGCTCAAATTAGCTGTTGTCATATATGCAAAAACAAAATATTAATGGTGCTGCACCCTGTTGGGAAACCTTATAAATTTTAATGCTATTGCACATTATAGAACCAACTTGTAAAGTTGAAACAGCTGACTAAATTCTTTAATCTATATATATAATTCTGTAAGTCAAATTTTTGTAAAGAAATTGTGAGTGACTGGATGACCGTAGAAGGATCGGAGGGGTCTTATTTTAAAGGTCTTGACGTGAATTTTGAGGGAAAACTATTCATTTTTCTTATTTTTTTACCATAAATTCGCAACAGAATAAAACTTTTCCCATTAAAACAACATGGGGTTTAATTTGTTTACATCCTTTTGAAATTAAAACAGCTGTGCCACAGATTTGTATTAGTTGTATTTCTGAAAATCTGTGTACTCATAGCCTTTGATATAGATACCAGCTGTACTTTTTATGATTTTCAGTTTGTTTACTACAGCAATGTATAATTTTTAGTTATGGTGATCTATAGTTATCTTATCGTATTTCTTCTTTTCTACCTAAATATAGTAATGAACAACGGAGGAAGGCCGCGTCGCCGAGGTGTTGGCTTTCAAATGCATAAAATTAGAAATTATTACGGGATCTGGAAAGGGAAATATAATATTTTTGCCTAGAATAAAGCTTATTTCAACAGATCCTAACATGCCTTTCCACATGTAAAGACTGCAATTTCCCTTACGACTTGCCTTTGCTATAACTATCAATAAGGCACAAGGCTAAACCTTCCAGAAAGCTGGAGTTTACTTAGATAAACCAGTTTTAACACACGGACAGTTATATGTTGCATTTAGCAGAGTCAAGTCATCAGATGGAATCAGAGTATATATGGCAAATACAAGAGAACAGAACAATACAGAAAACAATTCATATACAAAAAACATAGTTTATCCAGAGGTTCTGACTAATTATCAAATGCAATACGGTAAGTAAGTAGTGATTTCAATTCATGTAAATAAAACTTGAATTAAACCAAATTTTAATTGTTTTTTATGCTTATTATTTTCAAAATAAAAAAGTTTACTGTTTTAGAGGCTAGCCACTGGGGCGGAGCCCAAAAGGATTTTTGAGATAAAAATATGCCTTAATGTTAATCGGGAATGTGAGCTATCATCATGCCAAATTTCAGCCCAATCCGTCCAGTAGTTTATGCGTAATTGAGCAACACACACACAAACTCACAAACTTTCAGATTTATAATATTAGTAAGATAAGATATAACAATTTGAAAGATAGTGTTTTTGGCCTCTAGGGACATCAAAATGAGAAAGCATATCGGTCCAGGGTCTAGGGTCTTACCGTGCCACCTACCATAATAGCTACTTTACTATTGGGAAATTCGCTAATACAGTAGAACCCCTCATATCCGACCTTGGAATAACCAAATCCTTGGGATATCCAACCTAGTGTCTGACCGTCTACTCGTTTCCTGTTTGGGGCGATAATGCTGAGTGAGATCGGTGAAATGGTTCTATTTCTAGTATTATACTCACGAGTACTTCCTAATGGTTTTAGAGTATGTTCCCATTTTGAAGTGGATGATAGTTTCATATATATACATCCCATAAACTGTCATTATTTTAAGTGAAATAAAATATTCTTTTACATGTGTTTTTCGTTGAGGTTTCAATATACGCCTCACCGCTTTTTTTATATTTAAGAATTGTATACATATTATTTAAGCTTGTACAACCGTATAAGGAGATGCCATAAGATATTATTGAATGTATATATGAAAAATAAACTAGTTTTGAGGTTTCAGTTTCACAGAAATACTGCAATCTGCTAATGGCAAAAACACCTGAAGATATTTTAGCAATTAATTCTTGTACATGGGAGTTCCAGTTTAGATTTTAATCTATTATTAGACCTACAAATTTAGTTTTATTTGTTTTACTAATTAGGTACTTGATTTGTTCCGATATATAGACTTTCAAATGGATATTTTGCAGACCGTGGGGTTTTAAAGTTCATGAAAATTGTTTTTTCTTTATTTATTGCTAAATTATTCTGAGTGAAGTAACTAGTCAAAGTGGTCATATTATTCTTAACTGATATTTATCTGAGTTTTATCTGATATTGTTTAAGTGGCATCATCAGCATATAGAACTAATTTACTTGTGCCAGTCGGTGTTGGTATGTCTGCCAAATAACAGTTGAAAAATAAAGTTGAGAGTATTGATCCCTGTGTTATGCCATTTTTAATTTCTAAGTTGAGAGTTGTAATAATGTTTGAAGTTGTTAGAAAGGTTTACGATTTGGACAAACTGTTTCCTATTTGGTGAAATATGATTTCATCCAATCAAAAGCTCTATCTTTTATACCTATTCTATGTAGCTTGTCTAATAAAATTTATCTATTATAATCTACTAGTGTACCTGTTGCTCGAATTCAAGCAATTGCTAAGTATTACAGGTGTTATTTTAAAACGAATAACAGTCATAATTTCTTATGGCTTTAAAAGATTTGACTCAAAGATTATTGAAATTCTCAACATGTAGCCTACATAACAGATCGATATAATCAACATTTCTTGTAAATATTATTTTTCAAAAGCTGATCATGTTTTTTAACGATTATAAATTCTAAAAAAAAAAACATTATTTCTATTTCTTCTCCTTGGTGGTGTTCTATGACTTTCCTATGTTTCCATAGTTTGCAAATCGGCTCTTTCAATGATTACCAAGAAATGCAGCACAGTGTTAATTCAGTTTTCTTTTTAGTATATAAAATTATCCAGGCTCTCTCGCTTTTTTCCACTGTAATATTTACGCCAACCCAAATTCAAATAGTAGGCCTAAATATTTCATTTCAACCGAGTCAGTAAATGTCTGTAGCAAACCATTTAATAAGCAAACTTATTGACTGTTTACAATTAACATACGTTCTTCTTCTCACTTTTAATTTCCTACAGCAGCTGGAGTTTCATAACAATTTTTGTTTCCCAAGTTAATCTTATGGGGAAATACAAAACTTTAAAAGGGCCCCAGGGCCTCACTCTCTAATTATTTCCTAAAAAAAGTTTCCTGCACAACTTCAAGTTACACTCTTTCCAATGACACCAAAAACATGTCAATCGGTTCAGTAGTTTCAGAGGAGTAATTGTCAGAAAAAACCTGCTCGCGTATTAAATAAATAGATTATAACACCCATCTCTAGCTAAATGTGATTGAAAACAAGCCTTTAATTGAGGTTTGTGCCCTTAGGGAGGATTTATTGAACATTTTCAGGGAAGTTTTTTAAATACAAATTCTTAAATTACAATACAGATTTGCTCCAATTCTAAAGCAAAATTAGGTTACTTTTATATCTACATCACTGACATAATAAGACAAATAAAGGCGATTCTATTTGATTTGTTTGATATACTTTGTTATAGGCTTATGTGAGTGAAAAATTGGGAAAACCCGAAATTGTGATTAGGAATTTTTTAAAGGTTATCCCCAAACATAAATTTCTTTCTTTTAGTTAACTTTTGACTTCTTGGCATACCATGATTAGGCATAGGCTGTATAAAAAAATCATTAAATTATCTAAAACCCACTTAAATTACCTCATACTCTCGAATTCGCTTCTCAATTTTGGCAAGATACACTTCTTTGTTTTCAATTGCGACTTCCTCTTCATCTTCAATATCAAAGTCATCAAAAACCTCTGGCAAGTCCTCAGGTGGAGTGCTGGCGTCAGCAATGTCCTCTTCTAAAGATCCCATCATCATGATCTTGAATCCCGGTTTGATTTTGATAAGTGAGAGTTGACACTCATTTTCTGGCATTTTTCCTGCATCAAAATTAAAATTAAATGTACATCCAAGCATTAAGCTAAACATAATAGATCAACCCTACAATTTTATGAAAAGGTAATCTATTTTGAAATAAAAGCACAACTCTTTTAGATGTACCGTAGGCCTAAACTTATATTGTACAATGTTTTTATCCCTCTGGATCAGGAGCCAGAGTAAGCCTCACACCACGCACATTTCTTTCACTGCAGAGATTAAAATTACAGCATCATAGGATTCATAGGTCTATGAGTAAAATAATTAGGCAATGTTATTCCTAACCCTCGCAGCAAACGTGCAGACTAAGCAAATTTCCAATTGCCTTATAGGATTTTTACCTAAATCAATTTAAATAACACTAGCTGCTTTACCCGTGCTTCACCATGGGGAGAAGAAAAAGTAGTGCTGTACTCTCTATTGATGAACCTTCACTTTTTAAAATTGTTGAATATCAGAGAACCCAACTTATAAATTCGGTTGAAATATTGTCAATTTTCTTTGATTCTTATTAAATACAAGCTGTTTCCTTAACCCTAGCAGTGGCCAATGTTAGAAGTGGGGAATGGCCAACCCATTTTGGTGATTTTGCAGACCTTTTTTTAAAAATCTGTCAAAATTACAAATATGGACTCAACCTATCAATGTTTGTATTCATTTTATTCAAAAAAAGCAGGAGAATCTGAATATATAAATAAAAATTGAATCTGAGTTAGTAACTTTTTTGCGAAATAAAAAAATCATAAAAAATTCTGATTGAAATTTCAAAAGTAAAGTCTTGTTATTATTACAGTATAATTTTTAGACCAAAACCATTATATACATTTTGTAGTAAATTCAATTCCCTACATAGAAATGTATAACACATGGGGAAAATATTTTTTTTACAAATGTTATGTAAGAAAATGAAGAAAATTCAAATTTTGTCACATAAGACGAGTAATTAGTAACTCGGAGATGACTTATGTAAGGTAATTAGTGATAATAATATAGTAGGTACACATATTCTTGTAGGTTATAAACTAAGAAACACAAATATGTCACATTGTAGGCAGTAAAAAATTTTTGATTACCCGTTTATAATACAAAAATCCAAAAATTTACCGTTTACATAGAAAAAAATTCAAAGACATTTTTGTAAAAAAATTTTTTACAGATTTTTGTAGGCCAAACATATTATAAAAATGTGATAGTACATTCAATTCTCTTTATAGAAATGTATAACACATGGGGGAAATATTTTTATTTACATGTGTTATGTAAGAAAATACGAAAAATCGCAAGGTTTGTCACGTGAGACGAATAATTAGTAACTAGGAGATAACTCATGTAAGGTAATTAGTGATAATAATATAGTAGCCTACACATATTCTTGTAAGTTATAAACTAAGGAATACAAATATGTCACATTGTAGGCAGTAAACAATTTTTGATTACCCGTTTATGATACAAAAAAACTAAAAATTTACCGTTTATGTAAAAAAATTCAGATATTAGACTTTCCAGTTTATATTCATGCATAAAGATTACTGTTAGGCCTAAAACACATAAACATTACTAACAAAATACACTACATAACTACAAAATACCCCCGCCGCAGCAAACCTGCAGACTAAGCGAATTTCCATTTGACTGATTGGATTTACACTGAAATGTCTACTTAAAAATATAACATTTATTCCCTATTTAAATAGAATTAGTTTAACAAGTACTTAGGTTTGCTGCATCAGGGAGGGTAAAACTGTTCTTTTTTTGTAAAATGTTAATAGTTAGTAAGAAATAAAAATATTTTTCAAATTTGATCAAAATATGTTCATAAACAAGCAAACTACAACAGTTTACTTATTCTCCATAAGAATAACATTGGAATTTTAAATTTACAATTTTTTGGAATTTTCTCCGTAACCATTAGGCGCATAATAACGCTTCAATATACTAAATTATTTGTTTTTTTAAGCTCTACAAAATGGTTTGAAAAGAAATTGCTAAATTTTATGTTTTTTGGGTAAAAAATAGGAAAAACCTATTTTTACCCCATAAAACCCCCCGTAAACCCCCGTTCCCATGGTCCGATCATGCTGGATTGCGAACTCGTTCGAATAAACGTAGGTTTACACGTTTGTACCAAATTTCATCAAAATCGGATCATTTTTGCTCGAGTTATCGTGCTAACGGACACATATATATATATATAAATATATAAATATATATATATATATATATGAATTTGAACGGATGGTGTTTTTGGCCTCTAGGGACCTCAAAACGAAAAAAAAAATCGGTCCCGCGTCCAGGTCTTACCATGAGTACTACGGTAATAGCTTATTCCCTATATGGGAAATTCGCTAAAATCTGAAATTAGAATGATTCCCAAGATATTCGCCGAACAATATTTACTTTCAAAACGTAAGTCAGCTGATCCGCACAAAACAAACAGAGTAACTTGGTCAGATGGCAATTTTCTTTTGTTGCTGACAGAACACAGAAATTACAGTGAGCAGGGCTGCCATTTCTCAACACTAAATTATTCTGCGTTTCCTACGCTACAAAAGGATATTATATTTGAATAGTTATAAATATTCCATTATATATATATTTCGACTTTAGAAATGGTCCTGGCGGGACTATTGGCCATTTGTTATTTTTTGTAAAATTACGTGTTTTCTAAAAATCATATGTTCTTTGCTATCGATGTATTGATAAAATAATCTATGCCAAAATATTCAGCAACCCTACTGCTATCTAGTGGTATAACTCGCATCCAGATAGGGAACAAACTAACCTCGCTATGATTTTCTTAACTTTATGTGTTTAGCGCTTACGCAACACTACAAGTGGAAGTAGATTCGCGCGGAAATTTTCATTCAAATTTAAATTGCAATTACGTTGACATATTGACGCTAGAAGGTTCGTTTATACAATAAAATGAAAGTTTAGAATGTTATCTTTCGAATGGTATATGAATTATGCACTTTAAAGATAATTATCAATTAGTTTTTAGCGTTAAAAAATGTTTGGACATAAATGGTCCCGGCGGGACCATGGCCATTCTAAGGGTGCACGGTGAAATGGTCCCGCCAGGACCATTGGCCACTTCTAGGGCTAAGAGTGTACCCTACATTCAAAAGTATTCATCTGTTCAAATGTAAACAAATCTTTTATCCACAAAGATAACATTGTAACTTTATAATGACCACTAGGGCAGAGCTCTGATGGAATTTTCAATTTTTTTTATACAAACAACCCCAGTCAAATGTAAAGCAACTTTCTAAAGTTTCATGGTGTTCGGATGAATGGTTAGGCAACGCATAAAGGACAAACATCCGAACAGAGACATTGGATATCCATAAAGCCCAAAGTACCCATGAACTTTTGAGAAAACTACAAGTCACACTCCCATTTAAACCATATACTTAAAATGTTCGTCATCGTCACTGACGAGAAACCATGCGCAAAACTATCCGTTAGGCTATTTTAGTTTTGTATTCAGTTTGTTTAAATAATTATGTAATATGACCAAAAATATGGTTCATTACACGTGATGGTGTAAAGGACAAGGTCCGCCCCGACAGAATCAATCAATCAGAGCAAAAACACGGCAGTAACTTATCTTTTTGCTACGGTAACCAATTGATAAGTTAATATGTTTCTCGCCCGATTTTACAAAAGCAACCGACATTAATGAGTAATGAAAAGATGACATAAAACATTAATAGCCTACAAACAATGGGATTAACTTAAGATGTAGTCAATGATAGGCTAATATGCAAACAGTGGCAGAGATGAGTCATAAGTGGGAACTGAAGTGAGGAGAATTCTACTGTCAAGCTATTCCAGATATTTTCCAAAGGTACCGTAAGTAAGTGTCTGTTTCTTGCGCCCCCAACAAAACAAAAAACTCTTGCGCCACAGTAGGCACTACTGTCTAGCTCAAACTTGATATCTTCACTTAAAAGGTGTCTAGCACAAAGTCCAACACCTTCGCTTCTCCTAACCCCCCTTGCACTCGTTTCCCATATTGTAGCCTACTACGCACGCTGGAGGAAGACTCTGTGCCCTGTGTGATAGGAACTACCGCATAGTGCTTGCCGTACTGGCTTTCTTGCTCGTCACAATTACATAAACTTACCGGTACTACCTGGAAGTATAAGTTTTTACCCTCTACAACAAGCTTTCCCTGGACCACTGGGGAGTTTTAGGTCTGATAATCCGTCTATTGTCCATTGTTGCACTTAAGTTTACGTCCTACATTTACTATTATAACTTAGGCCTACATTAGGCCCTAGTGTAGCCTATACATTAGCTGATTATAAAATGAAGCTGTTCTAAACTAAACCTAACCTTAACCAAACTGCAGTAGGCTATGTGAGTAAATTTAGGACGTAATCTAAAGTGCAGCCTTGTCCACCCCCAAGGCGCCTCGACCCTCATTATTGCCGCTTGGCCGCACTCAGTGGGGAACCCAATAGCCTAACTTAACTTACCATAAATCATCTTCATAAATCTTTTTTTTAATGAATAAGTACGGTAACTTAAAAACAAATGAGAATAAACTTAGGGCCTAGTTGTTTAATTGAGGTTCTCCTTGAAATTTCTATAAATTTGATGTAAATTTTTATTTAGTCCTAAATCGGCAAATTTTTACCGGTAAAAAGTTGTAAGTTATGGTAAAGTTAAGAGCTAAGCCAACAGATTTTATTAGTTATAATATAATTATAAATTAATAACTTAAGTTAATAAACACGGTATGTTTTTAATGTAGCTTCCAGGCCTAGGTCTACTTTATAAACCTAACTCTGTTCTAACCTTTAAATTTTAGATTGAGCAGTTTCTGTCTCTCAGGCCTTACTCCGGTTCTTTTATAAATTGCATCTTTAAGTGTTCCGACTGTGTCGTTTTCAGATAATGAATCAACTTCATATTCTTTACCACTCCACTTTACAACACATTTAACTTCATTTTCCATTGTCTAATAAAGCGGAAGGCCTGGCCAGTCTAACTTTGTGTTGTGACACACACAAACACAAACACACAAACACGAACAACGAACACCGTTGTGAAGTTGAAGTTAGCGGCTCTTTTCATCGGTCATCGGCGCTTTTTCGGATTGTAATAGTGGGTTGGTACGCCTGCGGAAGCCACATTATAGCTCAGTGCCACAAACGTGCTTTGCAGGGATGTCGGAAAAGCAATTCATTGACAATACGGTATGAAACTGATGAGAACCTTTTCTGCGAAGAAGTGGGGGATTGTGGGAGAGCCTCTCACGTCGATTTAAGAAAATCTTTAAATTTATTTTATAATTTTTTAGTTAGAAAATTAACTTTTTAATTAAAAAATTAATTTTAAAATTACTACCTACTTAATTCTGAACTTGAATCCCCATAATCATAATCACTCTGGCCGGTACTAAGGCCCTGAAGGTACATTCAGTTTCTTTTTGTTTTTCATTTACTTCCACTTTTATCTCTCGAAGTAGTTGAGTAGTTCCTCTCCTCACGGCAACTGCAACCACAACTATTAAGGTACGTTTTGCCTGGAGCGACAGGTGCGACGGTCGCTGCGCGGTAGTCGCGGGACACTGATCAAAGGGGTTTTGCATAGTCCTGTTTTGCTTGAAGCTACTGTCGCTACGCTAGAGCCGCGAGCTGCAGTCGCTGGGCACTGCTCCAAGACCAGTCAGGGGCGACAGTCGCTTAGCGACAGTTATATTTCTGATTGTTTTTATAGTGTACAACATTTTGACAAGTTTGATTACCTTTTATTTTCGTTATGGCGTCGTTGGCTACCCGGACAACGTCTGGGATTAAGTTAAATTTTAGTGGTGAGGATTGAGGAAGACGACCGTTTATTAGAAGAAGTGGCAAAACACCCTGCGCTTTATGATTTGAAACATATCTCCTTCAAAGACCAAAGAATAAAGTACAACAACGTCAGGTTAGCTTAGTATTATGTTATTATATAACAAGTTATTTTTAGTAGATTATTTAGATTGTCGACTTTAAAGACTTTCAATATTACATTTTCGTTTAGAAGAAGTGGCAAAACACCCTGCGCTTTATGATTTGAAACATATCTCCTTCAAAGACCAAAGAATAAAGTACAACAACGTCAGGTTAGCTTAGTATTATGTTATTATATAACAAGTTATTTTTAGTAGATTATTTAGATTGTCGACTTTAAAGACTTCCAATATTACATTTTCGTTTAGGTGATTCAAATTGTTCTGTATAAACGGTTATTGATCAAATTGGCTTAAACGTCAGGCGTTTTATGTTTAAATATATAAAAAGCCAATTATTACAGTAATGTGGTAAGAAGAGGCTATTCAAATATTAATTGAGTATATAATGGTATATTTTTTCATTAACAATACAATCAACAAAATATAATTTTCACTCTGTGAGGAGGTTATTTATAACACTGATTTCCAATTCAAGTTATGCTTGTGTACTGCAATTTACGGATAAATTAAGTAATTTTATTACATTTTGGCTTGTGACATTACAGTTTTGGAATGTTTCTCATAACAAATAACTAGGCCTATAAAGAATACTTAATTGTTAAGTTTTACCTGTTTTACTAAGTGAATTAATCGAATTTATTTAGTGACTTTATAGTGCGCCCTTTTGAGGTTAGGTGCACTGGCGTTACCACGTCTCATGACGCCAGGAAGAAGAAGTCGCTCCAAGCAAAACAGTCTACCACCCCGCGACTGCCGCTGGGCGACAGTCGCTGCGCGACCGTCGCACCTGTCGCTCCAAGCAAAACGTGCCTTAAACTGTTTATTTATGTTTTATTTATTTATTTCCAACGGCAGCAGCCAATTTACAAAGACAATCATGATGGTAGAGTACAACAAAATAGTTATACAAAGTTTGATAATAAATATAAGTTTTCAAAAATATAACAGGTTATAAATATCCAAAGCATAACAACAACAAAAAATAAGATTAACAATTAAACAACAATAATTACTCAAACATAACAACAACAGAAAATAACGATAAACAAACAACAATAATTAATTACTAGTCTTTCCCAGAAAGAAGAGAGAGGAGGCCTGCCGACGAACTTGGTGAAGTCCATCGAAGAACAGGTCACACCCAGACGCAACTCGATTTCCCAGGCGAATAAACCTTGCGAAAAGGCTGTTGAAGTCGAAGTTGGTTGAGTGGTATCTTCGACCCAGCAGATCTCGAGATCTTGTGTTTGTAGGAACTCTGAGGTCGATTTCAGCTAGGAGATCTGGACAGTTCATGTGACCATTCACAATCTTCCAGAGAAGAACAACATCAGCCACGTCACGTCGCAGGGCAAGAGGTGACAAGTTCAGATTGCTGGACAGTTCCTCCACAGGACTTATATAAACTTTTACTTATGAGCATTTACTGTTGATGTAGGGGTGCTTTTGTTGACATATTTTTGATCAGAATTGGCAGATAGAGATAGTGTTTTTTTAGCACACATCATGGAATATGACATTAATGAACTGATCGAACAATATTTTAATTTATGCCTTCAACAGCCTGAAATACTTTCAATTCTTTATCGAAGCATGACATTTGCATAAGTGAGTGGACGCTTAAAAGACAACGACAGAAACAGAGATAAGTGTTGTGTGTGTTGAAATTATACTAGAAATAGAAATGTCAAACTACTTCGAGAATAATAAAGTCGAAGTACTTCGAGAATAAGGTCGAAGTACTTCGAGAATAAAGTCGAAGTACTTCAAGAATAAAGTCGAACTACTTCGAGATAAAAGTCAAAGTAAATTAAAAACAAAAATAATCTAAATGCTCCTTCAGGGCCGTCTTAGGCCGGATTTGTTGTTTTCGTTTCGTATTTTATTTCGTTTTGGTTTTAGCGAATTTCCCTATAAGGGAAGTAGGTATTACCGTAGGTGGCATGGTAGGTAAGACCTAGGTCCGGGACCGATTTACTTTTTCCTTTTGATGTCCCCAGAGGCCAAAAACACCATCCGTTCAAATATATATATATATGTGTGTGTGTAAGTGTATTTTTTGTCCGATTTTGATAACATTTTGTTTGAAAGTGTAAGGCGGCATACACTTAAATGAGTTCGCGAAATAGCATGATCGGACCATGGGAACGGGGTCTTATGGGGTAAAAATTGTTTTTTCTAATTTTTGACCCTCTAAACAGAAAATTTCCCAATTTCTCTCCAGACCTTTTTAAAGAGCTTAAAAAACAGTATACCAAGGTGTTTTTGTACAATTATTGGTTACGGAGAAAATAAAAAAATTCTATTTTTTAATTCCCATGTTATTTTTATGGAGAATATTGTAAAATGTTGTAGTTTGCATGTTTATGGATATATTTTTATCAAACTTGGTAAATTTATTTATTTTATACTAAGCTATTAATATTAAAAAAAAACTCTTTTTTACCCACCCTGTAGCAGCAAGCCTACTCATAAAACCTAGTGTTAATTAAATACATTCAATTGAACATCAATTCAGGCATGTGGAAATTCGCTTAGTCGGGAGGTTTGCTGCGCCGGGGGTATTATAAGTTTTTAATTCGTGTTTTTTTATGCTCAGCTTGGACCAAACATGAACATAGACATTGAACAATACTAACAATTGTTAATATGTATGTACCAAAATACAACAGCAATTTTATTGACAATAGTTGTCGTTTTCAGTGTCAGGCAGGGGGGCTCCGGCCCCTTCACCATGCTATGTTCAGACCATTTCGAGACATGTCAATGTACTTGTACAGTAGTCGTAGCTAGTAGTCTGGGTGCGCGGCCGCGCTATGGCGGGGGGTGTAGAGGGGAGTATTGCTCATTTCCAAAAACATCTGGCCCACACGGCTCTCTGGGGTTGTTCAGCGCCTCAGCGCTGTCTTCATGGCTTTGGTGTGAGGGACGATTAGTACACAAGGGTCCCAGACTAACTGCGACTACTGTACGCACTGTTGTTTTCCTGGTTTTAACAGTTTCCTGCGTTTAGTTAAGTTAATGTAGCTGTGAGCAGATGCGAAAGCAGGGAAGGATATTGTATCCTCTATTTCATAAAATGGCTAAAGGTGCAAAAAAGTCTATTCGAGGTGTTATATTTGACTGATAAACAAGATTTATAGGAATTAACTATAGGAGTTAAACAAAATTATACGGACATGCGTGTACATTATTTACTGAAAGAAACAGTCGCAGAAATATTTCCTAAATAGCTTGAGAATGGCAATATTTTATTTTATTCTTTTTCCATTTCAACCGTAATATTATTACAAAATTGATACAGGTGGTAATCATCGTGACGAAATATCTATTGGGCAGTACCTTATGTTCCTCACCTTATTGTTAGTAATGAAGATCTTGACTTCGTTTGAAAGACAAGACTTAGATCAGATCGGGAGCAACATCAAGGTAATCCGTGAATGTGAAAACACTCGTTTTGGCAGGAACACTGATGCTACATTATTCGACGATTGGTCTTTTGCCTGCTCTGTGTCGTAGAAATAAATTTGGACGTAGCAGCGAGACGTAGGAATTGGCTAACTCAGGAGCTCGCTAACTCGGTCGTGTGTCGGAACTGGCTAACTTTGGAACTGGCTAACCGTCTCAGTCAGGAATTGGCTAACTCCAGAACCCGCTAACTCGATTTTGTCTCGCGGCGGAATTCGCTAACTCTGGAAGTCGCTAACCCGGCCGCGCCCACTGCTCGGAGCGTTGCCAACTTGTACGACAAAATAATCGTACACTGCCGTATTTCAAAATGTCAGTGTCTATAAAGATACAGTAAATGTTATTGTTTTTTGTTATCAATTCCACTTTTAACAGATAACTAGCCCAAAGTAATTAAAAGGCAATTAAAAAATCATGAAAAAGTGTTTTTTATTAAACTGTACAATGGCCAGTTAAATGTTTATGATTTCGATCTTAAATATAAATGCCATCAGTATAAAAGAAAATAATAGAAAATGAAAAATATTCAAAATTTAGTTTAATTGGTACTAAATAATTAAACCTCTACGAAATTAAGCTAAAATACACGTAAGTTCTTAAACACGGGAAAACAGATTTAATTGTAATGTCGTAATGAACCAAAACCATTAATTAATACAGTCATCAACCATCGTAACTTTCATAACTAATTCATAGATTTTATAAATTAAATGTTTGTCGTTGAACCGTCCAACTTACGTGTACAAATATGATGACATAGACTAAGTTTTTATCTAGGCCTAATAGTTTGAACCAAAGCATTGTAGCAAAGCACTATAGTTCGGCCGCTTAAAAAACGACCTGCGCGCTAATGCTAAACCAATGCTGGAGGGTAAATAGTTGCCTAATTCTAAAATGTGTTGCATTTTTTAGCAATAATGTTACATGTTTTAAAACCGTTTTTAGATTGTACACCTAAGCACCACTAGTAAAAAATAGGAGAAGATATAATATTCATATAATAAAACGTGACAGGGTTATTTTAATTCACGATTCTTAATAAACGAATTGACGGATTTTCCTGATTTGAGTGTTGGGTTTCCTTTATATTGCTTTCACAATCGATATAAACAATACCAAGCCATTGCTCGGTTCACCGTTCCCCAGTACTGAGTGAGCTTCACAATAGACAATAGCTTTGTTTTTGGATAAGATCAAGTAATTTTAGCTATGGCCACCATTCATAAGAATTGTAACAAACAAGAACGCCTGGGTCCATTTAGAACCAGCCTGGAGAAAAACTCCAGACTTTTAACAAGTAAGCCTACTGAAAGACGTAAAATTAATATTAATTCAACAAAATTAAGAGGATGGCCCGGGTTCTACACTAATAGCCTACGATAAAAGAAATTTACAAGTTGTATTTATGCATAGACTAACTTTTAATGCACATTAGGCCTACCATTTTATAATGTATTGATAAATATTTATTTAAATTCAATAGCTCTATTTAAAAATACATTACCACTACAATGTAATTCTGTAATGACGTTTAACGTGTAAATTTTATTATGATTTATGATTTAAGGTTACAAGCCCAGTATATAAAATACGAACTCAATAATTTTATTTGCAGAAGTTCACAAAATGGTATTTATTCGAATAAAAGAAACAAATGGCGGACTACGAAAATATATTTCATAACATGTAATAGATCCAAATTAAATGTGCATTTTTATCTTTTTGCATACCAATAAGCTACTATTTAAGTAAGAAACCCACATATAAAACATACTCCCTTATATTAGTACATTTCTCATCCTTATGGATCATCTGAAGACAGTTGTATTGTTAGTTCTGTCCGGCGCACTGTCTTTAGAGGTCGTGTTTTGTTTACAATTGTTTCTTGTTTTCAGTAATTTAAAACCTCGTTTAACCAAATAAAACGTTCTAATCACAACTAATAACACGTCCCCTAGTTATATAACCAAACGGTAAAGAACAAATCATGAAGTTAACTATAAAATAATAGAAACACAATTTTGTCGACACTAGCGATCAGTGTCACCGGACATGAACTAGACACGAAAAACGAGCTTCAAAGTTTACAATGGGATGTAAAGTTTACTTGGTTAGGCTATGGTAAGACTATAATGCATTTTCCACCCTAATAGTAATAAGAATAATGTTAAATATACTTCTAAATATATTTATTTTATCGACTACGTTGCTCTTACTCCTAATTAATCGTAGGATACGACATTATGGTACCGATACGATATAGGTACTACACTTTCGGCAACACTGGCCAAAAATATTCGTGCTTGGCTCCCATTGGACGGCCCGCGAGGCTTCTGATTGGGAGTTAGCGAGTTCCGCCGAGGGACCGAGTTAGCGACTTCCGTACGAGGACGGAATTCGCTAACCCGGCTCTAGAGCGGGTTAGCGGGTTCCGGAGTTAGCCAATTCCGAAACCGAACAAGTTAGTGAGTTCCTCTCATCGACCAAATTTGAAGATAGGGCGTTTAACATGGGGTTAGCGGGTTCCAGAGTTAGCCAATTCCGCGGACCCGTAGCAGCTTGTGTCATGCTGGTTTAGATTTCTAATCCCTAAACGATGCTGAACTTGACCGTTCACTCACAGTGAAAATGTATGGCCCGCCTACGTCATTTTTTATTTTAGTGCACGAAGTTACCATAGGTAAAGCACTATTAAAGTTTCTGCCATGGGTTTTAAAAT
The DNA here is from genome assembly GCF_028750875.1 of Macrosteles quadrilineatus. NCBI lineage: Eukaryota > Metazoa > Arthropoda > Insecta > Hemiptera > Cicadellidae > Macrosteles > Macrosteles quadrilineatus. The sequence goes on from NW_026542612.1 coordinate 2,914,597, forward strand.
GCATCAACTTGGTGTCATTGTTTGTAAGTTAGAAAGTTGTTTCAGATAATCATTTACACGTAGGTACATTACATTAAGCTGGCTCAATTTTCCGCTGAGAAAACACGCAGTATACACTCCCCTTGTGTTTTTCAGCGTTGAAATATAATGCATCACAAAATCTGCATGTTGATTATGGGTCCAAGAGAATGAGATTCTAGATCTATCAGTTAATCCAATGCGGCGTTCACAAAATTTTGTCTAATTCACGTACTAAACTTAGTCTTCTATGGGTTTCAAACCTCATTCTTAATACTCGTGGCATTTTATTTAACCACAGAAAATATTATTAAATTCTTTTTTTACAGTATTTATTTCTGGTTCAATGATGACACAGAAGAATTAACAAAATAAACAAGAAAATATCAATAATAACATCGATCGTGGCTTGGCGGATGTCTGAAATTTAAAGTGACAAATGAATGTTACACTGAAACAAAACAGTAAAACTACACTACAACAGTCAAAATATACCATCAACAGTAAACACAACATAAAATAAATACAGTAAACTGGACCACAAAAAACGTTGTGACATCGGCAAGTGAGCTAGGTCTACAGGCTGCAACGATGACTGATTCACCGTTTATTTTAAAGGATGTCCACTGGGACTTCACGCCTTGACGGACACCAAGAAATCTGAGTATTTCTTCTGGATACCTTCGAGTTTTGTTGATGGGCCCTAGGTGGAAGGGTACCTAAATTGGGCTGGCGATTTCAAATAGACCAAACCACAAAAGAGATTTAGTTTTCTTAAAACTTTTGTAAACTGCAGCCAAATATTCATTCTGTTATAGAAAACGCATTCCCAGACTTATCTTACTAATATTAAATGTGAAAGTTTGTGTGTTTGTTTGAAGTTCAATCACGCATTAACTACTGGACGGATTAGGCTGAAATTTGGTATGATTATAGCTAACATTCCCGATTTACATATAGGCATGGCATACTCTTATCTCAAAAATCATTTCGGGCTCCGCCCCAGCGGCTCTGTGGTTCCCCATGCTATGAGTATTCATAAAGGGAATAAAATAATTTAGTCAGCTGTTTCAACTTAAAAAAGTTGGTTCTATGGTATGCAAAAGCATTAAAAGTTATAAGATTTACCAACAAGGGTGCAGCATTTATTTTTTTTTCATTTATAGAAACAGTTAATTTGAACTAAGCAACAACAAAATACCCCCACCGCAGAAAACCTGCAGACTAAGCGAATTTCAACTTATCTGATTACATTTTTACTCAAATATTTCCACAAATAAGACTTATTTACTCCCTATTTAAATAACATTAGATTTAACGAGTGCTTAGGTTTGCTCCTACGGGGAAGGTAAAAGTGTTTTTGACCATACGTCTATAGTATAGGATGAAATAAATACATTTGCCAAATTTTATCAATATATATCCATAAATAAGTAAACTACAACAATTTTCATTTTCTCCATAAGAATAACATGGGAATTTTAAATTACACTATTTTTGAATTTTCTCCGTTACCGTTAGGCATACAACAGCGCTTCAATATACTAAATTATTTTTTAGTTTTTATATACTAAATTTTTTTGAGTTCTACAAAACGGTTTAGAAATAAATTGCAAAATTTTTTGTTGAAAAATGGGGAAAACCCATCTTTACCCCATAAACCCCCGTTCCCATGGGCCGATTTATGCTGGATCGCGAACTCGTTCGAATAAACGTAGGTTTACACGTTTGTGCCAAATTTCATCAAAATCGGATCATTTTTTTTCGAGTTATCGCGCTAACGGACACATATATATAAACTAGCAGAGTACCCGTCCTTCGTACGGGGTTGGAATATAAGTATAAAATGCTTATTGCAGTTATACTCAAGCTTTGCGTTTGCAATAAGGGAGGACAAAGTTTGATAAAATTTGCTTTTTTAAATTTACAGTATTCTATAGTAGGCCTATTACACATCTACCATAGCCATAATGTTCTACCACTTCACCTAAACAAAAGAGAAAAATAAACTATCAACAATTCGAAAAACATCACAAATTATTCATGAAATGAAAAACATAAACATAACTGTAAACAATCCTACTTTGACAGTTCTCATTGCGAATCACAGTGTTTTGTTGCTGCTAAGTTCAAATTAGCTTTTTTCATAAATGCAAAAAATATATAGTGCTGCACCCTGTTGGTAAATCTTAAAACTTTTTAGTAGTGGAGAACTACCGGTTTTACCCCACTTTAGACACGTTTTTCCCATGTTATTCTTATGGGGATTATTTTTGGCCACCAAATCTAAAATCCTGATCTTTGCCTACAAATCCCTATAAAAATTGTCAAACCTTATTTCTTAGTTATTCCCCATAAATATATTTGATATTAAGCAAAAATAAAAAATAAACCATTTATTGACCCATGTATGTGTATATGTATAGTAGTATAGTTTGTCGCTGCCGTTTTTTGAGGTGCGAGGTTTTTGGGCCAACTCCCCCCCCTCACCCCTCACCCCCTCACCACTTTCCTCTGCCCCATGCACAATTGCTAGTACATCTATCATTCCCCTTTCCAGTTGATATATTATATTTCTATTTCAAAATCATGTATGTGCGAACTCGGCTCATGGCGTGGGCATGCTCCCTTGGACATCCTTAGTGGAAATCCACGAGTTCTGGCTACTTGGGAACCCAAGCCATTTGACATACAATAAATCACCCTTTCTCCTAATTACCTTTTCTACTAAATACATGTCTTTATATTTGGTCTTTAACAACTCCTCTGTATAGAAGCCTCCTCTGATTATATTACCATTTTCATCTTTCAAGATATAAGTCACAGGCTTTGTATTCTTTACTTCTGCTATTGTAAATAGTTCCCCTGTCCAATTTGGGGTATATCCTTTACTAAAAACATGTTTATACTTGGAAATTCTCACGCTATCACCTACCTTATATCTTGGCTTTTTAACTTGCACTACTTTAGAAGTGCTTTCATGCAACCTCTCATGCACATATTTACTATTCTTAATACTCACTTGGTTAGGCTTCATTCCTATAGATCTATGCACCTTATTATTATATTTTCGAATTAACTTTGGAAGTAAATCCAACCATTTATAACTCCCCTGAGCACTAAATTCTCTATATAACCAATTCTTTAAAGTTCTCTGAAACCTCTCCACAATTGCAGCCTTAGTTGTAGAAAATGTGTGATAGTGATTAATATTTAATTTTTTCATTAGTTTGCTAAAATATTGATTAAAAAATTCTTTTCCACTGTCGGATTGAATGTTTTTAACCCCCTTTGGTAGAATGGTTTTAATGGCTTCTGTAACCACCAAACCCGTCTTATTCTTTAGTGGAGCAGCATAAGCTTTTTTAGAAAATGTATCTATTAAAGTTAAAATATATTTATTGCCAGAATTCTCTCTAGCATAGTTTTGCATATCAATTAAATCTATTTGTATGGTTTCGTTTATACCCAATACTTTAAAAGACCTTCTAATGAAATTCTTTCTTGCAGGCTTATGAAGTTCGTATGCAATTTCATTCATTTTTTATAACATCATCCTTTCCTGTAACTCTAAATACATCACCATTAGCCCCAATCAATAGATTATCTTCCATTCTTTTAAATACATAGTTTTCTGGTATATATGGTCTATTATCTATATACTTAAATCCACTCAAAGATGTGGGGTCAGCAACTAATAAATCAGGATTATATTCCATCAAATTAAAAATTTTTTCTCCATATACAAATTTTGATCCATCGTAATGCATAGCTTGTGACATTAGACAAATATCATCCGAATGTTCTCCCTCTGGTAGATTCCTTATAAATTGTTTTTTGGCATCCCAACATTTTTCTTTTTTATCAAAAGTTATAGTCTGTTCTTTTATAACACAGTCAGTTTCATCAATGGCAGGTTTAACACGTACTAACCTTTTATTATAAAAACTCCAATAGCCTGCTTCCATTTTTGGAACTTGTGAAACATTCACAGCATCTTTACTATCTGTACCTTCCATCAAATTGCTAAGTTTCTGTTTCTTAGCATTCCAAACACCATTCTCTGATTCTAAAAATTCATAATTATTATCATCTTGTATAAATTTACCATCTTCTTTTCGTATTAAAGTCTGTTGTAAAGTGGGCACATCATCTAAACTCTCACCCTTTTCTACATTAGTAATTTTCCGTTTCTTAGCATTCCAAACACCATTCTCTGATTCTAAAAATTCATAATTATTATTGTCTTGTACAAATGTACCACCATCTGTTCGTATTAAAGTCTGTTGTAAAGTGGGCACATCATCTAAACTTTCACCCTTTTTCACATTAGTAATTTTCTGTTTTTTAGCATTCCAATTTTTATTCTTAGATTCTAAAAACTCATATTTAGTTTTACCTTGTAAAAAGACATCACCTTTTCTAGTTAATGTCTGTCCCAAAGTTGATACATCATCTACAATCTCCCCATCTTTAACATTACCAATTTTACGGTTTAAACAATTCCAACTATCGTCTTGTAAATTTAAAGTAGGTTCACTACTCATGGTTGCCGCCCTGGGTTCTGCAGGCTTATTATATGGATTATATAAACGATAAAATTTATCTATAAACATATTTTTATTTAATAAATAATTCCACTTTCTCTCAATTCCTCAATAATGGAATCTATTTCATTATCCACTCCTGAGTTACCAGCTTGGCGACTTAGCCAAAGAAGTCTTAACCTATCTACAAGCTCATTAGGATCATCCCAATAAATATAGTCTATTTTATTACCAGTCACTTGTCTCAAACCTTCACCAACAGATTTAAATAGAGGTTTAATTATATTAAGATATTTAGTATGTCTATTACTTGAAATTGGTGCACCATCTTTGTAACTCTTTAAATGTCCATTTGTAGCTTCTAAAATCTCTTTATAATTTTGCAAATCAGCCTGAGTATAGTTCTCAGGTTCTTTTAACGTTAACAATTCCCATAAACCTTTTGTCCCCTTGTAGGTTTTATTTGCAACTGTAACATCATCATTGGCAATATCAACTTCCTTATTTCCAATAAAAAATTTATTTGCTTCTCGTCTAATACCATATGTAGTGTCTGTCATACTACTTTTACTGAGGTAATTTCCTAAATAGTCTGATGCTAAAAGACCAAAATCTAATTTCTGTGGAGTGGATGGTTGTAATGGTTGTAATCTTGGTATCATTGATATTCTAGATGGAGTCATTGGGAGTATCTCCATTCGAGGCCTCTCTGATGTGATTTTCTTTAATTCTTGTAATGGCTCTAGTAAAGGTTGGAATGTTTGGAACCTCTCTTCAGCATCTAGAAACTTGCCACGTTTTAAAGCTCTATATTTCTCTCTTATTTGATTTGCAGAGTCAACCAATTCTTGTTGAATATTTTTCATCTTTTATTTACATTTTATTTATCTCATTTGACAAAGGATTGTACTCAAACACTTTATCATGTATTATCAAACAATATGCAGATGTATTTGCTGGTACATTTTCTGCAGTTTCAATCTCTAATTTAATATCAACAATTCCTTCCTTCACTGTTTCGTTCTGTCTAGAACAATCTATTACGATTAGTGGATATTTCTTCATAAACTCGGCCCTACTAATCATAGGATCTGGGATAGTATTATAGTAAGTCCCTCTAAACCTCATAAGCTTTAGAGACATCTCCATTTTCAAAGTCGAGATTTAAATCACTGTAAGGATAATATTCAGAGTTTAGAAATACTTTGAGATTTTTTAATTTACAGTGATCAAATTCATCAGTTCTTTTTCGTGCACTATTATCCCTAGCTGTTTGGAAACAAAATATAATATACCTAGGCTTCTCCAAACTTGAAGATGTCTTTACTGACCATGTATGTCTTGTGGTATTAGGATATGATGGAAGTTCATGCAGCTCTAAACTTCTAAATGCAATTTGCAAATTTTTATTTTGCAATAACATCTTTTGTAATTGTAACTTCTCCCCATCTGATGGTATCACATGTGGCATAACCCATTGAATTGAGTTAAGTGTAATTTTAGGAATCAAATCAGCAGTGCCACTGGCTGGAGCACTAGCGGTTGTTAATATACAATACAAATCATTTTTTGATCTTTTCAACACCAATTCTTGTTTGACATTTACTAATACCTTATTAAAATCCTCGAATACACCCATTAACAACTCTAATGGTAAACATGTACTAAACTTGCCACCTTTATGGAACTCTTTTAAATTCGTGTCAGAATCAAATGCTACATTTGACAATTTAGTTGTTTTATTGTAAGAGCTCAATATTTTCATAAGACTAGAAATTCCTGGGTTTCTTACAATGTCTATTTCTTTACCTGCGACTTCGTATCTAATTTCATCAAATAAGAACGCAAATGCATTATTTATAAAATGACCTTTATCATGATTTTCAATTTCTCCCTTAATATACAGATAACTTCTACATGGGAGAGTTAGCAAATCTTGATTATTAATACATATTCGAATTTCATCAGAATTATTTATTGCTAAAGTATTGTGGGGAACATAGGAGTGATTTGTAATTTTAACCATACTATCGTCGAATTGGGATTTCCCTGTAACGTCTAGAAAATCTTCCATTTTTATTAATAGAAAATTTTAACTTTAGTCCTATTGACTTTAGGAACCTAGCATTTTGTACACTTATAGATAAATTCTTATAAATTCTCATATCTTTTTTATATGACAAGTAATTGTAGTTTCTTCTCCGTTAAAGTCAATTGCCTTGTCATGCTGATCGGCAAATGTAATACTGACAACATCTAAACTTCTCTTATTTACAGGAAAATATATAATATTTCTTGGAACTTCAATAATTTTGTAGCCAGGAGGAGCTTCTGGATAAAAGCTATGTATGGTGTGTGATTTGTTGCCATTTAAATAGGACCCGTTTGCAATATTACATTTTACTCTAATCACATTTGCATTATTAATGTTTATTTTATTTGTAGATTCAAACTGAACACCAGGAGTAGAAACACCTTTAAATCCCAATAAAACAGACCCTAAACATGGTTTTGTAAAATCAAACACGTGGCTAGAAAGTAGTGTAGCTTTCATAGTTTTATTATTAGCTGTAAGGAAAAAGTCTGGGACTTGCTTTTGAATTTCCTTTGCAAGCTCAACCACCTCATATGTTCCTTCAGAAATTTCTATTGTAACTGGAGCATTGTGGTCATAATAGAAAACATCATCACCTTCACTAATGGTTAATTTTTTGTCTTTAAGTTGATTTAATTTTGGAATAAGCCCTTTGAATAAAAGTTTGGATTTAGTATTAATTAATGCTTCTCCATTTTTATCTATTATAACTTTAAGTTTGCCATTTAATAACTGGTTTAAATCATCAATTGAGATATCTCCTTTTGGTAATGTTATTTTCTCTACTTTGTAATATGTTAAAGTATTTAGAGGTTTTTTCACATTAAATATAGAATTATAACTTTGAAAATCTACTAATCCAATTACATAATCATCATTTAATTCTATGGGAGGGAAGAACACTGACTTTAGCTCTGACTCTGTACCCGAAAATGTTATAGTAAATGAATCCATTTTTATAAAGAAATATTTTTTATGAATGATAAACATAAAATTCCACAAATAGAACTATTTAAATCTTGTATTTGATCAGTTGTATAGTAGATTTTATATCCCTCAAAATATTTAATTACTTCTTTTGGAGGTTGGATTCCAAATGGGTCAAAATAAATTACAATATCTTTATTTTTACGATATGCTGTCCAATGTGTGCCAGATGAACTGTCTAAATTAACTATTCCGCACTCTTTTACTCTTGGTGTTAGATTTTTTAGCTCGCTTTTTAGGTACACCCTTCTGAAGTGAGGCACGTCTTTTGCGGCCTCTAACAGCTGGTAGTTGTCCATCTTTTTTATTAAATTTTAATCCCATTCCCATTTTTGCTTTTGCCTTCATCAAATTTGTCACTGCATAAGCAGCAGCTTTTTCAGCAAGACTTGCGTCCTTGGCTGTAACTCTAGTCCAAGCTAAGTCTGCTAATCTCATGTCTGCTTTATTCCGAGCAGCGGTATCGGGATTATTCATGTAGAATATGTCATGCTCTTTACAATAAGAGTCTAGTTTATTTTTTGGAGGTACATTTTTAGCTAGATTCTCACGTATATTCGTTCCAGGTCCACAGTATCGATATGATGGTATGTGAAGTGGGAATGGAAGGTTATTTATAAGAGTATTCAATAACCCTCGACCCCTGTATGGCTTTAGGAATAAACCTTTGCCCTTTTTACATGTTTTCTTATTAACATTTTTTACCATTTTTATTATATAAAAAATGTCTTTTATTCAACAAAAACACAAATTTAAAATAGTACATACTAAGGAAAATATACCAAAGAAGTTGGGTCTATTTCCTACCAATATTCGATGTGTTATTTGCGGTCCAAGTGGAAGTGGGAAGACGGTTGTAATTTATAACTTAATTGTAAGAAAGGAAGGATTAAAATTTACAAACTTATATTTAATATCCAAATCGTTAGAACAAGAAAAATATAAAAAAATAATTGAAATATTTAGTTTGTGTGATGAAGTGAAATTACACACGTTTACTGACTGTGAAATCACACCAAATGATGTAAAATCACAGTCAGTTGTTGTATTTGATGACATAAATAGTCCAAATATTACACAATTTTTCTCAATGGGTCGACATAAAAATATTAACTGTTTTTACTTGTGTCAATCTTACAGCAAAGTACACAAACATTTACGTGATAATGTAAATTTCCTAATATTATTCAAACAAGATGATTTAAATTTAAAACATGTATATCACAATCATGTTGGTAATGACTTTTCATTTGACCAATTTAAAAATCTCTGTCATCAATGTTGGGATAAAACTAAATATGCCTTTTTCGTAATAGACAAAGAAAGGTCAAAGAATAATGGCAAATATAGATTTATGTTTGACCAATTCTATCAAGAGGATGGTAAGGGTAAATAAATGAAAGATTTTTTTAGCATTTGCATTTATTATATATCTACACATTTTGAACATCGATTTTATAATGACCAAACGCAAGAGTATTGATGCCATCTTCTAGAATAAACCTCTTGTCATCGTAAAAAGATAGTACTTTCTTGTTCATGGTCAAGGTTTGAAGATGATGATTTGTAGATTTAATTCTTGTCACATTCTCATAGTAATCTTGCCCAGTTGCAAGACAGTTCAAATAATGTTGATGTCTGAGGAGATGTTTAACAGTGGCACCATCAGCTCCTTTAGCTTTCTTCACCTCTAAAGCTTGCTTGTCTTCTTCATATAACCATTTTAGAGGAATGTAAGAATATAACTTTGGTCTTAAACCACAATATTCATACATAATATGACCACCTAATTCATCTTTAAACTTTCCAGTGACTTTTTTATTTTTATCAGAGTATAAGAAATGGTCTTTACTATATCCAGAGGTATCAAAATAGTGTAAGTCACATTCTATTTCCTTGTAAAAGTCCTCTGTAACTATAGCATACATTAATGAATCTGTATCTGTCATTAGAAATCTTTTATTCTTAAATTTTGACATATAATTATAGTGGAAATTATACATTATTACTTTACTGATATCCAAAATGGTCATTCCTAAATATATTGGTTTATTAAACTTTACAACTAATTTATTTAAATGTATAGCATGTAAATTGTTATCAAACTTTTTGCTACAGTCAAACCTTGGATTAGTGACATATTTTGTTAATAGTGACTCATCCTTGAGATATATATCACGAAACTTGCGTTGATTCATGATTGTTCGACCAAAGAGACTATTATTTAACAATTTATAAAAGTCTTTTTCGAAATCAGTTTTAGCACATTTGCGTTTTTCAATATTAAAATTAATATAGGGCGCAAGCCATTTAGACTGTCTAAATTTTAAAATTCTATGGTATTTTGTTACAATCAAACCCAATTCCTCATATTTTTGTAATGCTTTATAATGTAAAATATATTTAGTTTTGTCATTTAAATTTGGCATTAATTTGCCATTCATTTTCTCTGGTGCTAATGGATAGTCATTATGTAAATCATGTAAGCTTTTATCATATTTTAAATCAACTTCTAAAATGTATCCAAACTCATCATTTTGATTATATTTGTAGTCTATCTCATTCGAGCAACAAAATCCATCCATAGGTAGCGGCTCGCACATCGCTGTTGAGTATAGCGAGTTACAATCTAAATATATTAAATAGACACTCTCTTGATTGGGATCATAGTGTTCACCCATATATCTATTATTTGCTTTAGCATAACGTGTAGAAATCATACTGACTCCTCCTCGAATCGCACTTTCTATGAACAAATGCATGTCAATATCTTTGAATAATTGTAATTTTATTCCTGTCATTCTAAGACAGGCCTCCCATGTAAGTCCAGGAAGTGAATACATATGTACAGGGTCAAGTTTGTAATCTTTTAAACACAAGTCTCTAAATGTCTCAAACACATCAGCCAGTAGCAATACATCTGTTTTAAGATATAAATCATGATATTCTTGTAAATTATTTATATTAAAATGGGTCCATACATTTTTAGCATGTTCATATTCATTGGGAGAGATATGTTCTTTAGTTAGAGTACTATAAAATGTCTCAATTGGGGGTAGAGACTCTGCAAACTTATCTGGTCCCCTCATATATTCATAGGGAAATACACCTTTACGTTGTAGTAGTGGATTTTGTATGAATCTAAATGTGTTTAAATTCGAAGCCAATTTATATAATGGAAGGGACAGAAAGTTGTATGAATCTAAAAATACTAAATCATCTACAGAGAATGATATATATTTTTCCATATCTTTAGCTATGCAATTTAATTTACGATTAAACTTTCCCAAGTGTTGCATTATTAAATGCCCATCGTAATTTTTCAAGTTATGGAAGAATACTGGTATTTTCTTTGTTACTTTATGGTTTAAATTACAATCATTGTGGGCAGCTCCACGGTATTGCCCAGAGGAATGGCAATGATCTCTCACCCTATCAAAATATAGGGGCTTTTCACAAATATGACAATGTGTTGAGTTTTGGAAAGACGCCTCTTGCTCTGGAGTCATTACAAGAGGAATGTATATTGACATTTGACGTTTAATGAAGTCATAAGTCTCAAATAACCTTTTGAAAAACATGTCCATAACATTTTCACCACTATATAACTCTTCAGAAATAATCTTAGAATCTTTTACTACAACAAATGCAAATCCAGATGGAGTATGCTTGTTTGAGTTTATAAAACATTCAAAATCTGCATAAATCACAAATGGGGCTTTAAGTTGATATTTATAGTTTTTAAATTGTAATGTATCTTGTTTAGACATTTCCACTCGTTGGGCATCAAAGTTTTTACAATATGTTGTGTGACGTTCTAATATATCATTAGTGTAAAAATGTTGCAAACACAACTTGCAAAAATACTTCTTATTGTTATCTTTTGTAGACCGTAGCATTAACCTATCAAAATCACGAATTAAACAGTAATGTGATTTACGACCTTCTTGTAATAATAATAAATCTATATGAGTATTACTATTTAGTTTATTTGTTCTTAATGGATGTATAAATTTATCATATTCAACCCCAAATACATTAACACTTATATTATTCTGTGTTTCAAATTTATCTATATCAGATATTTTTACTGGATATTTTATATTTGCCATATTTAACTGACTTTCATAGGGTACATAATTAGAAATCCTTTCAGCATGTTCATTAGAGTTCCTTGGATGTAAAGCTGCTAAAATCGACCAAAGAAAGCATTTATTATCATAATTCCTTATATTTAAAACAGCATGTTTTGATTGAATACTTTTTGGTGTGGGGATATATGACTTTGGAGTTAGGGGTTTATACTTGTAAACGTGCAACTGCCAATATTTAGTATGTTCATATATCCATCCACTGCCTTGGGCTTGATATTTGTGTATGGAAGCATCAATCTTTAAAAGTGCATTTTCAATTTGAGGCTTTAAATCTCTCTTCTCAATAGTTAAGATAGTAAGGCTTCTAAAATCCGCAATACAATCTTTCGCATTAACTAATTTTCCATTTTGATCCATTGAATATTTTATAAATTTGATTCTCCTAACTAACGTCCATTTTATCGGCAGAGGACAAGACTTGAGATTATTTTCAAGTTCAGCTCTAATCGATTCACCAACAAATTTAATCATCGTGTATGGACATTTGTTGCAAGAATTTACATGTCTTCTAAAATGTCCAACAATATTTTTCTTACAAAAACTACAACTCTTGTGACTTTGTAATGTATGTGATTTTAGAGCAATGTTACTATCACAGATTAAATTACAAACTTTACATACATTCATTTGATGAATTACCTTGTAGTGGCGAATCAGGTTACTTTTGGTGGAGAGCGACACAGAGCAGTGTTGACAGGTGGGCCTCATTTTTATATATAACAAAAAAAATTTGTGCCACTTCTATTTATAGACTTTTCGAAAATTTCAAAATTTTGGAAATTTTAAAAATTTTCAGCTAGAAATTAAAAATTACTTCAACAGATCCAAGACTAGCAAGGAGCAAGCCCAAGGGAGTGACATTTTCACCACGTCACCACTAGAGGCAAGAAGCAGGAGCCCGGAGCGTGCCCACGCCATGAGCCGAGTTCGCACATACATGATTTTGAAATAGAAATATAATATATCAACTGGAAAGGGGAATGATAGATGTACTAGCAATTGTGCATGGGGCAGAGGGGAGTGGTTAGGGGGTGAGGGGTGAGGGGGGGGGAGTTGGCCCAAAAACCTCGCACCTCAAAAAACGGCAGCGACAAACTATACTACTATACATACAGGGTGAGTTTTAATTGTCCCCCCCCCCAACTTTTTTCTAAATTTTTTCAAATATCAATCCCAGACCACTTCCAAACATTGTTGGGTAGTAAGTACTTCATTTTGACAAGGTGGCCATTTCCGGCCGCCATCTTGGATCCGCCATATTGGATGCAAAATTTTTTTTTCAAATGTAAAGGTGGGGTTGTGACCCATTATTTCGAACTAAAATTTTACCCTGATTACAATGCCGCAAACCGTTTAAAAAAATCTTGATCCATTCTAAAGTTATGAGGGCTTTTTAAAACTTTATTTTTAGCCCATTTTAACATTGTGCATTTACAAACTAAGACCATAATCTCAAAATAGTGCTAGATAAAGATAAGTATACACTACCAGTAATTGTCGACCTATTTTCACTTGGTTATGACTGATGTATTTTTTTCGGCCGCCATCTTGGATCCGCCATTTTGAAATGTGATAAATTATTTTAAATATGAAGGGGGCGTTGTGACCCATCATTTCGAACTACTTTTTTAAGCTGAACTTAATTCCATGATCCGTTTTTCATTTTCATTTTTTGATTTTGAAATATTGACATTTTTAACAAAAAAATTTCAATATTTCATAAATAAAACTTGATAACAAAAAATGGATTGCGGCATTGTCTTCAGCTTAAAAAAGTAGTTCGAAATGATGGGTCACAACACCCCCTTCATATTTAAAATAATTTATCACATTTCAAAATGGCGGATCCAAGATGGCGACCGAAAAAAATACATCAGTCATAACCAAGTGAAAATAGGTCGACAATTACTGGTAGTGTATACTTATCTTTATCTAGCACTATTTTGAGATTATGGTCTTAGTTTGTAAATGCACAATGTTAAAATGGGCTAAAAATAAAGTTTTAAAAAGCCCTCATAACTTTAGAATGAATGAAGATTTTTTTAAACGGTTTGCGGCATTGTAATCAGGGTAAAAATTTAGTTTGAAATAATGGGTCACAACCCCACCTTTACATTTGAAAAAAAAATTTTGCATCCAATATGGCGGATCCAAGATGGCGGCCGGAAATGGCCACCTTATCAAAATGAAGTACTTACTACCCAACAATGTTTTGAAGTGGTCTGGGATTGATATTTGAAAAAATGTAGAAAAAAGTTGGGGGGGGGGACAATTAAAACTCACCCTGTATACACATACATGGGTCAATAAATGGTTTATTTTTTATTTTTGCTTAATATCAAATATATTTATGGGGAATAACTAAGAAATAAGGTTTGACAATTTTTATAGGGATTTGTAGGCAAAGATCAGGATTTTAGATTTGGTGGCCAAAAATAATCCCCATAAGAATAACATGGGAAAAACGTGTCTAAAGTGGGGTAAAACCGGTAGTTCTCCACTACTCTTTTTAATGCTTTTTCATATCATAGAACCAACTTTTTTAGTTGAAACAGCTGACTAAATTCTTCCCTTTAAATATGAATACTCATAAGGTTAACATGGGGAATTATAGAGCCACTGGGGCGGAGCCCGAAAGGATTTTTGAGATAAGAATATGCCTATATGTTAATCGGGAATGTGAGCCAACATTATGCCAAATTTCAGCCAAATCCGTCCAGTAGTTAATGCGTGATTGAACTTCAAACATACAAACAAACAAACAAACACACAAACTTTCACATTAGAAAGATGAGATTGTGTGTGTGTTTGTTTGTGTGTGTGTGTGTCTGTCTGCTACTCAAACACGCAAAAACTACTGAACCGACTGGGCTCAAATTGCACACACATGAAGCTACAGTTCCGAGGATACATATAGAACTATTTCCGCTTCGATATTGTTCGATATGACATGATGTCACTAGCCCGAATCATAGATAAAACATACTCCCCCAAGTAGATTTCTCATCCTTATGGAACAGCTGAAGACAATTTTATTGTTAGTTCCTGTACGTTTTATGTAGAGGTCGTGTTTTGTTTACAATTTGTTTCCCGTTATTACAGCCATTTAAAACCTCGTTTTACCAAATAATACGATCTAATCATAAACAATAACTTGTCCCCTTATATAACCAAACAGTAAAGCACAAATCAAGAAATTAACCCTAAAATAATAGAAACAAAGTTTCGTCGACACTAGCGTCCATGTGTCACGTACATGAACTAGACACGAAAAACGTGCTTCAAAATTTACAATGGGATGAGAAGTCTACTTGTGTTGGTTAGTCTATGCCCGAATGTAAACATTATTTAACACATTACTTAAATGGAGCTGTCAAACCATATGTTAATGTAATTTCATCAGTTACTCCATTTGTTTATGTTTATGATCTATTATACTGAGTCTGTTCAATCGTAATTCACCTAGTCTGCAGGTTTTCTGCGGCGGGGTATTTAATCTATGTTAATTAGTTTTGTATTATAGTGGAGATACGTACTTTTATGTGTAGTACCATAGACTAACCAACACAAGGGAGTATGTTTTATCTATGGTAGTACTAAGGCATTTACTAATTTACATAAATAACCTACCAGACCTTCTACCAATGGACAAGACCAGCATTATCTTCGCCGACGACACAACCATCCTCTTTCCCACAAAAATTGGCCAGGAATCATCATACATAAAAGAAACAATTGAGCAAGCAATAGAAATTTGTTAAACCCTGGACCTCAAAATTAACAAATCCAAAACTTTAAATGTTAACTTCGCCACCACAAGTAAACAACCTGAACTATCAACCGAAGAAGCATTGATAACAACAGCAACTCATACAACTTTCCTGGGCATAACCATTGATCAACACCTGACCTGGAATAACCACCTGGAAAAACTTGGGAAAAAATTATCATCCTCACTTTTTGCTATACGAAGAATACGCTCTACAACTGATAAAAATACTTCTAAAATAGCCTACTACGCACTCTTCGAATCTCACTTACGCTTCGGAATAGTAGCCTGGGGGACAGCGGCGGATTGTTACATCTACATAATCCAAATTCTTCAAAAAATGGCATTAAGAATCATTGAGAACCTACAACCACAAGAGCATTGTAAACCATACTTCGTTAAAAACAAAATCCTTACCGTTCCAAACCTATACATCCTTGAAGTTGTAAACCTCCTAAAACTAAACCCCCCAAAGCTTAGGGAAAACTGCCACAAATATAGCTTGAGAAACACAAAAACAAACTTCGATATCCAACAACACAGATTGTCAAAAACCAGCAAAATACCCCAAATCATGGGGTCAAAAATCTTTAATGCTCTCCCAGAACATATAAAACAAATCAAATCTCCAAAACCTTTTTTTAAATCACTCAAAGAATATTTAGTCCAAAAACCATTCTACAAATTAGATGAGTTCTTTGAAGAGCACACTGCTCACCACAAAGATAGGCTTTAAAATAAACCCACTTTACACCATACACACACACATTAACACTACAATAACACAACAAAAAAAGAAGATGACGATTCCCTAGTCTCTACGACTACGGAGAAGAGGACCAAGGTAAAAGGTAAAAGGTAAAAGGCAAGGCTAGTAACTTTTACAGTAATGACGACAAAAATATTCACCTTCTCTGTTCTCTAGAAGGCTGTGATCACACAATTGGTTGGTTCGTTAGTGTTAGATCATCTTTGGAGTGGAAAATGAACGACTCTTTGCTTTTTCACTGCGTGTATGTTCATTTTCTTTGGTCTGGCGTTAACCTTTTATGATTTTATTTCTTGTCTTCTGTCCTAAGTATTTTGTGACATAATTTGAATTTTGTTCTGACATATAATTTATTTAAAGTTTATTTTTGTCATACCCTAATTAAAAAGTTAATCTTTTTACGATTAAATAAAAAGTCTGCTATGGAGTTGTCAATTTTCATCCGCCATTGTTGATCTTCGAGGGAATTACATAAATGAAGTGTAAGTTGTAGACTAAATTATACTAGGTCTATGGTTTCATTTCAATTAACTTAACTCACTAGGCTACCTTCCTTAAAAAATAAGGAATCGCACCAGTTTCCTAAATAAAAGGTATTTCTAGAGTTTTAAGTAGCCTATAGGCCTAACTTCTCCCAAATCATATAGGTACTGATTGTAGCCTAGGCCTAGGGGCCTATCTGGATCCTGGAACTTCTCTCAGTAGGCTAGTTAAGTTATGCCTTAGGGACGAGCATCTAGGCTATAGTGGATGTTTTCGAAACATTGATGTTCAATAATTTTCACATTTACGGTAGGCCTAAGTTAGGTTAAAACCCAGTGCAGCCGAGCGAGGGCTAATTAGGGGCTGGGCCACCACCCAGCCGTCCTTATCCCTCAGCCGCCACGAATGTTTGCGGGGAGTATAAATCACATCAACATTAATAAAAATTGGAATTTCTTCTTGTAAAATAAAAGAAATAGGCTATAACTTAAGTTAGACCCAATGCCACTTCAATAACATCATGATCGTCCTCACCTCAACCCTCAACGTCTGCTAACCAACATAGTTAATAATCTCACAGTTGACCTAAAAGTGAAAACTTGCCATACTGTATAGTGCATAGGCCTAATATCACAGTGCCTAAAAGTGAAAATGTGCAAAAGTATGATCTCACAGTGCCTAAAATCAACAACGTGCAATAGTGCATAATTTCATGTATGAGCAACTAATTAGGCCTAATTATATTATATGGTACCATATGTGTAATGAAAGCCCAACAGTAAGAAATTCCATGCTTAGCAAAAATATTTTCTTTAAAGGCCTAACTTAAAGCATAACTTACTGCAGTTAAAGTTATTACTGAATCCAATTGATATTATACTAGGTGAAACCTGTTGATATCGACGGTTGCTTTAAAGGCTTACGACAATTCTTCTAACTGTGATAAAAAGAGTGAAATTATAAAAAATGTGAGCATTTAGCAAGTTTAATGAGTAATAAATAAGTGTAGAAACATTAATGACTATTGTGTTAGTTACAAAATATGGTTGATCATTCAATGATAACATAATATTTCTTATAACGTCTGTCATAGGTGTTATGGTTCCTATGTTAACTGGTTCTTCTTTTTGATGAATAGCCATAACTTATTAAAATGAAGAATGCTTTTAGAAGAATTTTTTTTTTTTTTTTTTTTTAGAAAAATATCTATTTGTTGAGAAGGCATGTTCTTACTTCAAAGGAAGGCCCACCAGCTGTGTAGGCTTAAGTTTAATTTTTCCTTCGTCACGTCAGTCATCATACCGTACTTCTGTGCCTATTCATTCTCACCTCTATATTCAACAATAATAATTTTTTTAGCATCCTTATATATAATACGTGAAGGCGATTTCTACTAAACACTACTCCTCCGTTAGTAATGGACGGATTTTTACAAAAGACGTGTCAAAATAAAGTATTTTTTTGTAGACGCCCCCTTTCACAAATTCCTGTAATAAAAGTCCTCGGGCTTTGCCCCACAGGCCATCAAAGTTGGGTATTCTCCCATAAGATTAACATGGGGGAATCTAATTATTTAATTTGAAACTTTGTCCCCACTAATTTGAGAGGACGGCTGGGCGTAGAAACTTGGTAGAGGTGTCCAAAGAAAGGTCTTGATCTGTAAATGAGTTATCAAAAGAAAAACTAAGCAAAATCCCTTAGGACTCTGCCCCAGAAGCCTTTAAAGATCCCTCCACAGAGTTGTTTACATTTTGGCCTTGTAAATAATACTTTTTAATGAAACAGCTGTTCATTTTTAAATTGTATTTCAAACAACACACATATTAGTCCAGTCAAGTTAAACACCCGTGCGTGCAAAAGGTCATGTAGTTCTAGTTTTTTAGTATGTTGTTAGGACCTATACCACAAATAAGAAACCAAGTTTGCAGCCTCGAAAGACCTGTGCTACCAGCATAGTAGCCAAAAAACCGTAAAAATCAGACACTTTTTTCACTTTTTGCTGAATATCTTCTCAAGTATGCCTCTAACAGAAAATAATGCCTTATCCTGTCAAAACAGTATAAAATTTTCTAAAGTTTGAGACTATAACGACTCCAATACGTCCATTATCAATGAATCTACAACGCTTTAAAAACGATAGAAATCTTCAAAAAAATTAAAAAGTTTAGTCATGGTCTATTATTTTGTGTCATATTGTTAAAAGTACTCATAGAAAAAAAATCTATATGAAATTAAAGGAAAGATAATTTAATTAGCTTTCATTTTGTACCACAGCAAGCACTTATAGACCCAATGGTTCATTCAAAAACAGCAGATAACATAGAACATGAAAAACGGATGTTAGAACTAGTATAAAATTATTTATCAATATCACAGTTTATTCTTCTGTTGCATGTAACCCAATCAGCTGTTAGTTGGTGATATTAATATAAACCAGCTGATCAGCTGTTACTATTTATTATTTCAATTGTTAAAGTTTATTTAGTTTTAGTGATGGTGTTACTTTTATTTTGCTAGAAGCAGAGCTTGGTTTAAAAAAATGATTTGATGTGATATGTCTATTCCTACAAGCGTTTGTTTTGTGTGCCTTAGGGCTCTAGATAAAGACCCTGTCATAATTGTTAAACAACGTGGTATTCGAGCACTTATAGACGCGAGTGCAAAACGTGGCCTCACGCACGGAAAATTTAACTTTTCTTCGTCCGCTTCATGAAGTCACCATTCATGATGCATGTAGAAAAAGATATACTGTTGTGAGCAATGTGGAAGCTGCAGTACGTAGACGAGGGGATTCTATTCCACAAACAACAGTATCTACTAGAGTGTGCCGTGTTATAGTATAGTTTCGTCGCTCACGGCACGAACAATTGTCAATTCACTCTACTGGGTTGGTAACACTCCAGTTGAGAAGGCGGAATCAGCAAACTGAACTGAACTGAACTGTTTTTTTTCCCTTCTGTGTAATTTTGGGATCGAGAGAAGCTACGCAAACAAATCTCTCTTTTCCTTCTCATCGTTTCTAGAAGTTTTTTTTTGGGTGAGAGTCAAATGAAGAATCGTTTTATGTCCGGTAAGCCCTGTTCATCGTTCTCTTTCACGATACTGACGGCGGAGAAGACACATGAAATTGCCTTTTGAGCAGAATAATGGCGAGAAGTTTCGTCAAGTTTAGTTTGGTGTCTCAGTCGTACGCTTTGGACTTCAAAATGAAGCATTAAAAACATATCTACTGGGGCTCCCGGAGCGCACCAAATCATGCTACCCACAACCTTGACGACTCCAACATAAGCTGACCTAGCGGAACGGCCAGCACCCCACACTCTGTCAGATGTTTCGAGGGCCTGTGCCACGATGGGTCTGATCATGAAGCAGTGTCGGGCAGGTGTCGGCTGATCTGGGAACCCGCTGGCTCCGCTGCCCTGCTCTCCAGAGTCAATTCTTCACTTCTACACTAAGGTCATTTACAACCATTTTTAAGCATGCAACAGGATCATCAATCAAACAACAGTTACCTAGATACTCAATCTATAACGCCAAACCGACTTTAATTTTTTCAACTGCAGTTTACCTTGAATCAACATTTAAATTTTGTACCGGCCTATTTCCAATTCTGTTTTAAAGAGTTTTACTCATAGACTGGTTATTCTGACATCAGGTTGGGGATCTTTTCCCTATTTATCCTCTTGGAGTAATTTCATTTTGGGGCAGTGCTGGAAGTGGGGACTGGACTTATGCTGAGCGGACCAGTGGAAAGTGCGATAAACTCGAAACCCGATCTCAACTATGTTGATCTAAAGCCTTCGGAATTAATCTGTCTATCTAAGGAAACTATTTTAAATTTAGGCCTAACCTACCTTGATTAATATATCATTTTATTTAAAATGAAAAAAAAAAACACAAAACAAAAAATGGATTGTCGTTAAGGGATATGATCTTGGTGGCTCGGTTATAGTTTAGTTTTAAATTCATTGTAACTGTGTACTGTGTTTATTGTAAATTTGTCTGGTATGATTTCATGTTCAATTGTTAAATTTAATTATTCATGCTCTTAGATTTGTACCAGGCTATTAAATAGGCCCATCCTTGATTCTTGTTTTAAATTCCTTGTAATATTTCTTTTAGGGCAGGCTGGACTGCATTTGTCTCAATTTTCTTTAATTTCAAATCTAACTGGATATCTTGTTAAGTTGTTCACTTTTCTTAGGCCTATCTAAAAGTAACTACTTCTTATGAATTCGTATTTTGATATGTAGGCCTAACTTGTATTTCTGACTACACTTTGATTTTCATGTAACTTGTTTCTTGTTTTGTAACCTCATTTTGAACTTGTCTCTTGACTGCTTCCATATAAATTTGTAAATGCCTAGTTGTAATTTTGTAAATATGTGTTTTTTTTTCTAAAAGGGTCAAGTACTACCAGTGAAAGCGTACTTGCTAATTTGGGTTCTATTAATGTTTTACCTGAGATTATCAGGGGGTCTGATATGCAGCGCATATTATTGATTTATTATTGATTATTATTATTATGATTATTGATTAATTGTTTAGTTATTGGATATTGATTACGGAATATTGTTCACTCTTGATTATTGATTGATGTATTAAAATTGTTTAACTTCTATTTCTGGAATTTTATTTCTTGTCATCCTGGCATCGCACTAGGCAATTGGGAGTGACCAATGAGTTTCTGCTGGGCCTCTTCTAGGCATGCTACAAGAGCATCAAGTTGTATCCGTTCGACCTTACACAGTATTTATTTATTGTGCGGTGAAGACATCACTGAAGACTTTATCAAGCTTCAACAGAAACTACCACTTTCACGAAGAAATCTGGTCCATAGAGTTGAGCAATTGGGTGCAAGGAAAACAGTGCTTGATGCAGCGCAACGCCGAGGGGATGAGTGGGGTAAGGAAATTGAACTACGCCTCTCTGTTAATGAGGATGACTTGGTAGCTGCTAAAGCGAGATATCATAGTATGTGCTATAAAAATCTATTCTCCTTGCCAGGAACAAGTGGGCAGAAGAGAGGGTATCGACCGGCCAATAATGTAGAAGAAGTGATGGAATGTATCTATAAACACATATTCGAAAACAGCGAAGAATGCCAGTTCTCATTAGATGGCCTTTTGAAACTGATAATAGGTAATTACATCCCTGATGTAAGAACAGTGAAATCTCGTCTCAAGAAACGTTTCGGTGATGACATCGTGATATCAGAGGCCGGATCCAACAGGGGTGCAGTAGTTTGTTTTAAAGATAGTGGACACAAAATTTTGTATGATCATTGGTATGAGGCAAGACATAGTAATGTTCAGCAAGAGCGGTTAAGAGTGGTGAAGGCAGCGGCCGAATTAATATTAGAAGATATTCGGTCTCAAGTATATGACACAAGTGAATATCCTCCACCTGATGGGTTTTTTTAAACAACATCAACCTTGCCCGTCTACCACCGTCAGAGGATGCTGCAGGATACCACGCTCTCAAGTGCTACCACCAAGTTCAAAAATGGTTGGGTGTTGACAAAAATCCTACTGATTGGGGATGGAAGCTCGAATATCAAGGACTTACCCCCATTACGTCTACCATGGATCCTGCTCCCGAAATACTCCTGCGCAAAATATCATGCAAGTGCAAAAAGGGTTGCAGCGGAAGATGCAGCTGCCGTAAAGCAGGGCTGAAATGTTCCATCCTTTGCCAAGCTTGTGGTGGAAAATCCTGCTCAAATACTCCCAGACTGGAACTCGATGCTTCAGATGATGAGGATAAGGATCTTAGAATTGAGTGTACATCGGATGACCCGGCCAACATCGGCAACGAAGCATTTGAACATTTTCCCGAACCAAGGCCGGTGAAAGTCCGAAAATTTTAAATACTTTCTAATATACTTGGGTTTTTGTCAGTCTCATGTAATATAATTATTCTTTTTATTTAATAAATTATCACTACCTCCAGATCCGTTAAATAGTTTACTTTCATTTCTGCTAAATCCCCTTCTTACATTCTATGTTATCTGCCGTTTTTGAAAGAACCATTGGGTCTAGATGTGTCCACTGGGATCCATCTGGTTTATATTAATGTCACCAACTAACAGCTGATTGGGTTACATGCAACAGGAAAATAAACTGTGATATTGATAAATAATTTTCACACTGGTTCTAACATCCGTTTTTCATGTTCTATGTTATCTGCTGTTTTTGAATGAATTATTGGGTCTATAAGTGCTTGCTGGGGTTCAAATGAAAGCTAATTAAATTATCTTTCATTTAATTCCATATAGATTTTTTTTGGATGAGTACTTTTAACAATATGACACAAAATAATAGACCATGACTAAACTTTTTAATTTTTTTGAAGATTTCTATCGTTTTTAAAGTGTTGTAGATTCATTGATAATGGACGTATTGGAGTCGTTATAGTCTCAAACTTTAGCAAATTTTATACTGTTTTGACAGGATAAGGCATTATTTTCTGTTAGAGGCATACTTTAGAAGATATTTAGCAAAAAGTGAAAAAAGTGTCTGATTTTTACGTATTTTTGGCTACTACGCCGGTAGCACAGGTATTTCGAAGCTGCAAACTTGGTTTCTTATTTGTAGTATAGGTCCTAACAACATACTAAAAAATTAGAACTACATGACCTTTTGCAAGCAAGACCCTTTTTTATGTTTAATTTGACTGGACTATATTGGGAGTTACTGAATTTTACCAAATAAGTATTTGCAATATTATTTTCTGATTTTAAAATTGATTTTCTTCTTTATCATGTCATGTTTTGCAATATAACGTTCCATTACGAAATCAGTGGAAAATCCTTTTATTACAGCAATTCTAAAATTATTTCTTATTGAACTATCTTATATCTATTGTACGGGTTGGTGTCTGCGTTTTTCACCACTTTTGCCTACATTTTATCATATTATTCTACACATATCAAATATTTATGTACAAATATCTGCTCTTATCTTGTCTAATAAAATCCAAACATAGAGAAGAAACCTTGCCTAAAATGGTACCCATCTTGACAAATTATTTGCACCTGTCTATATTACGAACTTTGGCGCACTGGGTTGGTAACGTTTTTGAAAATAACACAACATTTTGGCTGTAAAATATGGTAAAAGATAAAATACTATTTAAACAGCTACTGTCATGACAGAAAGGTCATATAGCTTTTAAACTAGATCACATAATCCTTTATAAGATACGTTGATTAACAATATGTAAACGTCAATATAGCCTATACGTTACAGCCAATTTTCAGTATTTTAGCTGTTTGGAAATGTCCCATATTGCTATGTAATTTGCATTATTTGTTGCCAATGAAGCAAGACCATATGAACTAGGAGGCCCCTAACAGTTAAAGAATAAAAGCCAACTTCACTTTAGGTATTCCACTACACCTAACATTCCGCAGAGAGATTATATTGACAACTTCATGTTATTGATAAGGCTGAGACAACTAACTGACATCCCCCATGTCAAGGAATTCCAGCTTTAACAGTAACCCCACAATCAATTTCTCAAAACTATGCTAGAGGGTTCATTCATTGGCACAGAAGTACGATATGAACTGACGCGACGTGACGAAGGAAAAATCAAACTTACACTGTAGCGGATATACCTCCCTTTGAATTAAGAATATGTCTTCCCAAAAAATATTTTCTTTTGAAATAAAATCGTATTACACTGATGAAATCACGGAAGTGTTTAACTACAAAAGATCCACCAATACGATTTTAATACTATTTAAAGGTTCTTCCAAAGGAAGAGATGCCATATAACATACTAATAATAACTCCGATGAGGTTCGGTATGGGGAATATTTTATTCATTGAATGATCAACCAAATTTGGCAACTAATGCAATTAATATCATTATTGTTTTTGCACTTATTACTCTTTAAACAATGCTAAATGCTCAAAATATGTATATTTCACACAATTTATCGCAGTTAGATGAATTAATGTAAGCCTTGAAAGTAACTGTCGATTTTGACGGGTTTCACCTAGTAACTTTGATTCCATGACATGCGGATGTCAGTTGTCTCAGCCTTATTAATTAGCCTACATAAAGTATTCAATAGAATGTATCTTCGGAATGTTAGATGTACGGTAGTGAAATATACTTGTAGTGAAGCTGGCTTTTATTCTTGAAATGAGAGACCTTCTTCATATGGTCATGCGCCTTCATTGGCAACAAGTAATGTAAATGACAAAGCAATGCTGCATTTCCAAAAAGCAAATACTGTAAATTATTATGTAAATAGTGACGTTTACATGCATTATTGTTAATCAACTTATCTGAGAAAGGATGAGGATATCTAGTCCAAAAGGAACACCTCCTTTATGGCATGACAGTAACTGGTTAAATGGTACCTAATTACTGGTTGTGAAATTTGTTTTACAGTCAAAGTGTAGTTTGTTATTTTCACAAATCTCACTTAAGGCCAACCAAGTGGGCCACGGTCCATAATTGGCCACTGCAAACCATCTGTCAAGATATAGGTACAGTAGGCCTACTATTTTAGGCAAGGTTTCTGTGTTTGGATGTTATTCACGATAAGAGCATAATGAACTTCTTCTGCAGATGAATAATCCGTTGGTTAAGAGAAATATATAAGCTGAATTAATAAATGTCACAATCCAAGCGCATTAAAATTGCTTTGGCCTGAACTTATTTTGTAGTATCGAGTTTGAGCATTTTGTTTATGTTACTATCTGGGTAAGTTACCGGTGCACTTTAAAAAAATTTCTTGTAGAGAAAAATTAAATGGTTTTTGTTGCTGAGTAGCGCTAGTAAACATATACAACCTTTTTTATTACTTTTAATAACATCCAAAGGCTCTGTTGTGTTTTCACTAAGCTGAATGAATACATCAAAGTAACATCTCTAAAAAGTCTGCAATAAATTGCAATTTTGCAGAATAAGGACTACTAGGGTCCCAGTTGCTCGAATTCGAGCAATTGCTAAGTATTACAGGCGTTATTTTAAAACAAATAACAGTCATAATTTCTGATGACTTTAAAAGATTCGACTTAAAGATTATGGAAATACTCAAGATGTACATAACAGATTGATATAATCATCATTTCTTGTAAATATCTTATCTTTTTTTCAAAAGCTGACCATGTATTTTAGTGTTTTCTACAAATACAATACAATACAATACAATTTTCTTTATTGTTAATTTGTCAAGAATTACAATAGTGTCAATACAATAGTGAATTGTACATGTTAATTTTCATAAAATTCCTTTATTGAGTAGAAGGGTCTTGCGATTAGCCACTTCTTCAACTCCTGGTGTAGCTTGTTGCCTGTCAGGTCTCTCAGGTAGTCAGGTAGATGGTTCCTCAGCTTGCAACCGGTGTAGGAAGGTTTTTTCTCCCAAAGAGTTGTTCGGTGAACTGGTAGTGCAAATTTGGAGCCATGACGGGTGTTGTAGTGGTGCAGGTCTCGGTTTCTTGGGGGGTTTATTTCATTCACATACTTTATAGATTCAAGTATGTAGAGAGACACCACTGTGAGGATTCCTAGGTTTGCGAATGCTAGTCTGCAAGTCTGTGGTGGGACAAGGTTGGCGAGGGCTCTTATGGCTTTCTTTTGAAGGACAAGAATTCGATTCATATTTTTTGTTGAAGTTCCACCCCACACTGTCAAGCCATATCTAAGATGC
This sequence comes from Macrosteles quadrilineatus, assembly GCF_028750875.1. Classification (NCBI taxonomy): domain Eukaryota; kingdom Metazoa; phylum Arthropoda; class Insecta; order Hemiptera; family Cicadellidae; genus Macrosteles; species Macrosteles quadrilineatus. Next base: position 2,941,092 of record NW_026542612.1, read on the forward strand.
GACTCTACCAGTGCGAAGTAAGCTGTTTTGGCCACGGAGAGTCCGCCTATGTAGTTTATTCTTCTGACGACATATATTCCAGTACTGATTTTTTTGCTTAAGTGGTTGATGTGCTCTTTCCATGTTAGTTTGTTATCAAGGATAACACCGAGAAATTTTGTGTGGTTTTCTATTGTTACATCCTCTAATTGAGGTACTATGTCTTTTTTCTTACTGAAATTCAGAGTTGTAGTTTTTGTGGGGTTTATTGCTAAGTCATTGTTCTTTGAGTAGAGGATAGCTTTATTTAGGATCGATTTTGAATTAAGGTAAAGGTTTTGGGCTGTGTTGTCCTTGATCAAAATGGTTGTGTCATCTGCATACATGATTGCAACAGTATTTTCACTCTCAATTTGTTTGGGGAAGTCATTAGTCAATAAGATGAATAGAATCGGGCCTAATACAGAGCCTTGTGGAACTCCTCTCGTCTGCTTGCTTTTTGAAGATTTGAAACTTTCTGTGACTTCATTTGATGAGTTTTTCAGTTCCACGACTTGTGAACGTCCCGTTAGGTAGCTTTTGAACCATTCTAGCGCAGAGTTTTTTATACCGAGTCTTTCGAGTTTCTTGCATATCAGGTCGTGGCCCAGGCAGTCAAAAGCCTTACTGTAATCAAGGAAGATGGCGGAAATGTATTGTTCGTTTTCTATCTGGTCTAGGACGTACTCAATTAGTGCTGTTATAGCTGAGGATGTAGATTTATTCTTCCGAAAGCCATGTTGGCTGTCAGTTAAGAGTTTGTTATGATTAAGATGTGCCATTAATCTAGCCAGAGCAATTTTTTCTATGATTTTAGAGAAACTGGAGATGAGAGAGATGGGCCTGTAGTTTTGAGCATTTTCAGTTGGTCCTTTTTTATGTTTGGGGTATATTTTACTGACTTTTATGGCGGATGGGAATTTGCCTTCTTTAAATGATTTATTTATAAGATAAACCAGAGGAGAGATGAGTTCTTGAGAGCAGTGCTTTATCATCTTAGAGGAAAACTCATCTATTCCACTTGATGTTTTGGCTTTTAGGGAGTTTATTATCGTTTTAACTTCTTTATAGGATGTTGAAGTTAGGGTAAGCTGTATTGGGCAGACTGGTTCCTCTCCATTCAGCACTGTTTCAGGGTCTATAACGATTGCTCTGTTTTGGTCGAGGGTATTTTCTGCTATATTTGAGAAGAATGTGTTGAAGTGTTCGGCCATTTCTTTTGTGTCGTTTGTGAGTTTGCCATTTATTTCTAATTCTGTAAGGGTTTTCTCTTCACATTTTCCTTTCCTTTCCTTGTTTATAACTTGCCATAAAGCTTTTGGTTTGTTGTCAGCTTGTTCTATGAAGCTAGCTGTTGAGAACATTTTTAGGTTTCTTAGTTTCATGTCGTATATCCTTTTTCTATTAATCATTTCTAATTTGTCTTCATTTCTGTTCGTTAACTCAAACTTTTGCAGAGCTTTCAAAAAGTTCTCTTTAAGGTATTTTGCTTCAGGATCGTAGTACTTCATATGTTTTTTGTTTGTACTAATTTTAGTTTTCTTTAATGGGCATGTATAATCCAGTGCTGTTTGAAGAATATTATGAAATTTGTTGTAGGAGGTTTCAAGATTCGGTGAAGAGTAAACATGTTCCCAATTTTGTAGATGGAGGTGAGCCTTTAGATTGTTTAGGTTTGTGTTGTTTAGGCTTCTTTTCATTACAAATCTTTGGGAAGTGTCTTCTTGGTGTGTTTTCAGCAGGCACAGCTGCGCAGTGTGGTCAGATAGACCGGTATGCACAACTTGTCCAGTAATATACGCATATGGTATGTTTGAGCATATACAGTCTATTGAAGTGGCTGTGTCATGGGTTATTCTGGTGGCCTCTAGAGGAAATCTCCAGATGTTTTGTGTGGTTAACTCTTCTTCCAGCATGGCGTTTTTGGAATCTTGGGTGAGCCTGTCGATATTTATGTCACCGATGAGTATGAGGTTTTTCTTGTGTACTTCTTGTAGTTCTAGCGTGTCTGATAGGAGGTCAAGGGCAATTCTTGCATTTTCGATTGGTGGTCTATACAGTGCCGGATTTACCACTAGGCCGATTAGGCCGCGGCCTAGGGCCGCAAGCAAGAGGGGGCCGCAGAGGATTGGGAAAAACATTTTTTGAGATAAAATTTTAAAAAAATAATTTATTTTAAACCACCAGTTTGCCGCCATCACAGGTGACCATAATGATGTCTCCGTGGACCGAGGGAGATGTTCACGATTTTGCCGCGGCCTCGGGTGCCTGTGATGATGTCCCGTGATTGCGGCCCGCGGGAGACGTTCGTGATTTAGCCGCGGCCGCGGGTGACGTTCACGAATTAGATGCTGTATCGAGTTGTCTGTCAATGATGATGTCCCCGTGATTGCGGCCCGTGTGCGGGAGATTTTCACGATATCGCCGCGGTCACAAGTGTCGATGATGATGTCCCCGTCATTGCGGTCCGCGGCAGATGTTCATGATTTCACCACGGCCGCGAGTGTTGACGATGCATCCCCGTGATTGCGGCCCACGGGAGATGTTAACGATTTCGCCGTGGCTGGGGGTGTCAATGTGGATGTCCCCGTGGTGGCTTACCGAGGAGGATGTTTACGATTTCGGCACGGCCGCGGGTGACAATGATGAAGTCCTCAAGATCGCAGTCCATGGGAGATTTTTTTAACACGAATTTGCCGCGATCGCAAGTGTCGATGATGATGATGTTCACGTGATTGCGGCCCGCGGCAGATGTTCATGATTTCACCGCGGCTGCGAGTGTTGATGATGATGTCCCCGTGATCGCGGTTCACGGGAGATGTTAACGATTTCGCCGCGGCTGGGGGTGTCAATGATGAAGTCCTCATGATCGCAGTCTACGGGAGAGGTTTTTAACACGACTTTGCCGCGATCGCAAGTTTCGATGATGATGTCCCCGTGATTGTGGCCCGCGGGAGATGTTCACGATTTTACTGCGGTCCCGGATGGTTATGATCACTAAGCCATCATAGTTATGATGGCTTTGACTTGGTTTAGGAGAGATGTCCACGATTTCATCCAGGATCACGGGTGTCGATGATGATGTCCCCTTGATGTATAGGAGATAGTCACTATTACTTCCGCTATCGCAAGGAATTTTCACCACAGGGGGAGGGCCGCTCAAGTAATTTGGCCTAGGGCCGCAAGTACCCTAAATCCGGCACTGGGTCTATAGATTCCCAGAATGTAGATATCCTTTTTCTTTGTTGTCTGCATGCGAATCATTGCTGCTTCGAAAATTAACTCCTGGCATGTGTTTGATATGTTAATAGCTGATACTGTATCAGCAAGGGATTCCTTGGAATATATTGCAACACCTCCAAGTTTATGTTCTTCTCTACTAAAGTGGGTAATTAAAGAGTAGCCGGGAATTTTCGTAGCTTCTAGCTCTGTTTTTTTCAGTCCGTGTTCAGTCAAGACTAGAATGCTTGGTTTTGTGTCATTGAGAATATGGTGTAGTCTGTTCGTCTTTGTAGCAAGTCCTCTAATATTTTGGTGCATTATTGCTACACAAGAATTATTTGGAGATTTGCAGATTTTTCTTTTGCTTTTTTCAGGCTGTTTGTTTCTAAAAAAGGGGTTATAGTATGGGACACTGTAGAGTGATTGGATTGTTGACTTGAATTGAGTTCCTGCAGCTGCTCATGTTTCTGTTCTCCTTGAGAAGAGAGGCAGTCCATCTCGGTCATGTTTAGTCGCTTGGTGTGTGACAGAATATTCTTTTTATATAGGTCTATATTTTTCAAAAAGAAGTCTTCAATGGTCTCTCCCGGCTTAAGAAGCTTGGCGGTGATCGGGGGTTTCCCTGTGTTCTTTGGTTTAGTTGATTTGTTTGGGGGAGATATAGTGCCCTTGAAAGTAGAGCAAACTCCTTTTGGGATTTTGATGGCCTTGGGTTCTTTAATATTTTGATTTTGTGTTTGTTGTGGTTGACTTTGGTGTTCTGGTGCTTCTTTCCTCAACTTGCTTTTTGCTATTTGCAAGGAAACACTGAAATGGGTTTTCTTAGTAGTTGCCAATTTGTTTTTATTATATGAAACTCGTCTTGGTGTGTTAATTGGCTTGCAAGGAGTCTCCTTTTTCTCGGTTATTAGGTGCTGGGAATCTTCTACTGTTATTTTATCTTCTAATTTCTTCATTTTTGACTCCATATTATTCTGTTTTTCTTTTAGGGCCTTTAGTTCAAGTAGAATTAGTGTTTCTGTGTTTGATGCTTCTGGCTTTAATGCTTAAATAAAATAACATGCTTGTATAAAAGGTTTTAAAGTTACAAGTTCGATTGAGTAAACTAAAACTAAAGTTTAACCTGCACAATGTGAAAAATACTATTTTCCCATGCAATATTAAAAAGGAAAATTTGAAGTTCAATTGCAGAGACTGACTCTTAACACTAAGCAATCTTAAGCTGTACCAATTTACTTATGTTACTGTTTTGTTACAGGGGATGGAGACTGATGATGCTTTTCTCTGCCACAAATGTGGCAAAATATTCTACAAACTTTCAACCTTAGAGTCACATTCAAGGTGGAAGCATGCAGAAAAAACAAATGAATTCATGTGTGATCAGTGCGGAAGAACATTTCAGAAAAAATATAACTTGATAAAACATTTAGAAAGTGCTGTTCATGATATTTCTGAATCAGTTAATTGTGCTTTGTGTGTCTTTAAAGCATTAAACAGGAAGCTGATGTGTGAACACTATCAAAGTTGGCATGGTATACATCTGAAGGAAACAAATGTTTATTTCAAAACTCCTGAAGAGTTTTTTGTCTGGAAGAGTGAGTATGAGAACAAAACTAAGTCAAGATTTGTAAAAATGTCAAGTAGTCGTATGAGGAAAAATGGATTTATTAGAAGTACATATTTTTGTCACAGAGATGGCAATTTCATACCTAAAGGGAGAAATTTGAGGCACATGAAAGTAAAAGGATCCAATAAAATAAATGCCCATTGCCCAGCCAAAATTGAAGTTGAAATGGGGGAGAAAATCACAATTGTTAGTTATATAGACACTCACCTGGGTCACAATCAAGACATTTCTAGAATGAGCATAGATCCGGATGACAAATTATTGATAGCAAAAAAACTTGCTTTAAAAGTTCCATTCGATCAAATTCTTGATGATATTAACAGTTTCAGAAGAGATGGTATTGATACGAAGCGAGTTCATTTGTTAACTAGAAAGGATCTTTGGAATATAGTAGACTCTTTTAAGATAAATCCCAAAAATGTTGTTTTCAGTAAAAATAACATAAGAAGAAAGAAGAAGATGCAGGATTTGGAAAATGGACAAAGAATGAGTTCAGATACACTGAACATGTATAGCCAAGAGAATAACAGTGTTGATGATGAAAAAGTGATTTATGAACACACTGAGGAGGAAGAATATACTGACACACAAGTTGTTTCAGTGAAACAGGAAAATATAGTATATTATCCTGTTGATGAAGACCATCAGTATGTTGAGGGATATTCACTAATGGCTGATGAAAGTGATGAAGAGGGTGGGACATGTTTAATCATCAATGCTAATGGAGAACTTGAAAGCATCACTGGTCATAAAATAATTTATACTGAGGAGGGTAATATAGAAATTTGTAAAGCCTTAAACATGGATGAAAGTAAAATAATTTATGATGATGGTACCACGGTTTCGCAACAAACACAAACCCTGTCTAAGTCCGAGACCAGAAAGAATGAAGAAACGGAAGATTACTTTTCAGAGGGAGTATCAACAAATAAGTCTACATTACTTAAGTCCAAAATGACATCTTCACAGAATGAAACAGGCTACAATGAAAAACTAGACGAGTGTGTCACAGAAAATGTAAATTATACAGAAGTAGCTGAGGACCAATATATACAGCTGATGGAAGTAGAAGAGGTTGTAGAAGATCCCGAAACAGTAATAATCAAAACTGAAAATAATGAAGGTGGGTTGGATCAGTCAATGATGTCTGTAAAAGACGACTCATCTCAGTATGAAGTAACAATATCAAACTACCAAGGAGGAGATGATGACTACGTAATCATTTCAACTGAAAATGAAGACATGGTTGAATGTGGATCCAGTATTGATTCATCTGAAACGTATACTACTACTGAAGATTTAGATGCATCAATATCTCTTGAAACAGTAGTTCTTGACACAAGTGAAAATGGCCATGAATACAACATAGAATCGACAGATGTAATAGCTACAAGTGGTGGACCGGCCAAGTGGAAAAATACATCTAGGGTGTTACAAAAAACTTTCAATATTGAAGACTTGAGTAAGCTTAATAGTGAACAGGAGTTGCATGTTTATTCAAGTAATATTTCCTCACTAGAAAATGTCATAGAAGTTTTCTCTGAAAATATCAGCAAAGATTAAGAACATTAATATTAATGTAAAGGATTGTTGAATATTTATTTAAACAATTTTTTATTCCCATTTTGTTTTAAGTAGTTATATTAATCAATTCGGTATTGTAAATCAGGACACTGTTATTTAAAAAAATACTTGTCAATAAACATTTGGTTTTTTAATAAAAAATACTTACTCTTTAAATATGTTATATTTAAATAAACTAGGCACATAAATCAAACAGAATGTTTCACTGTAATGAGTTTTGCTACATTGACAAAATAAAACTGGTGTCACTAATAACACCTCTTAATTTAAATTTTTAACTTAAATAAAAACTGTTGAATGTAAATTCAGAGCAAACCCAAGGATTAAACCATAAGGGTAAAAACACACATACAGCGATTGTGGGGCGATTCCGTGCAAGCTGTAGCGGCGCGACTGAGAGCGATTGACATCGCACACATTCAGCAAGTAGCGAGAGCGACACAAATGAGAGCTCGATAATTTCCAAGATATCACATAGTAAGTTTTCACGCAATTTGCATTACAGTGAAAATACGTGACTAAAAACATTCATTTTGCATGCTTTAAACCGATCGGAGTGGTTACATGGAATGAATGGAGGAAGGGAGGTACATGGTGAATATAACCACTTGTTTCCACTTCTTAAAGAAGCATTAATCGCGATTCATGCAATACATGTCTACCTCGACCTCTTACATAAAGAGATACATTCTTTCAAAAAGAGAAGGTTCGAGAAGGTTCCAAAACCCTCTGGGTAGGTTCCATTTCCAGTAGAATGGAGGTACAGAGCGGACTACTGGCGAAAGTGGAACTAAAAATTTCCACAAGATCTTTGCCCGCTCCGCTCTCAAACTCTAGAAAAACAAACGAGATTGTTTCAAAGTTAACTGCTCCGCTCCGCTACACTCGCTTCAGCTGTTTGTGTGCGCGTTACTACTTGATTGTATGGGTTTGATTTTGTCTCTCTAAATCGTGCCGCTCCGCCCCGCCCCCAGTCTCTGTTTGTGTGTTTCTACCCTTAGGCTTGCATTAAAGCAGATAGCAGAAAATTATAAAGTACTAGCTGTACCCGCGGGCTTTGCCCCCGTTTAACTTCATATTCGTATTTGCATGCCTCAATCACGTCCTGGTTGAAGTTCGTTCGCTACGCTCACTTGCTTTCAGGTTGAAGTTCGTTTGCTACGCTCACTCACCTATTGTTTGCAAATTAGCTGTTACAAATTTAAAAAAATATATAGTGCTGCACCCTGTTGGTAATCCTTGTAAATTTAAAGCTATTGAACATCATAGAACAGAAACAGCTTGTTTAATTGAAACAGCTGTTAAGATTCATTAATTCCTTTTAAATATGAAAAATCATAAGCTTAACATGGGAAACTCCAGAGCCACTGGGGCGGAGCCGGAGAGTCCGATCAGAATAAAAACTACTTAGTTTTCCTATTTAATGCCCAAAGAATCAGTGTACCGAATTTCAGCCTCCTAGGTAAATGGGAAGTGGGAGAATTAGTGATGAGTGAGTGAGTCAGTCAGTCAGTCAGTGAGGGCTTTGCCTTTTATATATTTAGATTAAGTTCTCACATGTAGTCTGGTTTTGATAAAAGAGAAGTTTGGTTTTTATTAACATGCCTGACACAACATTTAGCTGTAAAAATCTAACAAATATTTTTAATTTTACTTTCAAACATTTTTACTGTTCATGGATCCATTATTTAAAGAATCCATAATTAAAGATAAAACAATCTGTGATGTTTAGCTAAATATTTTAAACCTTAAAATAATACCTGTCATTTACTATGCTTTTTATGGCTGTATACAATGTTGGATTTCATATTCTCAGTTAAGACTTTTTTAATTTACGTGACTTTGATGTGTTTAGCCATAAATGGTGTATTTTTATGAACAGATTTTGTGCAGTAAAGATTTATTATGTTTGGATGTAATCTGTGTTATTTTTTGTCTTAACATGGGACTGGGATATGTGTGTTTATAAACAAAAGTAATAAAGGATACAAAATAAATGTATATTGAAAATAAGTTTAATCGATCTGCCAATAGTGTGCTGCTGTCAAATACTTTTTTATTCTTGTCCACCGACTAAAATTAATTTAAACCATGAGGAAACATATAGTTAATTATAAATAGTAGACAAACTAGCTTTAAAAAATATCTGAGAACATAGTTTTTTTATTTTATAACAGTGCACTTTGAGAGTCATTCAATATTATCTCTTTGAATGAAAAAAAAATGATCCCTGTAAATGGAATCTACTGGCAAAACTTTAATCCAGCAGTTAACATAATATTAAATTCGGGGTTTTGGTTTGTATGAGGACAAACAACAGTATTAACTTCTGTGTCACTATTTAATGGTTGACTTCTCTGTTGAACATGTCAATAAACAATGTTGTAGCTAGATACATGATTTTGGGTCTTGTAATAGCTTGAAAATTATCAAATGACCACAGTAAGCAGCTGCAATCATCCTTAGTCCTACAAGAGCTATGTTTTTGTGATTTAAATGGTTTTAACTATTGTAAGTTTTAAATCCCTTCATTTCTAATTATACAAGCCATCTATTGTTTTAAATGGAACTCTTTATTTCCTGTACGTGCCTTTACTATAACAAGTTAAAATAAAATCTGTCCACAGGGCTTTGAGCTATCCGTTTCGTTTTTATAAAGCAGTTAAGTTTTTTTTCCATTAATGAAATAATTATTGGAATTTAGGAAGCTGTTGTGTTTACAGGTTTGAGTAAGCCAATTTTTAAAACTGTTAAAAACTAATATTATTGACTCTTGGATACCGATTGGATTTTAGCTGTGATAATTTTTTTATTAAGAATAACATGGTTGAATGAGTTAATCAAGGAGTGCAGTCCAAGATTCCTTTTATACATTTTTTTAACTTAAATTAATTTTGTTACTGAGATAATTGATGTGACATAAAAGATTATGTGGCTTATGACAAGTCGTTCTGTCAGTTAGGCTTAAATGCTGAAAAAGTTTTCTCATTTGATAGAAATCACTAATGTACGCTAACATTCTGTTGGCGGTTCAATTATTTCAGCTACCTTTTGAATGCAAAACTGGCGACAACTTTAAAACTGGAATGGAATGCGTAGCTCTATCAATAGTCAAAGCTAATACGTACTTACCTTATCTTGGTCTTAAGTGTGTATAACTCTTTATTTAATCTATATATTAATACGCAAGCAGTTTTCTTTTCTCAGTCGTTACTCGATAACGGCTGGACAGACTTAACGTTTGAAGTATCAAATTAAAGGTATTTTCACGAAGATGTGCAAATACGTCTCAGAATATTAAGAAAGGGCATCAAGTAAAGTTTAAGGGCTAAACTTTTGGAACATGAAATAGTTCTTTGTTAACCAAAGATTGCAGGACTTACTTCCAGAGCAAAGTCGGAATTTATATTTTTATTTTAACATCTGCTTACTAAGTCTGGTTAAAGAGTCCCCTAGCAAGACAAATTATTATTTGTAATAGTTGAACTGATTTACCTTACATCATAATTTTAACGAATCATCATGTAGTTTTGGTTACAGTTCGGTATGACGAAGTGAAAGTTTAAAAGTGCTCATTCGCATTGCAGTTACCTGTTACCTTACCATATTGTCATGTAATTTACAATGTGTATCAACATTTCTTTGAATTTTTTTTCCTGTTGTTTGGTTAACATTGTATTTAATACGAATTAAAAATTAAATGCCCCCTATAAGGAGAGGAACTGTAAGTGGCCGAAGGGAACGTGAACTTGATTGCTTGCATCACCCTTCCAATGGAACAATTGAGGGATGGCACAAGAGCGGCAGCACTAGACCACTGTGGTGATGCATCCAAACTCGGACGAATGAACATTAAATGTTAACATTATGGTGGCTTACATTTTAAAGCAAGAAAAGACTGCCCCCCCGGAAAGTTTTGAAAGATTAGAACTCCAAACTTGCGTTTTCAGACATTCTAGAAGTGTAATCACGTTCAAAAGAACTCCAAAAACCAACCCAATTGAGGCTGTCTTTGGCCGGTCAGAATCAGGAAATAGCAAGTAACTAAATCATAATCACAACACAACAAACGAACAAATTATCATTAAGTTGTTGTTGCCTTCTGAGCTGGGCGTGAAGAGCTGTATCTACTGAGTTTTTATTATAAATTGATTTTAACAGGCTGAAAACTTAATGTATTATTGATCAGTAGACCTACAGTTGGACATTTGTTGAGACACTTAAGACACAATCAACAATGAAGACTGACAGTCAATGAGCCAAAACCACTAATTTGAGGAAACCTTTATAATTTCTTGTTATTTGTGTATTTCAGCTGTAAAGAGGATTTAAAGGTAAAATAACCTTAGGCTACTGTTAAAACTTGATATTAATAGCCTATACTGTAGTTGGGAGATTCGTGTAATAGTTGGGATAATTTGAGTAATATATAGTTTGGATATCTGTGTAATATAGTTGGGAAATCCACGTAAAATAGTTAAGGAAATTCAAAGTGTCCCCCCCCCAATATTTTTTTCATTCGACGCCGCTGACTGTAGGTAAAATTATCGCGGTGAAAGAGTGGCCCTTTCTAAACGAATCTGTTATTAAACTTTGTGAAGCTTTCCTCTTTGACATTGTAGAGGACACATAATCACTAAATGGTGAGTAACAACAAATTACTGCAGAATGCAGAACACAGGTACAGGTGAACTCACCAGACTGAGCAGGAACTTACAGCGCATGAGCGGCAGTGTTGCCAACCTAATAAGATGATTTTCCATGCAATCGCCACTGGAAATCACCGATTTTATTCGCAAAGATTGAAATTACCCGCAACAATTCCTGATTGATCCTCTGTGAACAATGTTCATTATTAAACCATATGGAGGAGGTTATTTAGCCTAACCATTGACTCCCTTGTCTGTGGCCTAACTAAAGCAGACTATTTTCCTTAGGGGGGGGGGGTTCTATCACCCTCATCCCCCACCTGTAGTTACCCCACTGTTTCTGACCATGATGGGCAATATTATTTGAGGTATATAGATAGAATGAAAAGTAAAATAAAGAGTATAAAAAAGTGTTTAGAAGGAGCTTTTCTGAGACTAGTATAAATTCATTTTTAACACTATATTAGCTAAAGAAGATTTGTCTGAAGTATAAGCCACTGTAACAACTAAGTATGATGTTTTATTTCGATCTTTTTACATGCCTTTGAAACTAGTTTCCCTAAAATATGCCAAATAGAAAAAAAATACTACTTCTAATTCATGGATTTTCAATGACATGAAATGAAATACACCCGCCGCAGCAAACCTGCTGACTAAGGGAATTTCCATTTGTCTGAATCGATTTTCAATTAAATCTATTTAAATAACATTGGGTTTAACGAGTACCTAGGTTTTGCTGCTACAAGGAACTGATAAAGTGTGTTTTTTAGTAAAATATTAATAGTTTAGTTAACAAAATTTGCCAAGTTTGATCATAATATATCCATAAACAAGCAAACTACCTACAACATTTTACAATATTCTCCATAAGAATGGGAATTTTAAATTTACAATTTTAAAATTTTCTCTGTTGCCAATAACCGTACAAAACACTTTGACATACTAAATTATTTGTTTTCTAAGCTCTTTAAAAAGGTTTAGAGAGAAATTGGGGAATTTGATGTATTAAGTTAAAAATTAGAAAAACCAATTTTTACCCCATAAACCCCCACCCCCCCGTAAAACCCTGTTCCCATGGTCAGATCATGCTGGTTCGCAAACTCCTTCAAGTTTCCCGCCTTACATCAATCGGACAAAAATTACTCAAGTTATCCCGTTCACCGGTATACACATATTTTTATGTATTAAAATTTCAGCATATAGTGGTTTTGGCCTCTGGGGACATCAAAATGAAAAAGTAAATCGGTCCCGGGCCTAGGTCTTACCGTGCCACCTACGGTAACAGCTACTTCCCTATAGGGAAAATCGCTAAAAGGAAAATTTAGTAAACTTATAAAAACAATAAAGAACACTAAAGTCTGAACCTCAAAAAAATTAAATCAAACAATTAAACAAAGAATTAAAATTTCAGCCGATAGACGTACAATAAAAAACAATACTTCAATAACAAAATCCACAAAAAAATCCAAATGAATTTGGAAAATTATTAACTCTGAAGTGAATGCTACAAAAAATCCTGGTGAAAATTTGAAAATTTTGCTCAACGACAAAATTGAATCAAACCCAACTTATGTAGGTAAAGTTTTGACATTGTTCTTCCAAATATTAATAAAAATACTACAAGTTTTGAATCTAACCTTAGAAAACCACCCCGACCAACCTGCAGCTTCAAATTTAGAGAAATTGATGAAAAGCTAATAGAAAAGATAGAGTTAAGTCTTTTGATAATAAATTTCCAACAGGGATGGAGTACATACCAGTTACCATTGTTAAACATGCTTTCCCTCTTATATCAAAACCATTAACTCATATCATAAAATCCTATTTAATTTGCTCTATCTTTCCTTATAAATAAAAAGTTGCCAAATTAGTACCATAGTACCAGTCTATAAAAAGGGGGATGAATATGATCCCACAAGTTATAAACCAATCTCGTTATTGCCTGTGTTTTCAACATTTTTTGAGAAAATAGTAGGTATATGAATATGACCAGCTTTTAACCTTCCTCGAATCAAACCATTGTTGGATCCTGAGCATAACATGGCTCCCGACAGGGAAAATCTACGATAACTGCTGGTATCGATTTTATTGAATCAATAATTGACTCAATCGACAGAAATGAGAAGGTAATTAAAATGTTTCTCAACTTTTCAGAAGGGGAACCGGAGTTTTGCCAACGGGTGTTAGGTAGATGGGGGGGATGCTTCGGCCACCTCTTGGTGCGGAGATTTGCCAACGGTGGTAGTGGGAGAAAGAATGTGAGGGAGGGAGAGAGAGCGATTGACAGGGTTGTCTACGTTCGGCAGTTATGCGCTTGTCGCAGTGGGTTAGGTTAGGTTAGGTTAGGTTAGGTTAGGTTAGGTTAAAAATTCAATACATTTCCTTTCACAGTCAGAGGTGCATAACTGCATTACTTTGAACACAGTCAGCATCCTGCCTGGTTTGTCCACCCCGAGCGGAAGCCACCCTCACGGTCACGTGTAATTTCTCTCTTCCCCCCCCCCTCTCGCGCAACCCACAACCGTTGGCAAAACTCCGCAGTATGAGGAATTCACGGATGGGGACCCTTTCTACCTGATACCCGTTGGCAAAACTCCTACACTCTTTCAGAAGACAATAGACAATAGACAAATAATCTTTATTTACACATTCATTAAGAATAGTAGTAGCGTCAATTTACATTTTTTTCTAAATATGTGGTTGAGGTGTTGTTTAGTCAAAGATCTGTTGGTACTGTAGTATTCTTTTAAAGAGTAAAAAGGTCGATTAATGAGCCATTGACGCAAAGCTGGTTTGAGGTCATCTTCTGTCTTGCTTCTTAGATCTGGATGGTGGTAGCCTGTTGTAGATTTTCATTCCTGCGTATGAGGGTTTCTTTTCAAACTGTGTCCTGCGATGTTGTGGAAGGTTGTACTGCATGGTGTTTCTCAGGTTGTGTTGGTGCATTTTGCCACACCTTGTAAGGTTATTTCTTACTGCAAATAACACAACTTCCTCTATGTAGAGTGCTACAAGGGTAAGTACTTTGAGTGACCGAATGCTTCCCTGCAGCTGTCGAGTCTGTGGAGTCCTGCAGTTATTCTGACTGCCTTTTTTTGTTTTGTGAGAACTCTTTGCATGTTAGTGGCAGAGGTTCCACCCCATGCTACAAGTCCATATCTAATGTGCGACTCAAAAAGTGCAAAGTATGCTACTTTTGTTATGATGTCATCTGTTGCATTTTTTATATAAAAGCATAAATGCTTGAACTTAATATTTTACATACATTGTCCACATGAGGGGTCCAGGTTAAATTATTGTCGAGTGTAATGCCCAAAAACTTAGCTTCATCTTCCACTTCTACATCTGGAAGTTGTGGCACTTCATGAGATTTACGGCCAAAAGCTATTTGAGTTTTTTAGACATGTTTACTGCGAGATCATTGTTGTAGCAGTATTGGTAGGCCATGTATTTTTGATGAGACTTCATCGATTCCAGACGAGTTTTTGCTTTAAGTTTGTTTATCATCATTTTAACTTGCCTCTCGTCCGTGCTTTGAAAGGAGGAAAACGGTGGACCTGTTTGAGTTACGTGTGGGGTTTAAGCTGTGTTCTTTAGGTGTTTTTGTTTCTCTACTGTTTTTTCTGCTACCTGTGTAAAAAATGTGTTCAAATGCTCTGCAACATCAGTCACATTACTTATAATTTTGCCATCTACTTGAATGGTTATTTCATTTAGGGGTGTTTCCTTTTTGGACCACACTGTGTTTATTGTTTCCCAGATATAGCTTTAGATTTATTTTGAGCTTTCATCAACTGGTCAGAGTTAACCTTTTCCCGCATCGTTTTCAAGTACAGGTCATATAGTTCTTTTTATTTTCAATTGAAACCCTTCTGTCATCTGGATTTCCCGTCACCTCAAACTTTCTTAGAGCTTTAAGAAATTCGGCTTTGAGTCTCACTGCTTCTGGGTCCATAGAGAATTTGAGTTTATGCTTTCTTTGTGTCTTTATCTTCTTTTGGGGGCAGGCTGCATCCATAGCTACTCTCACTATGTTACTAAAAGTTTTAAAAGCTTCTTCGGCATTGTTTATTGAGGTAACACTAAGCCAGTTTTCTTGACTGAGAAGAAACTTGAGGTCTTGCAGGTTTTTATATTTTAGGCAGCGTCCAATTTGGGCTGGATAACTTGAGTTGATGTGTGAGTTGAAGTTTACAGTACAGAGTTGAGCAGTATGATCAGAAAGTCCTGCACTGATGACTTCTGGAGTGAGTTTGTTTGTATCCATATTTGTACATATCCAGTCAATGGAGGTTTGTGTTAGATTTGTTATTCTTGTAGGGGAAGCTGTAGTCTCTGGATGTTGTGCATAGCAAGAGTTTCATTTAAGATAATGTGTTTCCTGTTAGGGTTACACAAATCAACGTTAATCTCCCATGATGATGAGAGGAGAATTTTCAATTTTTGTTTCCTCAATTAGTTGTGTAAAGGTGTTTAATGATTCCTCAAGGTCTCCGTTTGGCGGTCTGTAGGTTCTCAGTATAAACAGGTTTGAGTTCTTGAATTTTATTTGTATAAGAGCTACTTCAAATAGTTCTTTACAGTACATACTTGGAAACATCTATGGCTACTGTGCTACTCTCAAGGCTTTCTTTTACAAGAATGCATACACCTCCCTTTCTGTGTTCTATTCTACTATAGTGAGCCTTGAGGCAGAATCCAGCAGCTATGACGGTGCTGTTTATTGTGTCAGGTTTCAGTCCATGTTCTGTCAGAATTACTATGTCAGGTTTGGTTTCTTCTAAAAGGTGCTTTCTGTAGTCTATTTATTTTATTTGAGACTTCCTGTGTATTTTGGTGCAGCAGGATGAATTTGGAGTTTACATCCTGACTCGATTGTCTAAAAAACAGCCAGGTTGCATTTGTCTTGTCTGCTGATGTTTGCAGTTTTCTTAAAGTAAAATCAGGCTGCATTGGAATAATCTGAGAAGGTGAGGAAAATACAAAGTTATTATCATGTAGTGATGCTGCCTCGCTTTTTACTACGTATCCATAACGCTTCTTCATATGTTCTGAATAAAATCCTATATTTTTTACAAAGAATTCATTGTAATCCTCGTCTTTGCTCTTTGGCTTAGCATTAAGGGGTGGATGTTTATTTTTATTTTTAGTCTCTTTCAGGCTTTCTCGAGCGTTTACCGTTTGTGACACTTGTGACAGTTTTTCTGGCGGGGTTTGGCTGGTTCCCCCGGTTGATACTTGCTCTGTTGAGGTCTCAGATGGCAGTTTTTTCGTAGAAGTTTGTCTGACTCTCCCTGTTGCAGTTTCCGTTGGCAGTTTTTCTGTAGGAGTATGTCTGACTCTCCCTGTTGTAGTTTCGGTTGGCAGTTTTTCTGTAGGAGTTTGTCTGACTCTCCCTGTTGCAGTTTCCGTTGGCAGTTTTTCTGTAGGAGTTTGTCTGACTCTCCCTGTTGCAGTTTCCGTTGGCAGTTTTTCTGTAGAAGTTTGTCTGGCTCTCCCAGTTGTAGTTTCGGTTGGCAGTTTTTTAGTTGGAGTTTGTCTGACTCTCCCTGTTGTAGTTTCGGTTGGCAGTTTTTTAGTAGGAGTTTGTCTGACTCTCCCAGTTGTAGTTTTGGTTTTTTTTCCACTGGAAGCGTCACTGCGCCGTGGTCGTCAAAAAAATATTGGCCTTTTCATTTATCTTCAAAGTACTGTCAGTGAGTAGTATGGCCTCTTCAATAAATAATTCTTGAGTAACGTCTTGAATTTTTCTATTTCTTTAATATTTTTGATTTCAGTTGGGATCTTGTTATAGATTTTGGAGCACATAAATTTAGGGCCATTTTCTACTAAAGTGGAGTTTACCTGGGTTAGGTGGACATTTTTACATTGCCTTGTGTTGTAGTTGTGGAATGCTGCATTTATTAGGAACAGTTGTGGGTTCTTCTTTACGCTCAGTGCTGACTCCAGGATAAAAAGTGCTGTCATGGTAAGGACCTTGGCTTCTTCAAACAGTGGCTTACAGTGTGCGAGAAATGTTTCCAAGAAAATAGATCTTATTATTCTTTTTTATAGGAGAAGTACTCGTTGGGCAGCTGGGCTGTTTCCCCATAGTAGGATCACATATTTCATGATGCTGTGAAAACAGCCATGGTATATCTTCATTAGTACTTCTTTTTCCTGGAGTGGTTGGAGCCTTCGAACCATATAGCAAACTGCCGTGAGTCTCACAGATATGTTGTCGATATGTTTGTGCCATCTCAGGTCATCACTGATGGTTAGGCCAAGATATTTTACAGAATTATCAATGTTAATGGTTGATCCTCCTGAGCGCAGTAAAGGGCAACAATCTGGTTTTTTTCTATTGTGTATCTGAAGAGCCTTTGTTTTACTTCTTGAAATAAACCCTTAAATATGGTTTGTATTCTAATCTTATCTTAAACAATAATAATTTGAGGACAGAGGTTTTAAAGCATGAGGTTTAATGGTACATAAGTTAAATGATTAAAATAGGGTTACAAAAAATTGTTCAGGGGTGGGGATTCGTGCTGGCCGAATCAAAAGATTTCAAATTTAAATTTTCAATAAGTAAGTTATGGTAAGTTTTGAATTAAATAATCTTTTAGAAACAATGAGTTAAATAGGAAGGATTTTGATTTTAATTAAGAGAGGTAAATTGGGTCCAAATGGATGCTTGAAGAGTCTAGTCTGAGTCAATAACTTAATAAAAATGGAATGTTCTCACCAATCTTCTGTAATAATAATTTTCTTCTTAGTTTAAAGGCTTAAATTCTTCTTTCTTCAGTAAAATTTGGAAATTTTGACACTACTTTCTTTTATAATATGACAATTATTTGCACAATTAAGAGTTTAAACTTGTATGTTCTTCTTGGATGCTTTTAAACTGCACACTCCTTTTCATTGTTGTAAATCATATCAAGTTATGGGGTTCACATAAATAAAAACATGGTTGAATTTTATTAATAATCTTGAACCCAGATGGATGGTGTTCTGATTGGAGGATTTGTTTTTGAATAATAATTTTGGATAAGCCAATGAATAAATTTTGATAGTAAATTATATATATGTTGAGACAATATAGTTTTAATAATATTAACAATGGACATGGATAAATATTGAAAATATAACAAGATTGAGTTTGAAATTAAAATAAGGACTATAATTATAAACATTGAATTTTGAGTCATTACATTCTATTCAGTAACAGTTTATTGTCGTTACACCAACTACTCATTTCGTTAAGCCCTTCTTGGGCGTTGATTCTTAAGGATCGAGCATCACTACCTCTTACAAGGTGGCAAACATCATCGGCAAACAACCAGGTTTTTCCTGTCGTTATTGAATCAGGCAGGTCTTTGACGTAGAGGAGGAATAGGACAGGGCCTAAGTTCGATCCTTGAGGAACACCGGTATTAATATTAGGTGATAGAGTTGAACGGTAGTGGCGACATAGCCCATCTTGACTTAAATGTCTAACATTGACTACTTGTTTCATGTCTTTGAGATATGTAGAGATCCATTGTAATGGCTTGCCTCTGATACCAATTTTGATTTATTTAACAGTATCTCATGTGAAAGAAGGTCAAACGCCTTAGTCATGTCATAGAAGATGCATAGCTGATCTCCTATTTCGTCAAGATTATCATACAAATCAATGATTAAGTCAAATATCGCATCAGTAGGGCATTTCTTCTTTCTAAAACCAAATTGGTGATCATTAAGCAGGTTTGTATCATCCAAAAAGGGAATTAATCTTCTTAGAAATACAATTTCAAATATTTTATAGAATACACTTTGTACGGCTACCGGCCTGAAGTTTTTAACGAGATTTTTTTCGTTACCTTTGTGGATAGGCACAACCTTTGAGGTTTTAATTTTTTCTGGAAAGACACCTTGTTCAAACGATTTGTTAATTATCATGGCAAGGGGTTTAGCAATGATGTCCTTGCAGCATTTCAACAAACTACAGGGTATTTCATCTATTCCAGCACTATGTTTATTGCTTACTTTAATGATGATGTCAGCTATTTCTTTCTCACTTGTAGGCCACAAATGGAAATCGTTCTCCAATAAATTATCATTAAAATCTATATTTGTTTCACTAACCGGCCCAGTCAGTTTGATGATTTCAGAAACAAAATAGTCATTAAAAATGTTTGCCACATTACAGTACCCGGATGGGTGATGAGCTCGTCATTGATTTTCAAACATATATTACAACTATTTACATAATCATCACATGTTAGATTTCTAATAATAGTCCATGACTCTTTGCTGATGTTCTTTGCATTGTCAATTTTATTCTTGAAATATTGTTTCTTACTATAGTAGTACGTTTTCTGTGCTATTAGTGAGCAATAAAGTGTGTTGATATTTAGCATTGGAATATACGGTATTTACTCAGGGGAGGTATAGAAGAGGCTACGATGACAGCTGAGGGCTTCTTATTAGCTGAGGGAACGCTACAAACGTTAATCAGCCATCGGCCACGGTGGTCTATTGGTTAGCGTGCCGGGCTGATCTACTATAGGTCCCGGGTTCGAATCCTGCTGGTAGCATTAACTTTTTGTCCAAGATTTTTTTATTATCAGCAAGTTTGGTTGGTTTGGTTTGGTTATTACAGTTTAATTTTATTATTAAGTCATTATAAAATTTTAATAATTAAACAATTTCTAGTTTTATTTAATAAAAAGAATTATTTTTCTGATTACTAAACTTTTGTTATATTATTTCTTTATCAGCAAGTTTGGTTAGTTCGGTTAGGTTATGATAGTTTAATTTTATAATTAAAATATAGTAAAATTGAATTTGAGGCATTTATAATTTTATTTTATGAACAGAACTATTTTTGCGACTGGTAAACCTTCATTGCCAAAGTGCTCTCTACTACAGCGCTGTTCACGGAGGAATTTTGAACTAAATGCCTCATTTGTACCTCCCCTAAGTCAGACCCGGAATATACTATTTTGTTGTTATCATCAGTTTTGTCTCTTGTACGCCAGTACAATTCTTTCAAGTTTTCTTGGGATTCTATTATTTCTTGGTTTATCCATCTAACATGTGAGTCATCCTTACACATATATATGGCCTTGGGAAAGCACACGTCAAAAACATATAAAAAGGAGGAATAAAAAGTATTAAAAATACTATCTACATCACTGGTTGACTCATCAATGATCCAACTTTGTTTTTTCATTAAAAACTCAAATGTGTTTAGGTTGGGTTTGGTAATTTTCCTCTTCTCAATTTTCTTTACAACATTGAAATTTCTAGAATCCAATTTAAAAACAATTATATGCTATGGTCTGAGAGAAGTGGTGGTAACCCCAACAGCACAATGGGCTTGCTGGGAACTTGTTCCAAGTCCATTGGCCCAAGTTCCCAAGCCTGGTTTAGACTCAGGGACCAAAGTCTGTAGGCTTGGTTTTGACTTGTTTTAGAGACCGAAGTTGGCAGTTGTTCAACTTGTTATGGGTTTGGCTCCCCAAGTCCAACCCAAGTCCCAACCCCAAACCTACAGTGA
Source organism: Macrosteles quadrilineatus (assembly GCF_028750875.1). Classification (NCBI taxonomy): domain Eukaryota; kingdom Metazoa; phylum Arthropoda; class Insecta; order Hemiptera; family Cicadellidae; genus Macrosteles; species Macrosteles quadrilineatus. The sequence goes on from NW_026542612.1 coordinate 2,961,715, forward strand.
ACTCATGGGCACAAACCCACTCTAAGCTTGGAATGATGGATACAAAACGGGTCTGGTGGATTAAGCAGGCTCATTATGGACTTGTTCGGGACTTGGGGGCCCAAGCCCAATTTTAGTAAGCTCATATTGGACTTGGCTTAGACTCATATTGGAATTGGTTTTAGCACATTTTAGACTTGGGCAAACAAGCTCACACCTATAGACTCACTCAGAACTTGGTACGAAGTTTTATATACTTCAATTACTGTCATGATCAGAGATAATAATAATACTTATTATAATAGGCTATAGTAATAGTAATATAATTTATACCTATTTAACATATAAGCTGTTTCACACCATTCATTTGCTAGCCCACATTTTTTCTTATAATTAATTTTTTACCAAGAAAGATTATTTATGATAAAATGAAGCCTATTTTATGAGTGATCTTGAAAAAATATTGGTTATATATGAGGTTTAGAAAGCAAGACATTCACATTTCAAGACAATTTATTAATATAATAAATACAATGCCCGCTATCTTCCACTTCATCTTCAACTTCTTTTCTGAACCCATCAACTCCACCGCCTGCTTCAGAAGATCTATAAAAAATACAATTGCATTAGAATTATTTGGTTTATTAAAATTTATTATTTAAATCATTTTTCATTATTTTTATTTGTTATTATAATAATTTGATTATTTGGAATTTGTTGGTGTTGCAAACACAGGGTGTTAACCTACCTTTGTTTTTAAAATAGTTATCAAACTTTTATTTCTTACTATTTTACTTTTATAATGATTACAGCGTGTGATGGAACTTACACTTATCAATAAGGCTACTGAATACAAACAACGTAAACTAATGGTTTGGCCTGTTTTTATCTGTAGACTAGGTTAAGGCATTGACTATAATGGTTAAGGTTAAACACAAATTTTGGCACTGTTCTGTTGAGTTCAGCAGTAGACTATAGAGTATAGTATAGTGAGTGACGTTGTCGATTCAGTGAAGCGCTGAGTATGTCAAAGGTTAAAGCACAAAAGGTTTAGGCTATAAACAAAATTCTACGGGTTCTTAATGCAATGAAATTAATTGTTTGCTTAACTTAGCTTACTTATATCATCATAGACTAACCAACACAAGTACCTATATTTTTTATCAATGGAGTTTAAATCTTACCTTTACAGGAATCCCTTAGTTCTTCTTTGCTTCGTCTTGGTATCAAAACCATAAACAAAACTCACAACTAGTAACGAAACGAGTAACTCACAACACCAGAACTAGATAAGTGAGAACTGACAACTGAGAGTGAGGAAGTCTAAATCCAACAAAAATGGTGGTTCAGCACAAAGAAACAGGTTTTAGGAGCGTTCTGGGTAGGGGTGGAGGGAAAATTCTTTTGTCATATGGCACTGCTCACTTTAGACTCACATGAACAAGCTTGTCGTGGGTCTGGTTAGGTGTTTAAATTGTGGACTTGGCCTACCAGGTTATATATGTAAATAAAACAAGTTTAGTTTTGGCGCATTTACACAAGTTCACTTAACCAAAGCTGTTTTAAATTTGTAGTGGGTTCCAAACTCCAAGTTTGTCATACCAATTCAGAAATATGTAAAAACCAAGTTTAGTCCAAGCTCACGTGCTGTCTGGGAAAACATCTATGGAATAAGAGCATCTTTGAATATCAGTCATAAAGTAGTCGAGTTGGCTGTGTCGATTTGAATTAGGGTCGATCCTAGTGTATTGATTGAATGTAACATGGAGATCGTTTGACTGCAAAACATCATTTAAGTAGTCTCTGTGTAGGCTACTTACTTGTCAAATAATCAACATTTAGGCCCACACAGACCACCAGAGGTAAGTCACAATATGTTCGTTTTAGGTACGTTATGGTATCTTCAAGGAGTTCAATAAATTGATAAAAATTCGCCTCACATGGCGGTCTATAGATATTTACAAGTACAAATTTATATTTACAACAATTAACCAATGCTCCACAGCACTCAAAAATATCTTCTACTGAGAGGTCCTACAGTTTATTGATTGGAATTACTTTGTTTGTGTTATTATTTAGAGTAAAAATGGCAACACTACCTCCAGATTTCAATTCTCTACTGTAATCTACTATCATAGAATAGTCCCCAATTTTAAAGCAGGTTTTCTTCACATTATTTAACCAAGTCTCAGCTACACAAATAAATTCACAGTTATCTTGTGACAAGAGAGATTCTAATAATTCAATTTTATTAAAAATAGATCTTCCATTAAAAAACATAATCTTTAATCTTTTAGGGTTATCTTTATTCAACTCTGCTTCCCTATATCCATCAGAGTCTACTACACGTTTTTTTCAGGCAACCCATTATCAAGTGTAGGCCTAGGCCTGGTTTTGTTATTCCCATGTCTGTTAGAGACTATGAAATTATTAATTAAAATGCCTTCAGGCCATTTCTCGCAGTCCATAACTATATTAGAGAACTGTAATGGAAAACCTACCTTGAAGGATTTGTAGGTTGGGTACCTTGTTTGAATTTCCTCACAGATGACGTTTTTTCCGCTACACATCTTCATCACATATTCCTCCACTGACTGTTTCTTTGTATTTTTCTCGAGCCTGGATATAAATATCAATTTAGTTTTAGCCACAGCCTCCAGGTCGGATCCATCGACTTTTCCAGTCCTGGTTGGCAGTTTTTTAGTAGGAGTTTGTCTGATTCTCCTATGGTTGTTGTTTCAATTTGCAGTTTTTTCGTAGGTGTTTGTCTGGCTCTCCAAGTTGTGCTTTTGAAGGTTTTGCTGGTTCTTTCTCGGCAGTCAGTAGCAAGTGTGTGATTTGTTTGTTCTAGGTTCTGTATTTTGCATTTTGCAGGGATACGCATAATATGTAGTTCTATTATGATTTCTTTGAGCCCTTTTTTTATGAACTTGATGTGGGAGTGGAAGGATTTGCATGAGTTATCGGAGAAATGTTAGACATCTCTTTGTTCATCCGTTTTTTCAGGGTGTTAATTACGTGTTCCATTTGATTTTGTTTCATTTTAATTTGAGCAAGTTCAGCTAAGAGGAAAGGACTGTGACCAGCTATACATTGATGGGTCTGGGCTACAGCAGGCTTTGTACTAACCAGATTTTCCTCTTTTTCATCCAGCTTAGCATTGTGTTCTTGTGTCAGATCTTTTATGTGTTCTGTTTGAGTTGTTGATTTTCTTGTTCATATTCTTTTAACGTGTCTTTTTTTTTCCTTGTCCAATTCTTCAAAGTGTGCTCTAATTTTCTGCGAAGCATCTTCTCATTGTCAAGCTGTTTTTCAAGATTATTAATGGTTTCCACTAACGAGTTGTTTTGACTCAGTTTCACATAAGAAAATGCTAGAAATTCCTCATAGTTTAAATATAAATAATGAAGAGCTTAAGTGTTTCAGTTCATACTTGCAAGGAAGGCAACAATGTGGTCCAAAACAATTTAATTAAATAAATAAATTATTTCTACCATCCAAATAGTAAATACTCTTACACTCCAAATGTTTACTCTGAATACAAAAATATAAAATATGGTATACCCCAGGGATCTATTTTGGGCCCTCTTTTATTTCTTTGTTATATGAGAGGGTTCCCACTAGCTGTGATGGAGGAAGTTCAGTGTGTGTTTATGCTGATGACACCAACATCACAGTTACAGGCAATTCCCAAGAGGAAGTCGAACTGAAATTTGTTATTAGTTATTGATTTTTAAGTAGTAACAATCTCCTGATAAATTAGAGTAAATCAAATTTTATATCATTCTCCACAAAACAATCAAGATCTAAATTGAACCCGACTATTTACCTTGATAATTCAAACTTGAGTCAAGTAGTATACACAAAATTTCTCGGATTGTATATTGGATCAAAACCTAAATTGGGATAAGCATGTTTAGCAAGTAATTAGTAAAATGTCAAAAGGTAGATATGCCTTGTGGCAAATGTCAAGGGTGTGTGATTGATACTTTAAAAACCATATACTTTGCATTCATACATTCTCACATATCCTGTAGGCCTATAGCAATTTATGGAAGAACCTACCAAAAAAAATTTGGACAAAATTCTTCATAAAAAAAGCACTCCTTATTATTTTCAAATTCAAAAATAATCACCAAACCAGTGAAACCATTCTTTTCTAAATTAGGTATTACGAGTCACAGTCTATGACTTGTACATTTATGAAACTATATTACATGTAAAAAAATTAAACCTCCAAAATAATTGTAGGCTACAAATATTCGGCACTATAAATTATGGTAGGCAGGTTGAACAACATAGGTTTTTGAGAAGAAATTTAGTTTCATTGGCATAAAATACTTATTTAATTTACCTAAAATTATAATAGAGGAAAATAGTTTTGATGTAAAAAAAAAGAATAATAATCTCCTTTCATTATCTTTGTATTCTTTGGACAAATTTTGGAATTCAAGATATCTTACTAATATTATAAATCTGAAAGTTTGTGAGTTTGTGTGTGTGTTTGTATGTGTGTTGCTCAATCACGCATAAACTACTGGACGGATTGGGCTGAAATTTGGCATGATGATAGCTCACATTCCCAATTAACATTAAGGCATATTTTTATCTCAAAAATCCTTTTGGGCTCCGCCCCAGTGGCTATGTAGTTCCCCATGTTAATCTTATGACTATTCCTATTTAAAGGGAATTAAAGAATTTAGTCAGCTGTTTCAACTTTACAAGTTGGTTCTATGATATGCAATAGCATTAAAAAGTTATAAGGTTTCCCAACAGGGTGCAGCACTATTATTATTTTGTTTTTGCATATATGACAACAGCTAATTTGAACTAAGCAGCAACAAAAAGCTGTGATACACAATGAGAACTGTCAAAGTAGGATTGTTTACAGTTATGTTTGAGTTTTTAATTTAATGTATAATTTGTGATGTTGTGCGAATGTTTGATATTTTTTTTCTATTGTTTAGGTGCAGTGGTAGAACATTATGGCAATGGTAGATGTGTTATACTATATCAAACCGTAAATCTATGAACAAAATTTTATCAAACTGTGTCCTCCCCCCATTGCAAACGCAATGCTTGATTATAACTGCAATAAGCATTTTATACTCATAATATATGCCAACACCGTACGAAGGACGGGTGCTCTGCTAGTATATCATAAATTCTAGTTTTAAAATATGACTTAATTTTATTTAATTTTGTTTAGTCTTCTTAAGCTTAACACTTGTTTTTAAAGATAATAATTGTTTTAGCAATTCAAGTAAGGCATAATTCATCTTTATATTTATTTGACGCTATTTATTGTATTGGAACTTATTATACTGTGAATGAATAAAGAGAATTTGAATTTGAATTTATGGGCCCGAGAGATAATTTTGCGACCATCTCCATCTACCTTGTGCGGGAATGTTTCTCTCCCTTGCACCCCCAAACAAACCTAAAACCTCTTAATTGTGGCCACAAGGCCCGTTTATAAAAGCATAGCTCTTCTTTTGGATGAAAATAAGATTACCTACGGTAATAATATATGATTGTGTTTAGTTTTAAATTAATAATAACTTTAAAGATCAAAATCAATAGCAAGTCAATAAGAAGTATCAAAAATATTAGAATTGGAGTTATACAGTAGTTATTAATGAGGTTTTAACATTACATGGTGAAAAATGACAGCTCAGATTATCGTGGGAGGGGGGAGTTATTCAAGAAACAAGAATTTTCTTACAACAAAATTATTTAGAAAATAATAAATTGTTGTTGTTGTTTGTCTGCTTTGTCAAAACAATAGTTATTTGTGCAACTAGTGAGCAAAGTGAGCAATTGCCTCACTCCAGAGAAATACTTACTCACGAGCCGTAGGCGAGTGAGGAATGGTTTCTCGAGTAAAGCGATTGCACTTTTGCACTCGAGTTGCACATTATATTTCTCATACAGGTACCATAAAACAAATAAATTGGTAAAGAAACGTGCCTTCACGTTGCAAATCTGGAGTGAGACAAAGTAATTAGAGTGAGACAATGTTAACATTGTCTCACTGATGAGCGAATTGGCCACTTTGCTTTCTCAAATCAGTGAGAGAACATGTCCATTATTAGGTAACTGTAGGAAAAATATATTTAATTAAAACCATACTTCTTTTTTGTGATGTTCCAGTCCAGTGAGCTGAAACCCTACCCTAATATTTTAGAAACATGTATAACCCTTGTTAGGCGAGAGTAATCCCTAGAGCCCTCAATTGCCTGGACACAGTATGTACCATACGTATCAGCATAGTATTGTTTTCAACCATAACCATACCAACAATTAGATATGCAAATATTTTTGTAGTAGGTACAGTAGTAGATTAGTAGGAATTAGTTTTTGTTTTAAGTAAAATTCCACTGCATTAAAATTGATTAAAATATCAATTGATACATAAATAATATCCCCGTCACAGCAAACCTGCATACTAAGCGAATTTCCATTCACCCGGCTTGATTTCTACTAAAATATTCCCTATAAATTTTCAGATTTATTTCCTATTTAAATAACATTAATTTTAGTGAGTAGTTAGGTTTGCTTCTACGGGAAAGATGTTGAGGTGTGTTTTTTCAATTGAAATATTGATAGCTTAGTATGAAATAAGCCAAATTGCCAAATTTGATTGAAATATATCCATAAACAAGCAAACTAGAACAGTTTATTTATTCTCCATAAGAAAAACATGGGAATTTTAAATTTACAAGTTCTTTAATTTTCTCCGTTGTCAATTAACATTCAAAAAAACTTCAATATACTAAATTATTTGTTTTTTTAAGCTCTTCAAAATGGTCTAGAGAGAAATTTAGAAATTTAAAGTTTTTAGGGTCAAAAATGAGAAAAACCCATTTTTACCCCATAAAACCCCCCATAAACCCCTGATCCCATGGTCCGATGATGCTGGTTCGCGAACTCGTTCGAATAAATGTAGGTTTACACGTTTGTACCAAATTTCATCAACATCGGATCAATTTTGCTCGAGTTATCGCGCTAACGGACACATATATAAATATATATATATATATATATATATATATAAATATATATATATGAATTTGAACGGATGGTGTTTTTGGCCTCTGGGGACCTCAAAACGAAAAAGTAAATCGGTCCCGGGTCTAGGTCTTACCATGAGACCTACGGTAATAGCTTATTCCCTATATGGGAAATTCGCTAAAAAGGACCGAATAATTAACACTGATCTGACATTCAAACAGGATAGTGTAATACCATTGTGTGTTATAATGAAGTAGCCATCCCATCTATGAACCAGTTGTAGGCAATACTGTCAAAGGAAATAATAGTCAAAGGAAATACTGCGTATAAATTTGTTGTTAGTCTACATTATACAGGATAGTTGCTAGTTCCCCGAATGTCTCCTTGGTGGCAGCAGCATACCTTCTGTTAAGTTGGTGGTTAAAACTCCGCTAGAATGCGCTGCTTCCTCAAACTAGAATATAACAAGTCGGCCACAAGTTTGGCCATGCCATCAGGATATTTTGTATCGTAAAATGTTTAGTACACTACTACTACACTGTTGTGTTTACATTAGGGATGAGCATCGATAAAAAAACATCGATGCTGACCATCGATGTTAACATCGATGTGTGGAAAACATCGACCTCTAAACATCGATGAAAATCGGACCGAAACATCGATGTTTCAATAAAAATTCCCTAATTTTGTAAAAAAAAGGACATTGGATCAAAACATCATTGTTTTAGTAAAAATTCCATAGTTTCGTATAAAAGGATAGGTAAACCACAAGTAAACACACAACAAATTTAAATCAAACGTTATCAAAAAATGTATTTAATTTCGTCAAGTTATTAGTACATTACAAAGGCTTTAGGCCTACTTTAATTCATTCCCAGCTCCATAGCGTGTCTTTAATGGAATGAAGGAAAATCACTTTGGAAATCAGTTTCCCCTCTAGTCTGTTTCGGGCTTTGGTAACTGTTTGTCCCACTTTGGAACAGTTGCTCAGATGGAACTGACGTGGCCATTGTAATCAAATAGGTTTTGGCCAATTCTGCTAGTAATGAATAGGTAGTGGCCATCTGCTTCCGGAAAAGCAGGGGTATTTGTTGAATTTTCTCAGCGGGGGCACCTGAAAACCAAATTACCAAATTAATATTATAAAACTTTGCACAATTTATTTTTTATCGTACTTCAACTTGTTTTTAGTGCATTTCCTTTGGAAAGTGAACTATTAGCATGACTCTCATGGTGAAACTTAAGTCTTGGACCACCTGCTGCGTGCGAACTCGTTTACATTATGCAGAAGTAAACAAAATATGATGGAGAGCATATAAATTATGTATATATATATATATATATATATATATATAATAATACAAAGGTGCTTATGTAGGACATATGGCGCACTTGGCAGATAAGATAATTCTGACGTTTTCTTATAGATTTTTACCTGGGGAATCCGTTTCAAGCATTTTTTTTTGTGGCAAACGATGGGTTTCTCCAAAAAAGTAAATCTATCTATCTATATAAATAAAATTAGAGTTTTGTCTGTACATTGCTCAGAATCATAAACTTTTTGGTTATTTTTACGTGTTATACATGAGAGAAACCGAAACAAGTCTCATCTAAATTTATGTCTGTCTTCCAGTCTGTTACGACCCAAGAGCCATTTTACGCGGCCTACTCCTGAAAAACGAGAGTACCTATCAAGTTCCAAATCATTTTAATGCATTCACTGGATTGGCGAGATTGTCTTTAGCCATTAAAATATGGCGTCACCACTTTGTAAATAAAATGACGGACGTTTAAAAACCCAATTTTGTGCGATTTTTGTAAAGTTTTCTCCCAATGTTTAGCACATATTCTTCTATGAAATAACGAACAGCTGTTCAAATCAAGATTATTTCTTCTAGCTGTCACTGATATGTTTACATTGAATGTTGTTTACAAATACCGCAACCATTTCCGATCACGTTTTGAAAGCAAATCCAAACCAATTAAGATTAAAAACGTTTTTCCTTACATAACGGATTTAATTAATCGCAAGTGCAATAATTTGTAGGGTAACAGTAAATGAAAATAGAGATTCTTTGTGCATAAAATTGTTCTTGAGTTTTAATAACCGGGAAATAGACCTTGAATCAGTGTTGTATATTGCTGGGAAACTTACATTTTTTAAATAAGCGTTTTCAGTCAAGACTCGGCACACGACCGACGCGCGTCTACTTGTCCATAGTAAAAATAAAAGTAGGCCTACCGTGTATTTATGTTTTATTCGTTATGTGTATAAGTGTACAGTTCGTGTATGTGTTTCAAAAACTCCAAGATGCACCTAATGGGGAAGCTCAAGATCTTATATTAGGACTGATGATGGCGATTTAATTTCGCCGAAATGCATCTCCAACAACATATATATGTATAGGATACATTAGGATCGACCGGCGGACACAATTTAGCCTTTTATTGATTGTCATACCGATCCGGAACAACAACAAACGACATAAAATGAAGTTATGTATAATAAATAGTTTGGCCAGCATATCTGAAAATATGCAAACCAACTACTGTTCTTTATATAAGAAGGTTTCAACTGATACTATAGCCTAAGATCCCCGTGCGTAGAACGGGTACACAGCTAGTATAATATAAGTTTACACCTCATTTAGTAACCGCCATAATGGCAAATTAGGTTAGGTTTGGTTAGGTTTTGTTAGGTTTGGTTCGGTTCGAGTTCGGTTAGGTTAGGTTAGGTTTGGTTAGGTTAGGTTTGGTTAGGTTAGGTTTGGTTTGATTAGGTTAGGTTAGGTTAGGTTAGGTTAGGTTAGGTTAGGTTAGGTTAGTTTAGTAGTTAAGGTTTGAATATTTATTTTGTTATTTAAGCTTGACTAACAAATAATGCAATATGTGCGTCATATATTACCGCATATTCTTGTAAAACACACTGCTCTCTGACAACTTTTAACTTCCTCCCCCCAAAGCCTTAGTGGCCAGCAGAATTAGGAATATTCCAATTTTGACCACTAAAACAATGTTTGCCACGAAAAATAATGCTTGAAATGGATTCGTCAGGTAAAAATCTATAAGAAAACATCAAAATTATCCTATCTTTTAAGTGCGCCATATGTCCTACATAATTACCAATACAAAAAAATAAAAAAATAAAAATAAACACGCAGGCTTACGCTTATCTAAATACAACGAAAGCTCTGGATGTAGTCTTCGAGGTTCTCCTCCCAGGTTTTTGTTGTTGTTATCTGGTTTCCTCCACTTCTTCTGGATCGTCTTGTTGTGATCACTGAAGAGTTCCTTTGGCCTCTGCCTCTGGTCCAATTCAGAGTCGGAGGAGGACGAATCGGATGCCAATCGCTTTGCAGAGAGTTCCTTGTCCATATTTTTGATTTTTTTGTCAATAAAACCAATATGCTTTGAATATGCTACATGATTGTCAAAGTACATTTTTTTGAAGCGGGGGTCTAAGATGGTAGCAACTGCCAAAAGATGTACTTGCTCAGTATTGCCAAATCTTGTATTGAATTGCTTCAAAACTTGTTTGCGGAGCTCTTTTCCTGCATTCGTTTTCGGTTCCAAATAATTAAGCTTTTGCTTAGTTATGTGTGCAATTGGAATTGCCAAACTTCCTGTAACATAATAATGCCCACTAATCTCAGATGTTGCGGATTCCAGAGGACGCAACACATCAATAATATCTGAGAGCATTTCAATTTCCGCAGCACTAAGCATAGGCGGTGCACTGGCGTGTTGATTGACAATTTGATTTACTAAAGGCCGGATCTCTAGAAATCTTTCTAATATATAAAAAACCGAGTTCCACCTGGTGGGTACAGATTGAACTGGTCTTTTGTCTGTTAATTTCCTTAACTCGTCACTTGCAACACCACTGTGTTTGAACCATGTCACAATTGATTTGACTTCACCAATCAAGACAGTTGCATCGTTACTGAGCTCTATCCTCTTCTCTGTAACTAATAGTGTGGGCAAAACAAGGTACCTGCCTATTTTTACCGAACGCAATTTCCACAGCAAGTGTTACATTCGATGCGTTATCTGTAGCAACGGCGATGACATCCTCGTCACAAATATTCCATTCCAAACAAATTAACTTCAACTCATTAGCAAGATTTAGTCCAGTGTCTAACATAAAATCTCTGATTGTCCCACTAAATATTAATCTGCACCTTATCTGCACTACAAACTTACCTTATTAATAATTCTTTTGATCGTAAACCAGCTCGGCACTTAATACTGAGGAGCTACAGTTTTCATTAATTTGTTGAAGCCAGTGTGCTCAACAATTGAAAAAGGCTGGCAGTCTTTGCAAATCATATAAACAATAGCTTGGGTTATTTTTTGGCTTCGGTCACCACCTTCTTTAAAAGACTCTATCTTTCTGAATGCATTCGCTATAGTTACTTGATATGGCCTAGGGTGCGGGTCTTTTGGTGTAGCCCCCACTGAACAAATAAATGCTGACGAGCTTGGTTGACTTTCCTTAATACTTACGTTAGACCCACCACCAACTGCTGATACATCGGCCTTTAATGGAACCAACTGTGTAAATGAACCTGATGGTCCTGATGTAGTTGAAGGGCCTTGTATGTTGTCCAACTTATCAACAGATTTAGGCTGTTTAGGCTTACTGGAATCGATTTTTGTTTTAATCGACTTTTTAAACTCAGCAAAATATTTGGATGTTTGCCAACAAGTACCGCTTTGGTCAGCGATTCGCACAAAATGCTGCCACAAAGAACTTTTAGGTGTAAAAGAACCTGTATCAACAGCTACAGAACTTAACACTTTCTAATAATCGTATACGGATTATTACAACACACATAAAAAACCACCACGAGACACCACTTATAAAATGACAATGTCACTAACACGACAGCAACTTTGAACAACACAACACTGACTCACTGACATTAAATAATATCAAATTAAATATAATATTTTCCATAAATATGAGGTAGGTTTATTTTAATCTAAAAATGTTTTATGTAATGAATTATTTATTCTAAAACTATGTCTATCATTATAGAAATTAAAAAAAGATTCTATAACCGTTGCTGTATCAACTCCGGCTCTGCCTTGGATTTTTAAAGCGTCTTAAGTTATGAAATTAATGTTATTGATATATTTTCGTGTAAACAGTATGAAAATTACAATGTACATATAGAATGTTTGTATGAATTTGGAGGCTATTAGCGAATTTCCCATATAGGGAATAAGCTATTACCGTAGTACTCATGGTAAGACCTGGACCCGGGACCGATTTACTTTTTCGTTTTGAGGTCCCTAGAGGCCAAAAACACCAACCGTTCAAATACATATTTATTCATATTATCCTACTAATATTATAAATGAGAAAGTTTGGATGTATGGATGTATGTTTGTGACAAGTGAACGCGAAAAATACTGGTCGGATTGGGCTGAAATTTGGCATGATGATAGCTCACATTCCCGATTAACATATAGGCATATTCTTATTTCAAAAATCCTTTCGGGCTCCGCCCCAGTGGCTCTGGAGTTTCCCATGTTAACCTTATGAGAAATGAAATTATTGAATCTTAACAGCTGTTTCAATTAAACAAGTTGGTTCTGTTCTGTGATGTTCAATAGCATTAAAGTTACAAAAATTACCAATAGGGTGCAGCACTATTATTTCTTTTACATTTATGACAACAGCTAATTTGCAACCAAAAGGTGAGTGAGCGTAGCGAACGAACTTCAACCTGAAGGCGAGTTAGCGTAGCGAACGAGCTAACCTGAAGGCAAGTGAGCGCAGCGAACGAGCTCCAACCTAAAGGTGAGTGAGCGTAGCGAACGAGCTCCAACCTAAAGGTGAGTGAGCGTAGCGAACAAGCTCCAACCTAAAGGTGAGTGAGCGTAGCGAACAAACTTCAACCAGGACGTGATTGAGCCATGCGAACGAGATAATCTTGAAAATTAAGAAGTTAAACGGGGCAAAGCCCGCGGGTTACAGCTAGTTCATATATATACTGTATATGAATTAGAACGGTTGGTTTCTTGGCCTCTATTTTGTTTGAATATTGACAATTTCCAACAACAATGTTGTTTGCTTGTTTATGAGCATATTTTGATCACATTTGGAAAATGCATTTATTTCATACTAAACTATTAAATCGAATTAGTCAAATGGAAATTCGCTTAGTCTGCAGGTTTGCTGCGGCGGTTTTTTTTATAAATTCTAACTGCTTAACATGTGTTGGGTAAACTTAACATAGCTTGCACTTCACATTGATTTTTAAAATTTAAGTAAATTTAGTAATTGTGTTTTGCTACACCACTGATTAAATCAAACTAAGGAAAATATCATAAAACTTATCTGTACACAGTGTTTGGCTCTAAAATATGTGAAATATCTGTTACTATGTTTACTTAATGGTAAGTGTGTAAATGTAAAGGCTATGGAACTAAATAAAAGAACTGGTTTGTATATTAGTGTTACGTTGTTTTTTGATATTTTTGTAGAGTAGAATCAGAGATGCAATTAAACATTTACCGTATTACTTTAAATTTTTTTAGTTCTTGATGTTTTGATAATCATATTAGTTTTGTCTGCAATCTTAAATGCTCAATTTCATTTGTAAATTAAATAATATGTACTAAAAGACATAAAAAAATGTTTTAAGGGTGTGTATAGGTTTGTTTACCTTGGGGCAGAGCTGAATAGCAAAAACATTGTTGCGAAAGAAACCACAAACCGAATCATGGTTGGTAACAGAGCATATTATGCTAATCTTGAGATCCTCAAATCCAAGCCGATGACTCACAAGACAAAGATGAAGCTGCACAAGACTCTCATTAGGCCTGTTGTTACGTTACGTTTTCTGTGGTTAGATGCAGAAACCTGGTCCTTTTTGCATTGAAGGCAAAGGCCATAAAGGTTGAGTTTTGTCTGTAAAAGCGTTGGTGGATGTGTATATTTTATACAACAGATGTAAAGATCAAAATTTTTCTATTTCATGTCATCTTCCCGTTGCAAAGCATGGGTACAAAAGCTAGTTTGGTATAATTTTCTTCAATGCTAAAATACAAGTTTTTTAACCCTATTAGTTATCTCCCAGATTAGATAAAGGTATTGAGAGTCATGTAAAGAATATTGCATTAATTTAGGCATAGTGATATTCACCAATAAATTGTACAATTCCATTGTTTGATAGTTTCATTTTATAGTAGGCCCTACCTTTTTGATCGAAATTCCTTTTAATCTTTTATTTGTTGCACAATAATAAATGGGTTTGCTTTTTTTACGTGTGTAGATGGTAAAATCCATCCAGAGAACCTAGAAATAATTGTAGTAAGATATTTGTTGGCTTTTACTAGTAGTTTAACTATATTGCATAAAACAGCCAGTGTTAAATTAGCCTGATTAGCATTGTTATTTTAACACTACGCCTAGCCAAACCATTCATTTAGTACAAGTGTCAGTGATAATGAAGTTATCTCTCTTAAGATTTTGGCGATTCCAATAACAACTTGTCGTGACGATGTGCACAATGTGTGATAATTTTAATTAGAGAAAGCTAAAGAAAACCACTAGAATTGCTCATAACCAGATTTTGTTTAGATGTACCTTATATGAATCTATATATCTAATTCAGTAAGCCCAAAATTTTACAATGAACGGGAGGTCGTAGAAAGCTGGGAGAGGTCTCATTTTTAAGGCCTGGGCATGCAATTTTGGGGAAAATTATTCATTTTTCTTAATTATGCACCGAAAGGTTGTTATGGAATAAAATCATTCTTATTTAAATAGCATGGGAATCTAGGTTATGTCTGCTTTGATTACTTTAAAACATGCGGTTTAACTTTATTTAAAGCATATGGCAGTACTGTAATATTTAAAGTTAAAGTTAGCTGTTACAAACGGGCTTCACCCCGTTTGACTTCAATTATTATGTCTTTTAGTGTGAAAACAGCTGGGATTATATAAATTGAAAGAGTTATAACCACACCTGAATGTGCATTGTTTTGTTATTGTAAAAATGTTAGGGAAGTAGTGAACAACACAAAGTAAAAATTAGATCAAATTTTTTTAACAAACAATTTGATACTTTTAAATTTAATACTTTAAAATGGATTGTTCTTTTATACAGTAATAATGTATAACTATAATGTCGTAAGACACCACGCGGAGATAGGCTGCCACACAGTGGTATTGTTCCGCGAAATGAGAACAACATGCGCCAGATTTGGCGCGAAATTTATTGAAAAAGAATAAATGAGCATCCGAGCAGGGATGAAGTATTGCAGATGTCGTCACACGCAGGGAGTGAGGTATGAAGTACTGCAGGTGCCCTCACACTCAGGGAGTGAGAGATGAAGTATTGCAGATTGTCCTTGCACTCAGGGAGTGAGAGATGAACCATTGCAGATATCCTTGAACTCAGGGAGTAAGGGATGAAGTATTGCAGTGGTCCTCACACTCAAGGAGTGAGGAATGAAGTATTGCAGAGGTCCTCACACTCAAGGAGTGAGTGATGAAGTATTGCGAGGTACTCACACTCAGGGAGTGAGATGAGTTATTGCAGATGTCCTAAGACTTAGCGAGAGAGATGAGGTATTGCAGAGCTCCTCAGAGTTAGCGAGAGAGATGAGTTATTGCAGAGTTCCTCAGAGTTAGCGAGAGAGATGAGGTATTGCAGAGCTCCTCAGAATTAGCGAGAGAAATGAGGTATTGCAGAGCTCCTCAGAGTTAGCGAGAGAGATGAGGTATTGCAGAGGTCCTAAGACTTAGCGAGAGAGATGAGGTATTGCAGAGCTCCTCAGAATTAGCGAGAGAAATGAGGCATTGCAGAGTTCCTCAGAGTTAGCGAGAGAGATGAGGTATTGCAGAGGTCCTAAGACTTAGCGAGAGAGATGAGGTACTGTATTGCAGAGCTCCTCAGAGTTAGCGAGATAAATGAGGCATTGCAGAGTTCCTCAGAGTTAACGAGAGAGATGAGGTATTGCAGAGGTCCTAAGTCTCAGGGGGAGAAAGACACTGTAAGACATTGCAGAGATCCTTACACTTTTTGATTGGGAAATGGGCTTTGGAAGATATCTTTGTACTCAGGAAGTGAGAGCTGAGGTAGTGCAGATGTCCTACATTTTTCAAACAAGAGTGTGTTTGATTTTCGGTATTGGTTGTTGTTATTTAAATCTCCTTTTACTTGAGTTTTTCTCATGTGAGCTTTGTCAAGGAAAACGTTATTATTTTATAAATTTGATGACGAAAATGTTATAGGAAACCCAAAAAGAGTTTTAATTTGTTATGGATTTGTATTTGTAATGTTTACCTTGTTGGGGCTCTGCTGGTCTTGTACTTTCGGGTTCAAACCTCGCTGATCGCCAGTGGCGTTCTGCTAAGTGTTTATGCCATGACCCGCTGTAACTACTGTAGGGCTACATATTTAGAAAACATACGAGATAGCCTCTTAGGCAAGAGAAATAGTCTCTTAGGCAAGAAAAATAGTCTCTTAGGCAAGAAAAACACCCTATTATTTGAAAACTTCTTCCATCCAAAGCCATACAACATTAACTTACATAGTGCATTGTAAAAAAGCTCATGTATACAGCACAATTTCGAGTAAGGTAGGTAAATACAGGTGTCAGTAGTGAATATGACGCAACACACTACAGTCAATAACAAACAAGACGCACACGTAAGCTTTACTAGCAATGTCAGCAGATAAATCAAACAATGGAGGATTGATATATCGTGAACTGGTGGATGGATGAGGCGTGTCCCAGATCTATTATATTGTATTAGTCGTGATGAAGACGGCCCGCCCCAGCATTACTACTGCCACTGCTCACCTCGCTAATACGTCTTGTTCCAGCAGCCTAGACCCGACATAATTATCGCGCGGTCACTGTAATGGGCTACTCGAGAACCTTGTAATTTGACTTTCACACATATATTTACCATTCATTACAAGGCTTAACCCCTTGATGCCATTTTGACCACTCTATCTCTACTTTCGTCGTGGGTGGCACGTCTCACTCTTGGTATGAGTTATTCACTTAGTTGTAGTTGTAGGCGAGTCATTTGAAGAGGTTATTGTTGTATTGTTTTGGAGTTTTAAGGCCAACAATTGATTATTGGAATGTTGATTAATGGATCCTGCAAAAGACAAATATTAGATTATGAAATTGTAAATTTTCTTCACTGCGGCTAAAGTGACTGTTTTTGGCACGAACTTAAGAACGACTAAAACGACGAAAATTAGTTGGGATCGAAAAATGCACTTCGGCCAGCAAGATGAACTATATTTGTTATGGTGCTGCATAAGTCTATGGTGTTGTATATTTTTACCTTTCTAAGTAAAATTGTTTCCAGTTTGTTTTGCTAATATTAGTGATTATACGTTAGGAAGGTATTAAACTATGTGGCCTGGTTTGGTCTTTTAAAGAAATTTATGTAGAAAAGGTATCATTGAGCTAATTTGATCTGAAATTTAAATTTACTTTACTTTGAACGTAAAGTAAAGTAAATTTAAATTAAAAATACTGGCATATTTTTTTATTTCAAATAGTTACTTGTTTTATAAAATGTTAACCTACCTGATTGATATTAAATGTTGGGCTATTAAGTCCAGAAAGTTTATTAATGGAAAAAATCCAATTGATATTGGTTTTTGCTGTTATTCGAGTTTAACGCAATTTGAAGGTTAAATAATAGCAATCACCATGTTATTCCACAAACATCATGAACTTGAGCTGTGGTCGGGTTAAAATAATATTCCATTTTGTTAGCGGAGCGAGCGAAGCTCTTCTTCTCTGTTAGCGAAAACGTCGAGTCTTATGCGTTTCGTAATACACAAACTCCTCCTAGACGGCTGAAGCAATCGTTTTCAAATTTTGCATGGTGATAAATACCATATCTATGAGTGCCAACATCTATATGGCGTTAACAAAATCTCTCAGAAATCCGCTTCACGGGGTCCCAAAGTATCAATGTAATCCTTATGGAAGCAGTATTTGACATATAAACTAAGGCATAAGATCAGCTGTTGACTTTTGAATGAAGTAGATAAAGAAAAATAGCTGATAGAGTAATTCCACAGATATTAGAACAGAAACGGTATGGATCATAAATATAATCAAACGGTGGACACTAGCTTGGATCCTATAACATCTGGTTTGGACAATTCCATTTTGAATAATAAAAAAACAAACATGTTTGCCTTCGGTCCATCCCATGGTCCATCCAACTAAATTAACAGTTGAAGTTGTGTTTGAATTGTTCTAAGCTTACTTGGGAAAAGCTTGTAATCTTTTTAGTAGCCCGTATATTAGCGATGAATTATTGGTTTGTGAATTAGTATATGAATAGTGTGGAGTTTAAAGCGAACAGAACCACGTGTTTCAATGCGAACAAAGTTGACGTGTTTACATGGTAGTACATACAGCTTTTTAAATAATAGTGTCTTAGTTGATATTGTGTTTTTATGCGCTTTTGTGGCTTACTTGAGAAAAACTGAATTTTTAATATTAGCTTTTGTGAAAAAAGTTATGGATTAGGTTGAATATAAACCATACACTTAAACTAAGTTTACGTATCATCCATGCACAGGTTTCATTGCATAATTGTTGATTTTATTATGTACGCTACGTAGCAAATAGCTCGATCTTATCAAGATCAACATTGACAACTAGGAAGCACAATTAATTATTGAAGCCAAAACTCGAAGGCCCTTCGTCTCCGATCACTTTCCGATTGATTATAACGTGTAACACGTCGGTTATGCTGGAATCAATGCGAATGTGAATATTAATATAACTTCTGTAAAATTGTTTTTAAATTTTGAAATGTTCACATTTATTAAAATCAAAATAAAGTCAAATTCATTTAAGTCAATCTATAAAATTTGATATTGTAAAAAACGCGTTAAATTGTTTTACTTTGTATATTCATCTAGTTGGCTATTTAGTTATATTTTAGTAGTTAAGAAGGTCTCAGATTTAAGAGAGTGAAATATATTTCGTGTTTTCACCTATATAATCATCATCACATGAAGCCCTCTTATACAGTTATCAGTAGCCAAAATGGTAGAATCCGAAACTGTAAGGGTTAATTTCTAGGATATCACTAGCTGGAACTTTATCGCCCTTTTTGGGAAAAAGTTGATGACTAACCCATTGGGGGAGGTTTTAAACTTAAAATGTAAATGCAGGTCTCCGAAAACGCCTTAAATGGCATCTCTGTGTTTTTACTCCCCTTAATTACAAAACTATATTTAGACAATCTAATTACCCCAATATTTATATCTACACAAATGTTGTCTTCACTTAAATCTGTAGGTAAAAATAATTATGAAGGTCGATGAAAATATAAAATGAACCCTGATGACTACGCTCAATTTTGTGGATACCTCTGCGAACGCCACCTGGTTAGTGTGCATTCATAACGTCTTTTCGTCAAATTGATTTTGCTTCTTTAATGTTATGCTTATTGACATGCAATCCAATTGAAGGGTTTTAAACACTTTGCTGCAAATACACTTTAACTTTGAGATGATTCTCTTTAGATAATGATTAAGCCATGAAACTCTTTGCCTGGTAATCTTTTATTCCATTCATCAAAGGAGATTGTTGAACAAATGGAACTCGATCATCCATCATAAATCAAATAAATAAGGTTCCAGTGTAGTCTTCAAACCGAGAAGAGTAATTACTGGCATACCTTCAAAGAACATGTAGATATCTTGTTTCTTCAGAACATGTGAGTTAGGTGAGTTGATGAAAATACAAGCAGAATAGGAACATCTTTGTAGAATCTGGGCATTCATTGGGTACGGTATGAATTAGATTGCTACGTAGAAATTATTCTCAAAAAGAGGGACGAGTAGTTGGAATGCCAAGAAACAAATTGTATTCATAATTGTAACTTCCAGGTAAGGATACATATCATGACTACAATCATATAACTCTATTACCATTTGTTATTCTGTAAAACGCGAAGTTTTACTTTTATGAACCCTATTGCAGGATTTATTGAAAAATTCCATAAATTAAAGAAATGGTTTGGTAATTTTATAACGTGAGGTTAGGTGCTGATGGAATTTTGAGGTTATTTGAGTTAAATAAATGCAGATAAGGTGGGGATACTTTTTAATTATAAATTGCGGGTATAAGCAAATCCAGTTAAGATTGTACAGGAACGGGTAAAGCCTCAGGAACGCACGGTATTCGCCAATATGCGAGGAAATACTTGTAGTAGCTAACCAACAAGACTTGAGACTGATGAAAAACACAATATATAAAGTAGCGTTGAACACGGGATTTTTAGAAAGAATTTAAAATATTTCCTTTTCAATGCCGCGATTAATGAAGTTGGTAAACCTACTGGAATCGATGCAAGAAGAATGGAGAAAACAGGGAGCGACTCTTGCAAAATTCCTTTATACCCACCCGATACTTTAATCTCTTTTTAAAGGGAATAAAACTATAGTCCAGTAAATATGTACAAAAAATAGGGGGTTGCTGTGCAAAAGGTCGGGTAGTTCTGATTTTTGGATATGTTGTTAGTATTATGGGCCCATAACATAAAATCCAAGTTATCCACCTCGAGATACTGCCGCTCGCCGCGGGGCGCGCCACTTGTTATCGAAATATAAAAAATATGGCAATTTCCATTGTTTTTCACTCAATCTCGCGAACCGTTGTTTTTACCAAAAATTTTATATTATTACATTAAAGAAGAATAAATTTGTGACAGTTTGAGCCCAACAGCAAGTATGTAGCGTAAATAATGGTCAAAATACAGACCATCAAAATAAATAAATTTTCCAAAGACGTATAAAAATTGTGGTTTTTTTCAATATTTCCACAATATAGTTGTTTCAAGCAAACACCGTATTTATTTAGAGATTATACCAGTTTATTTCCTATTATTATAAAATAAATAATTGTATGAATAAAAATACCCCCACGTCAGCAAACCTGCAGACTAAGCGAATTTCCATTTGCTTGATTAGATTTTCACAAACCCATTTAAATAACATTAGGTTTAACACCTAGGTTTGCTGCTACAGGGAGGGTAATATAGTATATAAAATAATAATAGTATGATAAGAAACAAATAAATTTACCCAATTTTACAAAAATGTGTCTATAAATAAGGAAAAACAATAATTAAAAATCTTCACTTTTGAAATAACTTGAGGTTTTTTAATTTACATTTTTTAATTTTCTCCGTAATCAATAACTGTAAAAAATATTTTAATGCACTAAATTATTTGTTTTTAAGCTCTAAAAAATGGTTTAGAGACACATTGTAAAATTTTATGTTTTGTGGGTCAAAAACACGAAAAACCCATTCTTAACAAAAACCCCTATAAAGCAACCGTTCCCATGACCAGATCATGCTTCGCGAACTCGTTTTAATAAATGTAGGTTTAGATGCCGAAAAACAGACCTTCAAAATATACCTTCAACGGCAAAACTACTCTTCCCAAAGCTGTCAAATGTTTATCCATAAACATTTAAGCTAGGCTTTGGGTACAATACTTTCACATGAAAACAAAATAAAGCAGTTTAACATAGTTAACAGTTTATTGAGGCTGAAAGATCAGTCAAATAAGATCTTCCAATTACAATCACTCTACAGATCTTCCATGCAGCGGGTAATTTTTCCAAGCCAAGTGCGCCCATCTATACAGGACATGCTGAATATGAATTGAAATTCAGGATGTCCGAAAAAGACTCCATAGTTTTAAACATACCTCACGTTACTATTGTTCAAATGGATGAGTAATGATCATTTCGTGCTGTGTAGAGTATATTTCAAAGTTTTAGTTTCGTACGTTGGCAATAAGTTGCGTACACCTATTTGACCTTGAACACAGTTTTGGTAATGAATTATAATACAAATAATAATACATTAATGATAAAAATGAGTAAAAATAGCTTGCATGTCTGCAGGGCTACAAATGGTTCGCATATTGAGGTGTGATAGTGTTAAAATAACTGTTATTTTATTACCTTTCATTTAATGTATCAGCATAGCCTTCTCTATGGTATCAGTCGTTGAACAGTAGTTTGTATCTACTACAATAAATAAATAAATTTTCAAACTAGGTGAATTTTTTGGAGACCCTTGTATCCAAAATAACTGAAGATTTTACTAAACTGTAACCAAAAAAGTTATTATCGTCTGTTAGCACGACGATTCCCAAAAATCGTCCGATTTAGTGGAGTTCGGTACAAGCATTACTTTTATTTGTTAATCAAGAGATGGACTATTTATCATTTACTTTGAATTGTATGTGACTTAGCCTATTGCGTTTGCTTTATGGCCTGGTAAATAATTGAATCATTGAATCATGTAAACGTACATTTATTTATTAAAACGAGATCGCGAAGCATGATCAGCATGATAAGGCCATAGGAACGGTTGTCTTATAGGTATTTTGCCGGTAAGAATATTTTTTTCATTTTTTACCCTCAAAGCATAAAATTTTACAATTGTATATTAAAGAATTTTGTAGAGCTTAAAAACAAATAATTTAGTACATAAAAATGTTTTTTTACAGTTATTGGTTACGGAGAAAATTAAAAAATGTAAATTAAAAAACCTCAAGTTATTCCAAAAGCGAAGATTTTTAATTATTGTTTTTTTCCTTATTTATAGACACATTTTTATAAAATTGGGTAAATTTATTTGTTTCTTATCATACTATTATTATTTTATATACGATATTACCCTCCCTGTAGCAGCAAACCTAGGTACCAGTTAAACCTAATGTTATTTAAATAGGTTTGTGAAAATCTAATCAAGCAAATGGAAATTCGCTTAGTCTGCAGGTTTGCTGACGTGGGGGTATTTTTATTCATACAATTATTTATTTTATAATAATAGGAAATAAACTGGTATAATCTCTAAATAAATACGGTGTTTGCTTGAAACAACTATATTGTGGAAATATTGAAAAAAACCACAATTTTTATACGTCTTTGGAAAATTTATTTATTTTGATGGTCTGTATTTTGACCATTATTTACGCTACATACTTGCTGTTGGGCTCAAACTGTCACAAATTTATTCTTCTTTAATGTAATAATATAAAATTTTTGGTAAAATCAACGGTTCGCGAGATTGAGTGAAAAACAATAGGAATTGTCATATTTTTGATATTTCGATAACAAGTGGCGCGCCCCGCGGCGAGCGGCAGTATCTCGAGGTGGATAACTTGGATTTTATGTTATGGGCCCATAATACTAACAACATATCCAAAAATCAGAACTACCCGACCTTTTGCATACCAAAATGTCTTATTTTACTGGACTACTACACGAGTTTTACTGAGAGATGCTAACTGTTGTATGAACTCAATCGGAATAGTACAAAATAAAGTGCACACATGAACGTTTTCTAATATTTCACGATTGAGCTTGTACGCCAAGATCGCCATGTATCACACAGATCAGTGTTGTTTTTGCCCGGCGACGGACGCGACGCTTTGTTTCAGACCCCTGCTGGAGTATTCCTGTTCGAACCTCGGACTCGTCGTTTTCGAGGGCAATAAACTCGGATAAAATATTTGCGGAGAGGAGCGCCGGCTCGCGATAAATCGCGCGGACAAAGAGCCGGTCGCAACACGAAATTTCTTGCGTTAGGCCGTCCGACTGGTCGGGTAGGTCAGCGTTTCGTTCGCAAAAACTGGTGCCCGGTGCTCGCCGCGCTATAAAGGAGTCAATGGCTTGGCCAAACAATGCAGTTTGAAAACATCGGCGCGCCCTCTCTCTCCTCGACCAGACGGATCGCTCCACATTTCCAACACTTTGGAAACGTTCTTGGGGGGGGGGGGGTTGAGAACATATGAGCTGAACAAATTGAGCAACTCTGACCATTACACAAACTATAACATATATTAAAATAATTTTACAAAAACTGATGCTTTCATTGATCAAGACTAACGATTTACTAGAGATAATTATTTTTACGTTATGACGTAAACGAAACACGTCATGGTACCTTATTTACATCCGTACCAACATTACACACTGAACTGTTTTGAGTTACTTAGTGGAAATTCAGCAAAGATTACTTTAATTGTTTAACAAATCTCATGAGAAAACTTCGCATCATTCATTGGTGTTAAATTATAACCAATATAGATACTAGTGTATCTCTTGTATTTATTTGTTTATATCTTTCGCCTAACTTTGGTTAGCGTTGTTTTTTTAGTAAACGAACCAAATTACAGTACTGTATTCGTAAGAAAGCCATAGTGACTGTCCCGTCTCGCTATACACTTACTTACTTGTTTGTGCAATACTAGTACTCTAACGCTGGTGGTATGGTAGGCAGTGGCAGCGAGGCGAGTGTACAATAGTGTGTGTGGGGTCTACTTCTACTCACGTCGGTTGTTGCTCCCCTTGCAGCTGGCCCCGTCTGTACACCCGATTTCGCAAAAAGTACAAAAGTGCAAGTGGTGCGTAGGGTCAACGTCCTCGGCTCTTTGATCGATAGAGGGTTAACAGTGGGGCCCTTACCCTAGGTCGGGGCCGAGCGAGCTATTTCAGCCTCACGCACTTCCTCCAGACATTCGCACGCGAATGATAAGCGGGGGGAAGGTAAGCTCCCTATGATGGTGTCGAAACTCGTGCTCGCAGCTCGCAAACTGCTCGTGTTGAAATTTTTATAGCCCATGAAACTCCATAGATCCGATCTCATTTGAATTAAAAGTTGCAAGAATTCACTTATACGACACGCGAGCTCTGGCTTGAAATGCAATAAATCGTCAAAATAACATGGAATTCCTATTGTGGAAATATAGGGAATGAACGGCTGAACATATTAAGCCGAACTTTCTCGGGTTATTTTGAACATGTTAGTACACAAACAAATTTCAATTTGATAATGTCTGTACAAATTAAAACGACCTTATGGGGTGCTATGATGGTTACCAATTAACAAAACAACGTAAATGTAAATAAAGAAAGACTAATACCATTTGGTTATGACAAACCATCTACAGTAAGCTAGCAAATTACAAAATACAGTACAAAAGAGAACAGTCCGATTATTACCATTGGTCATTGATTACTACTCTTCGGTACGTCCAGAGCGCACGCCGATTCGGATTCAGCAGATTCAGATTTTTGGCGCGTAGTTAATCTGAGTCAGATATATTGTAGGTGGTCACAGTGGATGCAGGAAATACGCCGCCGGTACTCAGTTACGGTGACTCGGTTAGCAAAGAAGCAAGTCAGTCGTTGTTATGGAATCGTCAGATTAGGAATTAACGTGTAAAATTATCCCGTCTGAAACTGTTGTGAAGTTACAGCCAGTGAAAAATTGTGTTCATGATATTATATGTATCCCTTTTCCCATAGCTAGAAATGATAGGGCTTCTTTCTATATTGCGTTGAATGGAGCCCGAATCCACCAAAAGTTATTATTAAAATTGGACATCGTATTGTAAGAAACTAAACTTGTGTAACCTACACAAACAATCAAATTTTCCTGAAGAGCGTTTAGTGGTAACCCTACAAGTAAGGAAGGAAAAATTAAATTTTTTTTAACTATAAAAACCAAAATTTATTTAATTAAATAGTATGCGTACGAGTAAAATCTGAATCGGAATGTGAAACCAGAATGAAGAATTCATTCCGGTAAGCAGGTAGGTGCCTGCGCGCGGTCTCGGAAACCGGCAGCCACTACGGCCACTTCACTTCCATTTGAATGCAAGTGCCTTTCCTGCCGCCGAAAATCTGTATCGGAATCTGAATCGGCGTGCACTCTGGACGTACCGATTTAGGTTGTATTTCTGATCAATGGTATATATAATATGAATATTTAAATGTTATTTTACCATTGGCGGAAAATATTTTCAGTTTGGGTTTTCAGAATGATTCATGTTAGAAATGTTTGCGTGCGCTGATGTCGACTAAACCAAAATTCCAAAAGCACTACCATTAATAATTTTGTGTAACACTTAAGCCAATGGGGAAGTGATAGATTATTTTAACAACATAAACGCAACGTTTTCTTACCAACGAGCAATGTATATTGAAAATTTCAACAATAAACATAAAATGAGGTTACTAACCTGTCGTCAATCAGTCCTATATTGTCGTAAGATGACTATAGTTACGGGGTTAAAACCCCATTTTCAAATCCTCTCTTCAGTCGTCATATGTCAAACATATTCTCCTTCACAAGCCGTCGTAAAAATTACTTCACACTTATACTTTGACATAAAAATTACGACTGAAGAGAAGATTTGAAAATGGGGTTTTAACCCCGAAACTATAGTCATCTTACGACAATATAGGACTGATTGACGACAGGTTAGTAACCTCAATTTATGTCAATAAATCAATTCTGGAGGCAAATTATGTATAAATCAACAATAAAGCTCTAGAGCAAATTAATTCGTGATATTTAACAATTAAAGGTTTTTGACCAGCATTGTTGTGATGCGTTAGTCGCTGGGATCACGTCGCAACAATTGAATAGTGGACCAACGTAATTTGCTAGTGTACTGGAGATGATTTGCTATAAGCAGTTTGTGTTATGATTCCCTTGTTTTAAGCTTTCGTAAAAACGTCATTTTTAACACGAATTTTCCCAGAACATACTCTAGGATAAATATATTTTTAGTATAACACTGAGATATTTTCAACAACGTAAAGGAAATGGTTGGAGCTGTTTTTGAAATCATTTTGTGCCTAAACCTTACTCGTATTATAGTTCAGGATAGTTTTAAATATTAAAACTCCAGTAAAATAGATTTTCAAATTAAAACGAATACAGTGTGTCGTACACAATTGTATGTAGGTTTGAGAGTCTACAATAAACAAAAGTCTAAGTACAGTTCGAGAGTGCCCGTGCGTAAATCGAGCATTTTGATAAAATTCGTCTCCGAGAATAATGCAAATACCATTGTTCCTTTCGAAGACTACTGTAGATTAAAAATAATATTCTAAACCACATCATTATATGACATTAAAAACCACAAGTATTTTCGTTAAAAGGTTCTAGCATTTTTGCCGCGTACTTTTAATGACTAGTATGGGTTACCCGGGTACTGTATAAAGTATAGTATAGCATGACCGTTAAGATACCTCAGTTAAATCAAATCTAGGCCAGTTAAATCGAAACTATATGGGCCAGTTAAAGCAATTTTATTCTAATACTAGCTGCTGTACCCGTGCTTCGCAACGGGAAGAAGACCAGTTTCATAATCATTGAAATATATTTAGAATAAGTAATCCATCATAAAGTTTAAGATTAAATAATCCTTGGATCAGCTGTCTGTAATTGTGAATTGAGCATTTGGCAGTTCTGATTGTTTACATTTAAATGTAAACGCAAAGGTAAATATTGTGAATTTTCTCATGCTTCCATGGAGACCAACTAATATTTACTATTGAAAACCTCACCTCAAAACTTCGGACATCCAAGGGGCGTAGCCTGAGAGGAACTCAGGTAAGTGAATAGGCCTATGACATTCCTAGATATGTGGACCATATTTGTGCTTAATTTTGGCTGTATAGGTTTAGTATTTTAATCGTGACAGCTGCCCAGACAGACAGACAGACAGACATACACCTCCTCAATTTTATAATAGTATAGTTTATAATATAGTGATAGATGAAAGTATAACGAGTCAATCAGAGAGTTTATTACTAATGTCAACATTATATTTGTTGGTACTGTGATCGTTTGTGTGACACGAAATATGCCATAGTTAAAACGTCGACCATTCAGTTTGGTTTGTCGAACAGTTTCTTGCATTCAATAGAAAACTGCAGCACATTGAGGAAGGCTAAATTAAATCCATAGTCAAAACGTGTACACCCTTTTTACACACTGTTGTGATTAACCTACAATCAGTCCGTTTGTATTGTTAGCAATGAAACACAATATCAACGTCTTCAGCTTCATTCGCAAGTTAGCATTGCTGCTTCTCTCTCCTGCTTTTCACTTCCAGCACCTTCACTGATCCACTCTAGACTTGGCGAGGCTGATGCCCAATGCAGCCTCTAGCCAGACGGACGTCAACGCCACAAAACCAATGAAACCTGTGAAAATAGCCCAATTGAGAGTCAGTTTCAAAAATAGTTGACTGGGGGGAGAGTGATAGGGCCTATAATTGGCTAGATTGGCGCTCGTAAAGGAGAAATTCCTTCAAAACAAAGACCGGACGGCCCTGCCCCAACCCAACGAGCACTGACCTTTTGTTTTTGTTAGACGAAGCCGTCTTGTATTTCAACCAATCGGGAGTCCTAAAACACCGGCTGTACAGACCGGCCGAAAAACATTCTGAGAACAAATACCCTTAGATTTTATGACACATACTATTAATCTATAGAAAGACCTACTTTAATGAAAAAAATGTGTGATTGTCAAACTTGCTTATTTTCAAGCAATTTGTTGTGCGATACCCTATGTAAGTCTGAACCATCCATAAAAATGTATATATTTACTTTTTACCTAGAATGTTGACTATCTATCTATCCATCTATCTATCTATCTATCTATCTATCTATCTATCTATCTATCTATCTAATATATATATATATATAAATATATATATATATATATATATATATATATATATATAGGCCTACCATATACAATACAGTAAAAAAATGTTTTCTCTGTAACATGTCCCTTTTTTTGTCACATTGCACTACACCAGGCCTAGCATTTAGTGCTAGTGATACAGCACCAAAACCACAGATATGCGGGGTCGAGGACGTCTTCATAAAATAAATGAACTCCGAAAATGAAATACATCTTGGCCCATACATAATTATATTGGCTTTAACTGGCCCACATAGATTGGATTTAACAATAACCACCATATAAAGAGATATTGTAAGTTATTGTATCTTAACGGCCATTCTATACTATATTTTATATGTAACCCGGGTAATCCATACCAGCAGTTTAAAGTACGCGGGAAAATGCTAGAACCTTTAGTTTTGACCCAATTAAGTTATATACAGGGTGATCAACTCAAGGAGGCCACCATTGGGATATCGGAAACGGTAAGAATTAGAGAAAACTTTAAATGGGGGACATTCCTTTATTTTTTGTGGCAGTTAAAAATATGATTTTAGTTTTTCAAAATTCAGCCGCCATTTTCCAAAATGGTGGCCAACTTTGAAATTTCTAATGGAACACCCTGTATTTTATCATGTTTTCGGATAGAACGTGCAATTTAAAAACTTTTTTATTCTTGACATTTTTTCGATAAACCCACTCGATTAGGAGTTACAGCCTATGGAAAAATGACTTCCGGTGTACATTTTACATCATGTAACTCCAAAAAAAGTAGGTTTATAGCGAAAATGCGAAGAGTAAATAAGTCAAATAAGTCTTAAAATTGCATCCACATTCCATTAAGACCATAAAATACACAGTTTTCCACTTTTCAAGTTTGCCGCCATTTTGGAAAATGGCCACCATTTTTAAATAATAGAATTAATATTTTTAACGAATTTTATGGACTTTTTGGAATGTGGATGCAATTTTAAGACTTATTTGACTTATTTACTCTTCGCATTTTCGCTATAAACCTACTTTTTTGGAGCTACATGATGTAAAATGTACACCGGAAGTCATTTTTCCATAGGCTGTAACTCCTAATCGAGTGGGTTTATCGAAAAAATGTCAAGAATAAAAAAGTTTTTAAATTGCACGTTCTATCCGAAAACATGATAAAATACAGGGTGTTCCATTAGAAATTTCAAAGTTGGCCGCCATTTTGGAAAATGGCGGCTGAATTTTGAAAAACTAAAATCATATTTTTAACTGCCACAAAAAATAAAGGAATGTCCCCCATTTAAAGTTTTCTCTAATTCTTACCGTTTCCGATATCCCAATGGTGGCCTCCTTGAGTTGATCACCCTGTATAAGTTAGGTGTTATGCAATAGAATAAAATGTACAAATATGTACAATCCAAATTCGATTAGAATGCTAAAAGCTATAATGCCCAAAAGATCCTGCACCGTCAAAGAAAAGAAAATATCAAAGTTGGCCTGTTCCACAAAGCAACTTTAGTTCTTCAACCCTGCAAGGAAGATTTTTTTACATTCAATTATCTATATTATGTCCAGTATAATAGTGAGTCAAATGTTCAAAAGCTTGTTACGTTTACGCACTCATGACCATACACCTAAATAAATCAGTAATATTGGAACCTTGATACCATAACATTCGTAATCCTATCAAATAAACACGTGGTGGAGGTAGTCATTTGACATTTTATTCATCTCGTGACCTCACACCATATTCTAAATTCGGAGCATTCTCTTTGTTTGCTGGTCGCATGTGGCGCATGAGATAATGGGCAGTAGATCAGTGGACTGGTCATTACCAGGCGCAAATCTCTCCTGTATTTTACCATAAACGTCAGTTTTGCGCGCCCAAGCCGCCCAAGGGTTGGCAGAGGTCTATGAACCGGTAACCCAACTCTGCACGGGATGTTTTGAAACCCAACCCGCCAATTCATCCCAGCGTAGTGGTAGTAAGTAGGGTGGGTCATGAATACCGCCAAACCGGTCGTGATCGACGCAACGTTCCCGCGAAAAACATCATGCAAAACAATGGACATAAATAAGCAAAAGTAATTTTAATTTGGCAAGAAGTCTTTCATGATCCACAGTGTCAACAGTTTCTTTGACAGGCCCTTGATCCATAAAGATTCCAACGCATGGTTCACCAGCATCAATTGAATCTATCACTAATTCCATAAAAGAGACACTAGCCGTTGTCACTGATTTTCAGCTACAAAACCCATGTTGGGAGCTATCCACATGATCCAAACACAACCACAAAAAAATCCTCAAGAAAATGTGTTAGTTGTATGTAAACTGCCTTTTCATAAATTTTAGATAATGTTAAATAGTAATAGAGATTTCGGCCGATAATTTGATGGATTTTTTCGTCATTTTTCATGTATAGGAATAGTTTTAGCTATATTTAACTGGATTGGAAAAACTCCCGAGATAAAAGAAGATTGCTATTTAGAATGTGGCATAAAACTTGACTAAGTTCAAATTTTACTGCTTTTAGCAAAATAATAGGGATATAACTTGAGAATTAATTCTCAAATGTATTAATTATATCTTCAATTTCTCTAGTTGTGACCTCTTTTAGTAAAAATTTTGCTTTGCAAAGTAGGTATATGTTCAGAACCTAGCTTATTTTCAAGCTTTTCATATTCTGTGGTCTTATATATATAAGACCACAGAATATGAAAACATAATACTGATTGTCTTATCTTTTATTACACTAACAGAGAAATTGTTACAAACATCATCTGGATTGGTATAACGCTTGTCTCCGTATTACTAGCTCAATGTTTTGGGATTTGTTACCTTTCTTACATCCTTTTCCAGAGTTAATAATGTTCCATACTGTTTTAATTGAATTAGGCCTATTAGATTTTTTTTATTTCACTATCGTAATATTCTTTTTTTAGCAGTTTTTTAATTTTGTTTATGGGTTGGTATTTTTGATTTTAAGAAATTTATATGTTATAATTTAGTTGGTTCTTTTGTTTCCTAATGTCTTTTGAAATGTTCATTATTCACTATTTTCTTCTATTAGTTGGACCGATAACCAATTTTTTAAAATGCTATGTCATAGTAGTATATTAAAGCTGTCCGAAAACGTATGTATCTTTTTGTCTACCGGTGGCTGATAAACTTCCAGAAATGATTCATTTTCGATTAATGATTTAAACAAATTAACATTTTCCTGATCAAAATTTATTTTTCATAAAAAACATAATTTTTCCTTCCGCAGTTAAGTTGGGGAGATGCCATTCTCAAACATTGGCCATCATGGTCTCTGATAACATGGTTACAATTCCATCCACATACATTAATTACTATTGCTCTTAGAAACTATAAAATTATCAATTGGTTTTTTATAAAAGTTTTACATATTCTTGTTGGAAATCTAACTAAATATTCCATATTATAATAATTGAGCATATTTTAAACAAACTATGTTCCTTTGACTCTACTAAAACGATAAATATTAATATCCCCTGCCACTACAACAATTTTAAATATTTTTTTTATAAATTCTAAGAGTATGCTTGAGGAATTTGGAGACCGATAGACAGCTATAGAATGCCTGTAGCTATAGAGTAGACCACTATCATGACTTTTCTAAGTTTTTCTTTTTAAAACACGAAACAAAATTATCAAGTATTAGATTTTTTTACGATTTTCTCAAACAATGGCCAAATTTGCATTCACCCCTTTTCTTTAAGATCAAAGATGGACGCCAATTGTCCCTAGCTGGGATTGTCTCCGGATCCCAGATGAGGTATGAAGTGTCAGTCTCCTCCCTGGTGTCATCAGGCCGTGTGACAAGCCCCTTGGCTACCGTGACACACCAGGGTGACGTCATCACACTGCGTCATTACAGCTTCATCACTGTTTACTGTCGCTTTGAGCCCCCACGGCTAGGCTATGTTGGCTAGGAGCAACTTATTACAACATATTACATATAACATATAACAACTTTAGAGTTGCCTTATGACCAGTGTAACATATGGATGAGTTTTGACAATCTTTCTTTGCACCCTGCGATTTCCCATGTTGTCTAATGGACCCTCATTTGAATACTACAGTAAAACAAATTTAAAAAATAATTACGTTTGGCCAACTGTCTTTCTGTTGATTATAAGATGCATTTTTTTAAGGTTTTGTAAGCGGATTACCAAAACCTACCTTTGATAATTTTAACGTACTGAAGTGTGTGAGGATGATTAAAAAAAATAATGCCCTATTATCAGATCATGTGAGTGAAAGGTCTGTTGTTTTTTTTACAATACTTCATCTTCTGTTGACCATTTTGAGGTAAATAGGGCCTACATTACTCTTTGTTGACCTATTATTTTGAAAGTCTGTGTGCAAATCCTATTCTTCAGAAGCGTCTCCATCTTGATTATTAGTTCTTGCAACATATTTAAATCAATTCTAATTGCCAATTTGAAAAATTAAACTCAATCATAAATAATCTAGGAACCGATTTTTTAAAATTTCGTCAGTTGTAAAGTAAAATTCATACATTTAGCCACCGGCGTAAGTACGTATCGTTAATATTGCGTACCGGAGAGGAAACTCAACGCAATACTCGCAGGCTGAACTCATTGTTTGCTCTGAGAGGGTCGGTGGGCGCCGCTTTTAATTTCGGCTTACACCAGCACATGTTACAGCCAGTGGTCTAACACAACAGGGGCCGGGTTGGGGTAGGCCATGGCTATAATGAGGGGAGGGCTGCATGCTGCAATCTGCGTGTAAGGCAAGGGTAGACCCGTCATACGTCATACGCACTCTGACAGCGAGTGTTAGTAATTATATATAATTGCTTGTAGTTATTGGGAGTTTCCAACTAACTGTATAGTAAACTACGTTAATCGTAAACCAAGTATGAGTAGCAATACATGATTTAAATTAAAAATTTGAAATAAACAATTTGTACAATTTAAAAGTATATGTATTGTGGTAATTCGAATGGCATTTAAGACCAAGAAGTTGACATACAATTTGAATTTGAATGTGATTGTGAACATAAGTTCTTTTTATAAGAAAACAAAAATTACGGAAGCAAAATAAAGCTTCTGTATTATATTGCTATGGCACTTTTAGATTACCTTAATTTTACCATTGTGGAATAAATATATGTTTTAATACAGTTCCTTCTTAAAGATTCGTCGGTATTTCCCATACAGTAGGCTTACACCTTGTTAATTTATCACTATTCATTGGACTTTATTTTTATACCAAAATTACATTTGTTTCGTTGAGAAAACCGTTATGCATTAGTTAGTAAATACCATAAACTTAACTTATTAATCAAGTAAACAATGAATGTGTACACATCAGGCCACTGCTCACTGTACACTTTGTGTATCATTATTACTATCTGTACTGTAAAGTGACACAGATTAATTTAACAAATCAAAATCAATCCACTTAACACGTGTGGACTAATTTGCAAAATGAATTTTATATAACTATAAAAATATGTTTACAATATAAGTGTGGTGCATTTTTTGTTACAAATGGTCTATTTATTGCCAAAGGGATGACATAAACATTTCCTCCCTTTGCCATAATTAACAAACCCCATCGATGAACCAACGCCCATCGCCAACGCCACCGGACTCCAGAGCACAGAATAATTGAGGTGTGGTTGCTGATCAAATAAAACCGTAATTAAATCTGGTGCCCGTGTAATCAGTCGGAAAATTAATAAACAATCACCAGGTAATTAAAAGAATCATAAATCAAGAGTTTGCTGTATTTTTCACAAGGGAAATAATGAATCTGTTTCAATAAAATGACTGGAAGCGTCAAAACCCCAATACTGTAATATCATTTGGAATACAATATATCTGTTTCATTACGTTAGATACTAAATCAGAGGTAAAATTAATTATTTTCTCCTTCGTTCCCATTAAAATATAACAAAAGTATTAAAATGAATAAAAAATATTATTACTGATTATGGTTTAATTTAATATATAACTCTTCAACTCATGAGTAACATCAACAATGAGTAACATAACTCAAGAGTATGTTTGTATGTCAGAGAACTTAGCGAATTTCCCTATAGAGAAGTAGCTAGAGTAGCTATTACCGTAGGTGGCACGCTATGGCCTGGAGCCGGGACCGTTATACTTTTTCATTTTGATATCTCTAGAGGCCAAAAACACCATTCGTTCAAATTTGTATACAGTATATATATACGTCCGTGAATGCGATAACTTGAGTCATTTGTGTCCGATTTTGATAAAATTTGGTTTGAAGGTGTAAGGTGGGATAAACGTGAATGAGTTCGCGAACCAGCATGATCGGACCATGGAAACAGGGTTTTACGGGAGATTTTATGGGTTCAAAATTGGGTTTTCACATTTTTGGCCCTAAAAACACAAAACTTCCCAATTTTTCTCTAGCCCGTTTTAAAGAGCTTAAAAACAAATAATTTAGAATAAAAGTGTTTTTGTACAGTTATTCGTTACGCAGAAAATTAAAAAAAAATTGCAAATTTCAAATTCCCACATCATTCTTATGAAGAATATTGTAAAATGTTGTAGTTTGCTTATTATGAAAATATTTTGATAATTTTTTTCAAATTTATTTATTTTATACTAAGCTACTAAGATATTACTAAAAAAAACATGTTTTGCCTCCCCGTAGCAGCAAACCTAGGTACTCGTTAAACCTAATGATATTTAAATAGATTTAATTTAAAATCAATTCCGGCAAATGGAAATTCGCTTAGTCTGCAGGTTTGATGCGGCGGGGGTCTTATACACGTGTAGGTTTCCAGCTGACTTCGAATAGATGCCATTATTTAAAGTTTCCAAAGTAGACATCTTGTTAATTAAATTTATCACATCATTCTCGAAAACGGTTACGATAAGATTATAGAATAATTCATTTTGTGTCCATATGATACAATTAAACACATGTTAATAATTGAATAGGTGATATTAAATTGACTGTATCTTATTTTGTATAGAATGTTCATAATTTTTAATTAATAATTTTACTCTGGAATGTTTAACCGTTGTCGTCATCATCAATGATAAAATCGGAAAAATGAACTAAACATACACACCCTCTATGCAAGATACACACGCTGAAAAAATAACGACCGAAGAACAGTTATGGTGATAATCTACATAGTAATAGGGGGGTCGAGAGCCGGTCGCGCGGAAAATCATATTTCATGCAGAAATATCCCCCGGACCGGTATTATTTCCGCATCGGAAAATAACAACTTCTTACACCGGAAAATTAAATTATAGGACAGCCCAATCACTTACTTTCAGACTGCAAAACACTGTTTTTTCATGTGTCGGAAAATAATTGGGCCGGAGGGACTGATAAGTACAATAATATTGCACACTTGGCCGCATATACCTACGGGGGTACCTGCAGTGAAATAAGTCATCTCTCTAAGTGACATTACATGATAGCGCAATATGGGGCTAGTAATCGTATTCTTGAACAAAAATACCTTATCCACGGTCAGATATTTTATTTTATCGACTTAAAAAATCCTCTAATTTTGTTTACAATTTTCTGTGCAACTCAGTAAATGAATTACACTGGTAAGGAATTTTAGAAAGAAAATAAAGAATTTAATTCACTCAGAACTGAAAGAAAAAAATGTATTCATTCATGTTCCTTACAGTACATAGTTGATTTTCCATCCGTAAAATCCTTACCGTCGTATTAGGATCAATAAAATAACCCTTATGTTTAATATTTTGTCAAATAATTACAAGAAATAAAATTATAGAATGTCGTCGTAAATGCATATTTTGTTTATTAAAATGTCATTTGTACCGCATTAATAAAGGCTAACAGAGTAAGTAAAACGTTAGTTACCAATTAAAAAGTGTACCAGGAGATTTAAAGTAGTGAACTCAGCTAATTCTACAGTATAGTCATTGACTATATTGATAGTCAAAGGTATAGTATAACACATGTTTTATGGAAATAAATGTTATAAATATAGATTATATGACTTGGTTTATTTCAAGATAATGTAAAATTTAGACAGGGGTTCAATGTAAAATTTAAGCTGTTATATAAAACGTTTCGATACTTAACTAATTAACCAAGTGTTAATAATTAATATCTTTGTTAAATCTATTAGTGAACTTTAACCACTAAGAATATTTAATGAAAAGCTTTTGATCAAGCAGGAACTTAGGCATCATGTCGACAGTACAAAGCGAATATCTAAATGACAATCGTAACAATAGAATAAATGACATGGGCAAGGGGAGCAAAATACTCATACGTTACCAACAATACGGGGTTCTACCAAATATAACGCAAACAGGACAAAAACCTAGGCGTTATATATTAGGCCTAATACCTGTTTCCACGTTATATAAATATTTAACAACGGACTGCTATTGACAAATTAAGTTTATGATTAAAAAATATGAAGTATAATGAATCTATAATTGAACAGCTAAAAATGTTAAGAAAAGAGCGATCAACTATACAGCCTCAGCAGCTAAACTGCTGACTAAGTGTATTTCCATTTACCTGGTTAGATTTTCACTTAAATATCTTAAACATATCAGACTGATCCCGTATTTAAATAACATTAAGTTGAATGATTTGGTTTTCTGCCTCGTGGAGGGTAACAAAATGTGTTTTTAAGTGAAATGGTGATAACATAAATACATTTGCCAAGTTTGATCAAAATACAACAAACGACAAAAATTTTATTACTCTCCATAATAATAGCCTAATAACATGTGAATTTAGAATTAACATTTTTTTTTCGTAATAAATAACTGTACTTCAACATGCTAAATCATTTGTTTATCAAGCTCTACAAAACGGATTAGTGATAAATTGGAAAATTCTATATTTTGCAGGCCAAAAATGAGAAAACCTTATTTTCACCACCGTCAACCCCCGTTCCCATGATCCGATCATGCAGGTTTGCGAACTTGTTCAAAAATAAACGTTGATTTACTGGATATTGCCAAATTTCAAGTCAGTTGATTTTTATACAGCTAAGTATATGCCTATGAGTTATATATACAGGGTGCTTTGAATTTAAGTACAAATTATTCAGGAATAGTTAAAAAAAACGCTTCGTTAGTGTGGAAATATCCGCCATTTTTTTGTGTTTTGGATTTATTTCTTATAAAATATTTGATATATCTTTATAAAACTTAGTATGACATTTTATCGACTCATAATGTATTTACGAAAAAAGAATCGTGACAAAATGTTTTTTATTTCAAAATGGTGGATGTTTTAATTGTATAACTAATAAGGCCTACCAAAAAGACCGGCTGATTTAATAAAAAAAAAGGCAAAGTACGCTTATATTTACCATTTAAAATTCCCGTTTAAACGACACCAAGTTCTAAAAGATCGAATTATAAATAGCTGAGAAATCACAATTATTTGCATGAAATGAGGCGAATCTTGAACGTTGTTGGATGTTGTTGCGGCTTGTTGTTTTTCTGTGTTCGTTGTTTTTGTCTATCATGTACAAGTAAAAATCGTTATTTTTTAGTTATTTATTATTTGATCTTTTTAAAAATCGCAAAAAGGCCGCAATTTTGAAACAACAAATATTTGGTATTAGTTAATACCAAATAACATCATACATCATACATTTTGCAGTCATACATTTTGACTTGATAAAACTGTATACCAAGTTGAATAAACATACCTCAACTGGGTTTTGAGAAATATATTTATAACCTCAAAAAACAAAACGGCGGGTATCTCACTAACGAGGCATATTCAGAAACGATATTATCCTTGAACTCCGTTATCTCTTGATCCATTTAACCTATTTCTTGATTCCTTTTACTTACTTATGGGACACTCTGTATACGTACTGTATATGGAATTAAATGTATGGTATTTTTGGACTTTGGGTACACCAAAACGAAAAAGTAAATCGGTTTTGGATCATTCCCTATAAAGGAAATTCGCTAAAAATAATATAATAACTAGAAAAATAAAGAAAAGGTAGAATTTTAAAATTTATTTGGCTGTCTGTTTTTATACATTAATCATGTTTAATTTATACAGAACTGCATCTACTTAATACAATTGCTACTTTGTATAGATAAAGAGTTGGCCAATACAAAACCAAGAACACCAAGAACCATGAAGGATTTTTGTATGTATACGATTCCGTCAATTAATACATCAATGAACCATGCTACTTTGAATTAAACCTAACATTTTAGAGTCGCTGTAGGCCTACTATTTTCATTCGTATTCTTCTTTTTGCTGAGTAAAGCCTAGCACACCATAAGATACAGTATGTGCAGTATCTTGCTATTTCATTACGCTTTTACGCACACTTAAAATTCCTTGACATGAACAATTTTTAATGAATCTGCCATAACATTTGTCGTATATTTATGAGTAAATTTAGTATTTTTCTCTCCAGACTGTTGTTAAAATGAAAGATGAACGTACATGCAATTCATTGGTCTAGTGATGTTTCGTACAAGGGTGATACAATTGAGGCACCCTGGAGTGTTCAACAAGACAAGATGACCTCAGACATGATGCACATTGAGGGAAGATCTTTGTAAACATACAATCAGAAATTCTGCAGAAAAGCTGCATCATTAGGTTGATTCACAACAGCGGTCGAGACCCTGAACTCTCACAAGTGCAAATAAGTACGTGGAATTTATATTGATTGGGGTTTATTTGGTAAAAATACTTTTCTACAGACAGTGACAAAGTGGTCATAAATTAGTACCTATACACACGCCGTAAGTGAAACAATCTACACTAATGTACATTATGTTAAAAAATGTGGGTACATAATTAATATACGTATTGATTTCTTGGGTCAAAAAAGTGGATATAGACATTAAAGGTCGATTCACACATTTAATCAGTTCAGTCACAGATCCGTCACAGTCCAGTGACAGTTCAGTCTCAGATGCATCCGCAATTCCTCAGTCAACTGTCGTAGCTGGATTCAGTCAGTCTTCCGTCTCTAATGATTACGTTGATGTTACAATAGAGATTTTTAAATGAAACCCCTATATTCTATCAAATTTTCATCGTCCATCTAGTTGATTGTTCAAAACAGTACTCAAAATATAAACACAATCATTTAAATAACAAAAACACTATTTTCTAACCTCAAACAGGTCCGTCAGGTGTCCGAACAACCAAAAATATCGGTGGAAAGAAGTCTGAAATTGACTGACGTACGCCGACAGCGACTGACGAACCTGCGCCGCATGAGTGTAGATAACGCAATAGAAAACCCATAAATACTATTTTGCTTGACTGTGGCGTGCAAAATGGTAGCCCGTCAAATGTTGTGGAAAATCAACGGTAAAATTGTTAATATTGGCTGCCATTTTGGATAGAGAAGAGATAGCGAGCTCTGGTTTTCACCATTCTTTAAGTTTTTGTAAACACTTCAAAATGAGGTGTCACTTGAAGGGGGTTTACTTTTAAAATTTTTGGATTCGGGGGACAACTAAAAATTTTTCAATAGAAACCCCGATCAAGTGACACCTCATTTTGAAGTGTTTAAAAAAACTTAAAGAATGGTGAAAACCAGAGCTTGCTATCTCTTCTCTATCCAAAATGGCAGCCAATATTAACAATTTTACCATTGATTTTCCACAACATTTGACAGGCTACCATTTTGGATAGAGAAGAGATAGAGACCTCTAGTTTTCACCATTCTTTAAGTTTTTGTAAACACTTCAAAATGATGTGTCACTTAAAGGGGGTTTATATTTAAAATATTTGAGTTGCCCCCCAAATCCCCCCTTTTGGGGGGACACTCAAAAATTTCAAAATGATCAAATGAAACTTCCTGCTAAGATTGCTCGACCACCAAAAAGATATCTCTGTATATTTACTAGGAAACATATTAGATGGGGGGGTCTTGACTTTTTATTCACCCTATACAGGGTGTCCATAAAAAACGTTTCAGGACTTTGGGAAATGAATCCCCATACTAAAAGGAAGAAAAAAGTGTATGAGAAGGTATGACCGAAAATGCATGTTAACCCAGATGTCCGCCATTTTGTTTTTTATACAAAAATATTTATATCGGTGAAGTTTTTTATTCGATGATTATGAAATTTGGTAAAAATGTTAACATACCCAAGACCTATGATATAAAAATAATAAAGTTGTTCCGACTGTAAATTTCAAAATGGCGGCCGTTTGATTTTGTCTAACTTAAATAACTCAAAAACGGCTAATTCTATGAAAAAAATGTAAAGGATACTTTCTTTTAGCATTTTTAATTTCCTATCAAAAAATACCAAGATCAAATAGATCGGACGAAAGATAACTGAAATATAAAGTTTTTTGTGTAAAAATAAGGCAAAAATTAAGGGTTCCCCGACTAACTTTGCCTTATTTTTACACAATCATTGGTAATCCAACGATTTCCTTATCTTCTACCTTAAAATGTTGTCATTAATTTAACAGTCAGATATCTTTTACACTATACTTGGTGAGTTATCCCTTAGACTGTTTGTGCTAGTCTTACGAAAACGTAACTTCAACATATAAAATACAAATACCTACGGCCACTTACCATAGCCTTGTCGTGTCCAAAGACAACTGAATCCTTTCCCTACACTGCAATACGGCCTAGGAATATCTCTTACGCCCTTTAAAACTGTCGTGAATGCAATGAACACTGTTAGCTAATGTGACAGTAACAATCGAGATGTACTCAGCTCAGCTTAAGCTTATCAGATATCCTCATCGGCCTTGGTCCTTATACAGAGGATGCAGGATACAGATGGTGTCCTAGTTTAACGTAACCAGAGGATATTTTAGTATGGTTAGGCACTCGCCGCCCACCGCAGGCTTCATTGGAGTTTAAGTAGTGCACTCCTATTTTTAATACCGCACTATTTTCGTGCCGTTTCTGTGTGATGCGTAGATAATCGATTTAGTTTGACTGTTGAAAAGTTTACTTATCCCGTGATATTTTTGACGATAGGAAATTTCCGCCAGAAGTTACAGCAATTCATTATCTCTTTACTTTAGTGATATCTTCATACCATCGATCTCTATGTTGTAGTAATAGAGATCGATGCTTCATACTTGTACGGTTATGCATGTCTCACTTTTTCGCAGTTTAAAATAATTCCTTCTGAATCTGGTTCGTAGGATAAAACATTAACTTTCTCAAACATGGTGATAAAATACAACCACTCTTTTACATGAATCCCAAACCCAATTCTTTTTACTCATGTATTTGTTATTAACTTAAATAAAAACATAAACTAACCAGCTAATTAAACATGAAAATGCAGATAACTTAAAATACAACACAAAGACTATGGTGTAAATGTACAACTATAGTCTAAATTCTAAACAGCTTTCATCTCATGATGTTTCAACACTCCTTTACTTCTCTGAATAACAAGGAACCTACGCTAACTAAATAGGAAATGAGATACGCATAGACAAAACGGATTTGTAGGGTAAACGTAAAGAAAGTACACGTATATTTTGGTTATTCGTAATAACAAGCTTTCATTAATCTCAAACAAATTTCTTAAGTCAAGTACAGATTCGTTACTATTAGGAGCTCATTCCATGAATGAAAACATCATATTACTAATAAGAGTGCGGTCTCAGGTCCGCCAATTGAGCGGTGTGAACAAAATAGTAAAAAATAATCTTTTATTCTAAATAAAATTTGGATTTAAAATATACTATATAACATAAAAACTTGTAATAGTCAATACAACTTCATCATACGAGTAGAGCACCTAAAGTCCATTTACTATTTGCATATGCATGTAACTCTCCCTGTCCCAAATGGCTCCGTTAGCAATTTTGATAGTTTTTGTTCTTACTCGCGACAACGCTAAAGAAAGTAATCCGAGGAAAAATTTGTATTTTTCCTGGTTTGAAAACACAGCCATAGCCTTGACTGAGATGTACCGAAATCGTACTGGCAAGCTTTAGTGGGAATTGCCTATGTGAACATTTTTCTCCATTTAATTTAAAGGAAGCGATTATTTATAAAGAAATAAAGAAAAGATAACATGTAATTAATGGGTAATAATTCAAAGTATCAAACGACAACCTTTTGTATTTGGATGACTAATGGTAGTGATCTGATGTCGCGTTAGCAGCAGTCATGCCGTTCATGGCAGTAGGATACGGTACAGGTACATTGG